>NC_080428.1:34275636-34584922 GCF_029873635.1 Malania oleifera | reverse complement strand
CGCAAGCACGAAAGGGTCATTTTGATACCAGGTCTTGCTAAAATTGACATTGGTGAAGTAGGCATCAGTGTTTATCCCAGTCTTTTTATTGCCGATGTCCCACTAGGTACACTTGAACAGGTGGACGACTCTGTTTGCTCCATAGCTAAGCTCTATAATGTCATCCAACACACCAAAGTAGTCAATATCTTCATCTCCTTCTGTGCCTAGCACCGCAACCCCACAATTTTGGGTTCTTCTATGCAATTCGAGGGACTTTGTATGAAATGGTAACCCATTAACAATGCAACCGTTGTAGCGGTTAACTCATTGATTGGGGTCACATGCCAACGCATACAAATCTTTACTTGTCGTTGGTTCCTTATTCTAAAACATGACTTTGATCTATTAAATAAACAGGAGTTTAGAAGAATACCGTCGATAGTGAAACCATACATTGCTTCTAACTAAAGCAGTTTTTGTTACTTACACTACTCCCAAACCAATTGATAAATTCCTTCTTATGTCTTTCATCAACATTCCATTCATTTTGGGCTAGGAGTTCAGCTTTATGTTCGCTATATGCAACAGTAGTACATGTTAATGTCAAGTAAGTATATAATTATGCATATGTAAATACAATGCAAAGTAAGGAATTTGGACCATGTACTTGATATATGGAACAGTTTCATCAAAATTGTTGAGGACGTAAAAATGAGCCTTTTCTAGGTCGTCCATGTCAATGAAATCATAAACTCATGCACCGAGAGGCCGAACATTTTCTAGAAATATAAAGCTCCTAGGTTCTTCATCTTCGACATTAATAGCATGAACGTCTGCATTTCGCTCATCACGAGTGAACATTGTGTCAATATCATGAAGATACATTGAGCAAAATGCAAGACATTCACTGTCAATGTACGCCTTAATGATTGAACCTTCCAGTCGTGCCTTATTGCGCACGTACCCCTTCAAAGTGGACAAGAACCTATGCATTTTACATAGCGTTATAGACTTGTAGACACAATAAAGAAAAAAAATTCAAACAGGGAAATCACTTGACCACTATACAAGGACTTTATACTTTACCTCTCAATAGGATACATCCAACGATATTGAATCGGTCCTCCAATTATGACCTCCCTTGGTAAATGGACAGTTAGGTGGACCATCACATCAAAGAATGCTGGCAAAAAAATTTTCTCCAGCTTGCATAGTATGATCACGATGTCATCCTCTAATCGTTCAAGTACGTTTACGCTCAAATTTTTTTGAACACAACTGCCAAAAAAAGAATCCCAGCTCAATCAGCACCGAGCGAACATCTTCAATCAAGTGTCCAAGAAGGAAAACGGGTAGAACCCATTGTAGAAGGACGTGACAGTCATGACTTTTCATTCCTAGCATCTTCCCTTCCTTCGTGTTTATGCATCGAGCTATGTTCGATGCATATCCATCGGGGAACTTCACTGATTTCAACCATTCGAAGAATTTATTCTTCTCATCCTTTGAAAATGTGTAACAAGCTGATGACATGAAAATTTTGTCCCCATCATGAAACAGGTGCAACTCAGGTCGTATTCCCATGCCTTTCATATCTCAACGAGCATTTGCAGTGTCCTTTGTCTTCCCATTTATATCAAGCAATGTACTAATGACATTCTCACAAATGTTCTTTTTGATGTACTCGAAGAAGATGCTTTTCTTTGTCCAATTCAACTCCCACTCAGCGCGTTTTCTTTTTCTACTGGTCGGTGGTTTCCCAAATTTCACATCTCTGATAAACCTTAGTTGGTTTAATATCTCTTCCCCATTTATCCACTTTGGCGGCGACCTTCGTTTAGGTTTTCCATTGAAGCTTCTGACGCCACGAGTCCTCCAAGGATGTCCAGTTCGTAGAAAATGGCGAAGACACATAAAGCATAACTTGCGGCCATGCTTCAAGGATAAGGACCCAACATCCTTATTACATACTGGGCATGCTAAGTAACCTTTTGTGCTTCAACCTAACAAGTTGCCGTATGCGGGAAAATCATTAATTGTCCACAAGACTGCAGCATGCATTCGAAATGTTGTCCCGATTTCCACATTGAATGTCTCCACTCCTTTTTCCTATAATTCTTTCAACTCGTCAATTAACGAACGTAGGTAAACATCAATATCATTACCAGGTGCTCTCAGTCCAAGAATCAGCAGAGAAATATAAATGAAAGGTTCTTTTATACATCGTCATGGCAGCATATTGCATGACATCATCATAACTGGCCACATGCTATATGGGTTGGTCATGTTACCAAAAGGATTGAACCCATCTGAAGCAAGGCCAAGTCTGATGTTACGAGGATCACTAGCAAACCACAGATGCATTTTATCAAATTTGGCCCAAGCTTCGGAGTCCGCTGGATGGCTAAGGGTGTTTCCATCTTAAAGACGTTTCTCTTGATGCCATCTCATATCTGTAACAGTCTTTTTGCACATGTACAATCGTTGCAGCCACGGGATTAATGGACAATATCACAAAACTTAGAGTGTAACCGAGACCCAATTCACGCATGTATGTCTTTGCCTCATAAAAATACTTGGGAAGTGTTTCACCCTCCGGCAGTGCTGCCTTAATGAGGCTTAAATGCATGTTGAATGTGCTTTGAGATAACCTATGCATTATCCTTGCTTGAAGCAACTTTATTAGAAACTCTAATTTTAAGAACTTTTTACAGTTTGGATATAGGGGCACCCGTGCATCTCTCATGAGATTAGCAAATGGTTTACCGAGTCTATTCAATGTACTGGGATCGCAAGGTATGGTACCCGCTGAAGTAGTTTCAACACCAGTACGCGACACACTGACATCACCCGTGTCCACTGCAATCCCCCTTTGTAATTCACCTATCATTTCAATTAACCCTTCCAAACGTGTATCACCACCTACTATATTTGCCCCCTCATCTTCATCGGCATCATTGTCGCTCTAAACTGCGTAATCTTCACCGTGGAACACCCATCTTGTGTACCTTTTCTCCATTCCAAAGTCTAACAAATGTGAATGGACTAGATCAATGTGTTTGAATGTTATATTTTGACATTTCTTGCAACGACACCTTATTCTACTGGCTCTATCTGCACGAGAACGCGTGAATTCTATGAAATCATGTACCCCTTTCACGTATTCTGGCAAAAACCTACCCCGAGTGTTCATCCAACTCTTATCCATGTTCATTAATTACCCTATAATATGTTTAAGTAAAAGTTGTTCATTATATTCTCATAATGTTTATCATGCATGCATCGTGAATCCTATAATCAACCATCATACTCTAAAGGGTACGGATCCTATCCCATTCAGGAATGTTACATTTACATTGCGATCAATCGCTCAAATTCCTTCGTTGTAGTCGTTATAAATTTTGGCAGCATTTCCCCATGGTTCTCCAAGTACACAAGATGGGGAAAGTGAAAATTTTGCTAGTTTTCCATCACTAACAAATTGTCATGACACCCCACTATGCACCCAGAGAACACAAGTAGAGATGCGCTCGAAATGTATAATGACAATTGACAAAGCGTGAACGATGACAACAATGTAAATACAACTTCCTAAACTATCCACATTGGACAATCCAAGAATGGTTGAAATACAAACATTACTAATTCTAAGTGAAACAAATAATTAACATGTTTAAGTGATTATTAGTCAACATAGTATGACTAATAATCAATTGAAATATAACAATTGATTTGTCTCACATGTATGATTAGGAATGAATGTATAGTAACCGTTCTTGGACGGGTGTAAGCTTCAATGAATACATGAAGTTGGAAAAAAAAAAACATGCAAGGGGTTACGATTTTAGGCTTTGGTTTTGAGGAATATATGACTTATCTATGCATTGTATGTAAGCATTTTTTTTTTTAATAATACGTGTAAGGAAGATCAATTTTATCTGATGCAATGGATGATTTAAAATGACATTTTTTTCAAAGTGTAAACACAATAAAATAGCATTATTCCATCACCTTGAAGCAAAATACTACAATTTCATTGGAAGTTTGTCTCTCATTTATTGTTTAATTTTATAGTTATAATTTTACAAGCAATTACAAAAAAGACACATCTTGCTTTCCTATTTTGTTTGAATTTGTATAGGAGAGTTGAAAAGAAATCCTTTTATTATTTTCTAAAATTTTAATTAATTATATAATTGCTTAAAAATTAAAAACAAGTCTTTTATTGTTATTTGAAAATCTAGAAGTGGAGCATGAAAAATATTTTCAACAACTAAATAAGCTCTTCATCATTTTCTACCATTTTCATACAAATCTTGTAAAATTGAAAATTGTGTTGACATTTTTATAATTCTTTGAAAACTTAAAAAGAAAAAAAATTATTTTTCGCAACTAAATAGCCAGGCCCTAAATAATTAAAATATACCACATTATTTTTCATTTTTTCAAGATATATTTATAAAATCTAGAAAACAAGAAAAGTTTTCTAGACAAATTAAATTTGAAAAACTCGAAAATAAGGTGATGTTTTTGTTATTATTTGAAAATTTGAAATTGAAATTTTAAGAATATGTAAAACTATTTTTCATAAGTGAAAATGACATCATTATTATTTTTCAAATACCAAAAATTAAAAACAAGGTAATTTTTCCTAGTTCTTTGAAAAATGGAAACAAAATTGTTTTGCAAAGACATGCCCCTAATATTTCAAGACCGAAAAACAAAACCCTGGTTAATATTTAATAAAGAAACTTAAAATTATAAACTATATAATCATTCATCTACAAATTTTAAAATGCTTTTAAGTTAGATGAGATGATTCCCACTTTAAGCTACATTACAAATGCACTACTACTACTACTACTACTAGTAAAGTTGTACATTGTGGATATATATATATATATATATATATATATATATATATATATATATATATATGAATATTTGGTATTCAAATAAATAAGAGTTCCGATGTAAGATATAAGTAAATCACTAGTTGTATAATAGAGACAAAACAAAAAGTAAATTTGTTCTATTAAATACAATCATAACTAAGTTGGAAATGCCAAGAAATTAAACACAAAATATAATAATCACATCAAACACAAAAATGTGTCAATTTATACTATGAATTAGAAAATGTCAGCATCATGTTCATGAAACTGATACATAAGGTTATGAAAAAACTTGTACTTTGTAATTTGTTGTTAGCTTGAAAAGTTGTATATAATGGAGTGGCATATTGGGGGAATGCTTCTCCTATTCCAATCTATGCAATATTGACACTTTGTATGGAGCAGTTTATTTTCCATAAAACACATGAATTAGATTCACTTTGGTATGAGCTTCTTCTTTAGGAATGATTTGAGAAGAATATTCTTGAGGGTGAAGAAGCAGAACCTCATGTAGTCTTGCTCCATTTATTGTTACAACTGTCAACCCTGCGTGCTCCACCCCCAACCCATTTCACATAAAGAATAAGAAATTGTGTTAAGACTGACTATCATTGTCAGTGCCTTGCAACATGTCATGAAATTTCTAACTTGGAAAGATTTATGAGTTTTGAGACTGGACTACGTTAACACATGAACAATAAATTTCCAGTCATCTCCCTTTTGTTTGTATGTAGATTTATTTGTAACCATGTTTTCCCTTGAAGTCTTCTAAATGGTGCACAGAAAGCCATATGCATTTCCACGTCATCAAAATTGCTCTTTCTTTCTTTTGTTTATAGGTAAGATTTTATACTTGAAGTAGTTTTAATCTCGTAAATTTGCTATATATATATATATATATATATATATGAAATTTTGAAGCTAGTTTGTCAGCAGAACTGTTGTAGGTGTTGCCTCCATAACTTTAATAGCATGTAACTGCTACTAGGCCAAAATTATATAAGAGAACTTTGAATGCTCCACATAAATCCTATGCAAACAGCTCTACAAATATTGTCCATTGAATAGCAATTTGTTTGTTGAGCATTTTCAACAGTGAGCATATCTTCCATAAGTCGTTGAAAGCGTGGTTATATGAAAATTTTAAAGAATTACATTTCATCAATTTCATTGGACAAGATACAGAAAAGAACAAAAATGCTACTTATGCTTCAGGAATTTCAGCAGTAATTAAAATTTTTTACGCTTCATGGACAAAGTAGAATATAATTCTTTGGTCCATTATTTCCAAGGATGAGCTTGCAAAGACTCTACATTTGTAAAAGAAATAATTTTTTAACATGAAAATGATTTTTTTTTGCCATTTTAGAAGCTAAGAAGCTCACTGGTCTTCTTTGAAGGGGAAAATGATTTGGGTGTTAAATTAATGGTTTACACTTCAAGGATAAAGCATAATATGTTTCTCTGAACTATTATTTTGAAGGAAGGATTCATAAGGACTCTTTGTTTGAAAAAAGTTGGACATAATTTTTCTAACATGAAAACGAACCTTTTTGGCATTTTAGAAGCTTAGAAGGTCATCGGTCTTCTTTGAAAGGGGAAAGGGTTTGGATGCAAATTTAAGCTGTGGCTGGATATGGCTACTTTAGGAAGGCTCCAGCTTTTTGTTCCATATATATACATACACACACACATACATTCAAAAAATTTTCTTCCATATATGTGAGCATGTCATTGTGTTGGAATCAAACATTGAAAGAATAACAAAATATATTCAATTTTTTTTTAAAATATTTAGTATATTCTTACAACGTAAATATATGCTTGAAAGTAAAAAGATAAAGGGAAAGAAAAACCTAGGCTTCCGATCGAGAGCAGGGGGAGACTGGGAGAGAGGATTGTTCGCCGGAGCAGGATGAGGGGAAGAGGAGGAGCTGGAGGGGACTTGTGGCCGATCGAGAGCAGGGGGAGACTAGGAGGGACGATCGCCGGAGCAGGAGGGGAAGAGGAGAAGCTGGCGCGGTGGCTAGCGGCGGAGAGCAGAGGGAGATCGACTCGGAGCTGTTCACGAGAGCAGTCGGCAAGGAAGGGGAAGAAGCAGGGGAAGGAGGGAAAATATCTCGTGGATAGCACTAATAGGGCTTTTGAGCATTAGTGACGATTTCAAAACCGTCACTACTACTTTTCGTTTATTTTTTTTATAAATAATAAAACATTAGTGATGGTCCAAATCCATCACTAATAATAGGCCAATAGTGATGAATTTTGAAATTCGTCACTAATACAATAAAGTAAACATTTTTTTATTTTTTTCAAAAATGGAAGTATTAGTGACGGTTGTCAAATCCGTCACTAATAACGGGGCAATAGTGACGAATTTAAAAATTCGTCACTAATACTGAGAAATAAATTTTTTTTTTTTTAAATGGAAGTATTAGTGACGGTTCTCAAATCTGTCTCTAATAATGGGGTAATAGTGACGAATTTTAAAATTCATCACTAATACTATGAAATAAATTTTTTTTTTATTTTTTATAAAAAAGTAGAAGTATTAGTGACGGTTCCCAAATCCGTCACTAATAATGGGCCAGTAGTGACGAATTTCTAAATTCGTCACTAATATTCTAAAGTAAATTTTTATTTTTTATTTTTTTTAAATAATAGTAGTCACGGTTATTTAATCGTCACTAATGTTTACCTGTTAGTGACGGATTTAATTCATCACTAATATCACAAAAATCATTACTAATCTTTTCCCGGGATAAATTCTGCACCAAAAGTATTTTCGTGCGATTTTTTATGGTTTTTTTGTAGTGCAAGGTCGATTCACCTTTAGTCAAGAATCTTGATGCTCCACCTCTTATCAACTAGGATCTTGCCAAGGGTTTCGCCTGGTTTCATCAATCCCTTGCACAATTTTTTAGACCCTACCAAGTTTGTTCTCTTTTATATCAGCATTTAAGTAATGTCTATGTCATCCATTTGCAAAGATGATTGGTTGTCATCAAATCATTGCAACCCTTTTTTGTAGATATGGTTGCTAGTCATCCACCACTATGTCTTTTCATCCTTTTGCAAAGATAATTGGTTGTAATCCAATCATTGCAACCCTTCAAATGTAGATATGGTTGGTAGTTGTCTGTCATTGCATCTTTTTATCCTTTAACAAAGATGATTGGTTGTCATCCAATCACTACATCATTCCAAGCATAGATGTGGTCGGTAGTTGTCTACTACTGTGTATTTTCATCCCTTTATAGAGATTATTAGTTGTTATCCAATCACTGTAAGCGTAGACAAGGTTGGTAGTCATCCGCCACCATGTCATTTCATTATTTTGTAGAGATAATTGGTTTTCATCTAATTGATGTATCTCTTCCAGCGTAGATATGGTTGGTAGTCATCCATCATTATGTATTTTCATCCCTTTGTAGAGATAATTGGTTATTATCCAATCAATGCATCCCTTCAAGTGTAGATATGGTTAATATTCGTCTACCACTACGTTTTTTCATCCTTTTACAAAGATGATTGCTTGTCATCCAATCACTGCATTCCTTCAAGCATAGATATGGTTGGTAGTAGTTCACTACTACATCTTTTTCATCCCTTTATAGAGAAGATTAGTTGTCGTCCAATTATTGCAAGTGTAGATATGGTTGGTAGTCATCTAACACCGAGTATTTTTTTTATCTGTTTACAAAGATGGTTAGTGATCATATAATCACTGAACCTTTTCAAATGCAGAAATGGTAGTAGTCATCTAACTAATACATCTTTTCAAATATAGAGATGATTGGTGGTCATTGAACTACTACATCCCTTCATCAATTGATTCGATAAACGATCTTTTTCCACTGCACTACCATATCTCTTATCTCTTATTCGTTCCATCCTAACTAAGCCTATTCAATCCATAAATCTCGCCATGCTCATGTGAAGTTTATTGGTCGACCCTTCTTAGCATGTGTTTTCTCCTAGTACTTACTTATACTATTAGCTAATTTTCCCCCTGCCTCCAAAATAGTGGTCTTTGTCTTTATATGTCTCCTATCTCATGACTATTAGGAAGGAAATATCTTAAGTAGTCATGTTAGAAAACACATGAGGATGGGTAATTGTTGACACCCTATTTTTTCTGTGATCAATTTAGCCAAAATATAGGTTAATTTAGGGTTAATTGGGCAATCAATCAAGAGGTGGATTTGAATTTAGAGTAGTTAATTAGACCTTTCCTTTGCCTTTTTCAACGTGTCAATGTACAAATTATGCATTTGAGATACTTTGGAGCACCAATATCATGTTTTGAAGTCATTATTAGTTAAAAGTAGGGTTTGTCCATGTTTTAATTGAAATTCGAATTGAGGATAGGGTGATGGGAGGACTTTTTGGGCATACAAGGAAGTATTTGATGGTATTAGAGGTATTTTGGAAAGATGAGGGTGAAAAAAATTAAAAACCCTATCCTTGCTCTATTTAAAGGAGCTTAAAAGCAAAAGAATTGGGAGATTAAGTTTTGGCGGGGGGGGGGGGGGGGGGGCATATATACATTCAACTCAAAGAAAGGGGCTGAATAAGAAGGTCACATATGTTTAAAGCAAGACACATATCTTGGGAGAAGAGGGGGGGGGGGGATATGCTTTTATGAATATAGGAGGAAGCATATTGATCTCTTTTGGGAGACCCTTGGTTTTCTAACATATCTTCGCATTCTAGTACTTGGAAGAAACACATGTAAGATAAGAGTTTTCATATTATTTTTATGCATATACATATTTTCACAAAAAATGTTAATTCTTCTATACTTATGCTTGTTAAATCTTTCTATTTTCCATTAAACTCGATAGGGTCTCCTATGCTAAATTAATGTGCAATATTCATTGAAAGTCTGGATTTAAGAAAAAAAAAAAGATCTAATTTTTATGTAAAAAAGGGCATACATGATACCCTATCAAAGGTCATAGAAAAGAGAGAATGTGAGAGGAAGAAAGAAAGAGAAAGAGTGAGTATAGATAGAGAAATGAGTAAAAAAAAAAAAACTAAAGAAACCCTAACAAGTGTAGCAACAACTATTAATGGTTGCCTATTGATGACCCCCCCATATTACTAACACATCACAGCTTGGCACACTCAACAACTGTGAGAGTCAATGGAGCAATAAAGAAGTATAGGATTCTTGAGAAAAAAGGTTGAAGACTCACAAAATAGCCGAAATCAGTGGAGAGAAGTTGAGGGATACTGGAGCTCTAATACCATTAAGAAAAAAATGTAAAAGCATAATATTTCTTATTTCAATGAATGGAAACATAAACACTAAGGCGATACAAGGAAGAGTATTTAAATAATGTTACAAGGTACAGTTGTAAATCAAAAAAATATCATGAATCCCATAAAACTGTTTTGTTAACATATGCTCCTCAAATTTTATTATGAATCCCATAAAATTTGGTCTGTTAACATATGCTCCTTAGATTTTGCATTTGACATCAGATCTTCTTGAGTTGACAGTTTCATATCAGGATATCCTTTATTAGTCGAAACTGATAGATCTTCATGCTGATTTGAATTTTCCTTATTTGTAGGATTTGTTAAATCATCACTTTGGTTTGAATTTGTTGTCGTTAGAGCTCCTAGTATCCATAAACTTCTTTCCACTGATTTCAGATAGATTATGAGAGTCTTCAACATTTTTTCTCTAGGAATCCTGCACTTCCTTATTGCTCCATTGACTCTCATGGTTGTTGAGTGTGTCGAGATGTGATGTTTTACTAATACCCTCCCACAAACTTTGCCGGGGTTGGAGCACAAATTTGTTGCAAAAATAATGAAGGGCTACCTTTGACATTGGCTTTGTGAAGAGGTTTGCAACTTGGTTATTAGTGGAGATATGTTGAGTGATAGGTAGTCCACGTGCAACTCGTTCGTGCACAAAATGATAATCCAACTCAATGTGTTTTCTTTGAGCATGGAATACAGGATTAACTGTCATATGAAGAGCACTGAGGTTGTCATAATAGAGTATGGGAGGATACGTCATTGTAATTCGAAGGTCTTTAAGAATAAAGGTCATCGAAGTGAGTTGAGCTGTTATGTTAGCCATAGCGTAGTACTCTACTTCCATGCTTAATCGTGAAATTATATATTGTTTTTTTGCACACCACGAGATGAGGTTCCCTCCAAGGAATGTAAAGTAGCCTGTGGTTGAGCATCTTGTTGTAGGACACCTTGCCCAATCTTCATCTGAAAAAGCAAACAAATCAAGTGTAGCGAGTGAAGAAAAAATGTGATCTCATTTCAATTTTTCCTTTGACATATCGTAGGATACATCGAACCATTTTTAAGCGTGTCATTGTGGGATCATGCATGAATTGGGATACATGATTAACACTAAATAAAATATTAGGGTGAGTTAATGTGAGGTATTGTAAAGCTCCAACAAGTCCTCGATAGTAACTAGGGTCTTCCATGAGAGTTTCATTGGAAGAAGTTTTTGTTTTAGCCTTAAGCGGTGTACTCATGGGCTTATAATCAACCATATTGGAGTGTTCAAGTATGGTAAGAGCATAGTGTCATTGAGACAACTAAAGTCCATTGGTTGTTGGCGTGATTTCCATTTCAAGGAAGTGATGAATTGGCCCCAAGTCTTTCATCATGAACTCATTGCCCAGTAGTGTAATGAAATTTGCAACAAGTGTTGGAGTAGATCCTTTGAGAAATATATCATTCACATAAAGAATTAAAATTATTCAAACAATATCAGAGTGAAAAATAAATAGTAAAGGGTCGGCTAGACTACAAAAGAAGCCATATTTAAGAAGGAATGCACTGAATCGATCAAACCAAGCACATGGTTGCTTGTTTTAATCCATAAAGTGATCTTTGTAGTTTACAAACTTATGTTGGATGTTGCGGATTTGCCATTCCTAGTGGTTGTTGCATATACAAATCTTCAGAAATTAAACCATGCAAAAAGACATTTTTACATCTAGTTGATGAATAAACCACTCTTGAGTATTTTTAGCTAAATAATTCAAAAAACTCAATTCGTCATCAAGCTCCTTGTCGAAGAAATCTTTTGAATACATAGTATGAACGAACTGTTTCGATTCAAGAATCAATGCAGTGTAGAAATAGTTGACTAGACGCCATGATTCAAATCCATGGTGGGGACACATGTTAACTAGATCTTTAAATCTTTCCCAGTTTTCATGAAATGTCTCATTAGCTTCTTACATGAATTGACTGATTTGTTTTTGAAAACTTGAGTTCTCTATAAGGGAAAAAATTTATGTAGAAATTCACATTCCATATCTGCCCAACTAGAGATAGAATTAGGCCTAAGAGAATTAAATCATGTATTAGTAGTAGCCCTATCCATGAATGTAGTACATGCAAGCTCAAAATCAGTTAAATGCCTATATGGATTTTCAGATTCCATCCCATGAAATTGAGGTGTCATAGATATCATTCTATGCTTAATGCTAAAGTTATATGCATTCTCAGGCAATATGGTGCAAAATGGTTGTGTGGTTCGTGTGGGCTACAAAAAATCCATAAGCATGTGTGGTGCAGGTGCATTTATATTTTCTTCAAAACTCACTTTTTTTCTTTAATAAAAGGGAAAAACACTAGTTTGAAACTAATTATGACATTTCCCGGTAATGGCGTCAAAAACTTGACTCAATCTAAAAATGAGCAGCGCAAAGGCTATCCCAAGTATAGGAGTTCTGTCATGTAATATTTAGACCAAATGCCAGATCATCTCCTTAGAGAATGCAGATTAATTCCAAACTTTGTGTAAACCCAAAAGAAAATAAGAAAAGAAATTTTTACTGAACACAGTTCATATTCAGTTTCTGAATTTTTTGAGAATTTTTGATGACATTAAAACGAAGCAAAACATAAACTATATTACCCAACTTAAATGCGGAAAACAATCATACGTTAAACATTCAAACATGAAATAAAACCTACATTTGAAATTTTGGATAAAAGCCCAAATATGAAAACTTTATTACTCAACTTAAGCATTCAACCATAAAATCCTCAATTAAACACCAACTTAAAAATTAAACTTAACCCAACCAATAACTTGAACAAAAAAATAAACTTAATCCAACAATACTTTCACCAAAAATGAACTTGACTCTTCAACAACTTAAATAATAAACAAAAACACAATAATAACGAGGATTTCAAATAGACCAAACTTAAGATAAATAGATCCCAACAAATATTCAAATTATGAAGAAAGATTTTATAAAGAACAAACCAAACTTAACAATGAAAAATAATCCAAAACAAAATTCATTCCAACAATGATATTAAATAAAAAGAAATGAGGAACCAAATTTGATAATGATAACCCAAAAAAATTTAAAATTTCAAGACTTTAATTAAAACACAACTGAAATTAAAAATACTAATTTAAACAAGTATTTAAATGAGAGAGAGAGAGAGAGAGAGAGAGAGAGAGAGAGAGGTGGATAGTCATGTGTATGGAGAGAACAAGAAAGCCTACATGGTTCCTAGAGAGAGCTGCGGCGTGCCAGCCTTCACGCCCCCTAAGAAATCTCTCATTTATCCTTCAGCGCCGCATGGATCCACCCTTTCAAACCCTTGCACAGGTGGTCATGTCAAGCATTGAAGCTCAGCTTCCTCATAAGTCGGCCTCCAAGAGAGACCCAGCACACAGCCTTCACGTCTTATGCATGGGTCGGTCACATCAGTTCCTTCTCCCTTGAATTTTTCAGTCCATCCAAGAGTTCCTTCATGCATGGGCCATCTCACATTAGCTCACGACTTCAACGCTTCCCAACGCCTGGCCCTCTTCTCGGCTCCAGCTTCCCTTCTCTATTATGTTATACACACGGCCCATGATTTCATTTGATGTTGCATGACATGGCTTCGTTTGCATGCACATGCGGTCTTCTCGTCTGCATGCATGTGCTTCTAGCTCTCATGTGGTCTTGTCTCCTCAATTTTTACACATGCACATGGCTTCAAACAAATGCATGCATAACTCATGGTCACAGTTTCTATCACGCACAACCCACGTACATATTAATTTAGACTTTAATGTCCAAAAATTATCCTGTAATAATAAAATATAAAAATTTATAAATTATCGAATAAAAACCCAAATATTGTAAATTGAGCTTAATGTTAAAATATTGAACATAATCAGGCATTTAATTAAAATTATAATCTTTAATGCATGAATTTAAACACATAATTACGCAACTTTGACGTGTAATCACACCCCCCCCCAATTAACATTTTGTTAGTCTCTAACAAATAATGTGAATGCAATCAGACCAGGAGAAAAGCAACAACAATCCCAAATGTAGTTGCATCAAATATTTACCTACACGTGTCAGAATGAGATGCATACAAATGCAGTCACATCAACAATAGGATGGCTTTTTAGTTGTTCGAGGCACATTGTATAATGCCCCCTGCTCAACTCATATTTATTTGTATGTGTGGGCATGAGACGCTTGTGTGTGCAGTCATGTCAACTCCCTACTTGTCACACATTTACCTGCATGCATACATATAATACCCAATTCTTCAACCTCTATCTTACTATAAAATGAAGTGCATATCTAAACTCAGTACTAACCACGCCCCTTTCGCCATATTCATCATACACCTAAAACTTTCTCATAAAGCATTAGAATTTCCATATTACAACCCTAGATGAGTATGTAGTTTGAAAACAACCATAACGTGAGGATGTTACCAATCCATAGACCGATGGACCTATATTATAAGGAGGTGAAGTTTAATAACGCACCTCGATATCTTGGGGCACTGATGAGAGAATGGGAAATTATGTAAAGGAATCGAACAAAATCCATGAATAATGCATTCGCTTAAGTGCTCCATTTGTCCACCATCGGTTATTAGAAATGAACTTTCTTATGATGCATGACAATAAGGTAGTTGTCCAAAGAATTATAAGGAGAACCATCACATGCTTCTATGACACAAACTATATCCCATGCTACAAATGGCATGCTAACTGGTATCCACAATAGGAAGAAAACTAACTAAAATTGAGGCATGAAATGTGCTTGGGGAAAGACACTATTTGTCAAACTATGGTCGGGTGGTAAGGGTGAGCCTTAGAACATGCTGGTAACCCCAGTGTTCTGGGTTTGATTCCTGCCACTCGCGCTGCACATCCGCAATTTACCTCCTCTGTGTTGGTTGTGGGCACGAATGGTGTAGGCAACAAATTAGTCTGGTAGCCTAAACTCAATTTCAGTCTCCTAAAGAATTTCTTCGGTAGCCTAAAGATTAAGTTTGTTAGCCTATAGAATTAATGGGAAAAACAAAATATGGCCGAGGTACTTCGATTGCCTGAACTAGAACTTCGGTCGCCTGAAGTCACTTTAGGAGCCTGAACTTCAACTTTAGTAGCTTGAAGTTGCGGGAAAGTTTAAAATTCAGATTTTTATTAATAAAACTCACGAGTTTTTTCTTTGATCCAACGGTTGAGATCAATCATAAGGGTAAGACACTATAAATATTGAATATCTAAACCCTAGAACGTAGCGAAGACACACAAGAAGAAAAGAACACATCTTATTGAAAGAGAATAGAGAAACTTAAGTTGATTGATATACGATTGCCTACACTTCAACTTCTACTCATCGAGCTTGGGCAAATCAACTTAGAATCTTGAAGGGAACTCGTTTACTCATCTTGTTTTTCATTCTAGTATTAAGGTTTGATCATTCAAGTTAATATTTTCAAGAATTTCTTATCCCATCAATTGTTATTGAATAGTGTTAGAAAAGTTTGATCTTGAGTGTGCACATACATATAAAAATTTCTTTTGAAAAGATCCTTGAGAAAGTTTTTTAGCTATTGGTTGATTGGTTTTTGATTCAAGAGTATATATATATATTGTTTATAGAGCTTATCATTGAGTGTGCATATATATATATTAAATCACTTTGATAAGATTACCGCTTGAAAAGAGCTTTCCTATTGATTAAATATTTTAGTTTCAAGTGATTTTTTCCATTCAAAGACTCGATACTTTTAATATTACAAATCCACTTGATTAGATATCCTTGAAATTCTTAAATACATATATTGTTGAAGGATATTTTCTGAAATAGATCCCATTGGTTTTTGATCTTTGGAATACATATCTATATATATTTGCATATTGCAAAGGTTGTGTTGTGATTGAATATTTGAAAGAAAGCTTTGTGATTTTGAATGATTTAATATCCAAGACAAAGTTTTTATTAATAAGTTCACATCAAATATATTTGGGGATTTTTGCAAAGTGAACTAAGAACCCTAAAATTCTCCAAAGCGTTTTAAATATATCATTACTTGGGAGTTTTGGTTAAAGAGAGAAATTGTGTATTGAAGCATTTCATTCATAAAACGATGTTATCGTTTCATTCATACTGAACTTCAAGTTTTATCATATGATTATGTACTAGAACTTTGAATTGTACTCACTAACTTTGTTAGAGGCAACATTGAGTGTTTTGTAGATTAAATTGTATTCAAGGTTCAGTTTGTAAACCGAGGTTGAGGAAAGAGTTGTATCTCTTGTAAACAGCGGATTAAGGGGGAGTTGTACCTCTCGTAAGCAACAGATTAGGAGGGAGTTGTACCTCTTGTAAGTAGTGGATTGTAAGGGAAGCTCCGTCCCAATTTAAGGAGCATGGATTATAATGGAATCCTTGAGTGGGTTGTTCAAGGCGAGGACGTAGACCGGGTTGGCTGAACCTCATAAAATCATGGTTGCATTCTCTCTTCCCTTATCCTTTTTATTTTCCGCATCGTATTTCAATTTCTTGTTTGCTTGTGTATGTTGAATAACTTTACACGCATTTAATTGGGTAAAAGGGAATTCATTGATTTAGTAATTCAAATCAACATCAAATTCCAACCATTAATTAGTTAAACATAGAAACAGGATTCATTTGTAAATAAGTTTTCAAAGAATTTTTTAAAATACCCAATTCACCCCCCTCTTGGGATTACACCTTAATAAACAATAGACACTACAACAAGTCTCACTAGGCAATCAAGTAATAGTTTGATAGTTGGATATTCTTCATTATCTCAGTTTGAAAAGAAGAATTATAAAACAAATGGTTAGTTTTTTAAATATTTTATACATTAACAAAGCAATAGCATAACTTATTTACTTACTAGTATCATATGCAAACCTATCGATATGCTAATGATGCAAATGGTAATGGACTGACACCAACTACTATATCCCCCCTTCTCCTGCAGATGTGTATGATTTAGAACTGGGTTCTCCATAAGTCTATGTACAACGTGGTCCAATCGTCGCTCCAACATCTATATGACATGGTCGTAGAATTTGTTTCAATATGTGTTAACGTGATCGTGTTGATCAAGATCTTGGAGATCTTTCCCCTCACCCAATGGGTTTTACCTCATTTTGGGTGCACAAGGGATTGGCTACCTTAACCCAAATTTTTGTATAACTCTGTCTAGTAGGCATTGCTCCGCTTTACAATAGGATATCAATTGAGTGTAGATGAGCTAGACATATACCCTATCCAAAGAGGTGGGAGGGAGCTGCCCGCATATATGGGGTGATGTAGGATGGGAAAGGGTGGCCTATGTCCTACGGTTCAACATTTACAAGCACATACATTCGAAACACTTTAAATTAAGAATTAGATTAACAAACATAAACACGATAAATCATAGGACATTTCACATCTTGGGAAATTTTGAAAGGGTGTATGATGTTGTCCAAAATTTAGTCCCAATTGGTTCTTTCACAAAGGTATTAAGTTAGATGCAGCAAGGATGTTATTTCAATATTTCAAGAATAAAATTCTAAGTTTAGCACAACAATATTCCACAATTGATTTCAAGCTAGCAAGCTAAAATATTCTATGGATGCAAAGGCTTATCAAATATGAAATTTTAGAAATTGATGATAGGGCTTTAACAAGATTTAGGTTCAAACAGATACTGATTTATGAAGAGTTTTAATGGATGCTAGACATTGCCTAACATGCAACTGGATCACATTGTAGGTCCTTGGATCAAGCTTGTGAGCTACCAATTAAACGCAGCAATGCAAATGATTGATGGTGTTCGTGTGGTAATATGAAAGTGTTTGCCGTGTGGATGTAACTTTGATGGTGGCCGTGAGAATGAGGGAGAAAGGATATGGAGATGGAGTTGCTGGATAGGTTAGTGGTATCTTACCACCTGATCTTCAGAGAGAATGACGTAACCTCTCACTACACAATCATAAGGATGAGACAAAGCTATAACAAGCTTCAATAAAGGAAAATCCTTTTAATATCAATATTTAAAACTTTTTCTCTACTTAGTTCTTACAATGAAGAGGAATATATAAGCTAGCATGGGGAGACAAGATTAGCTAGCATAGAGGACACTAACAATCAACACTAACAATTCCCATACAAGCATGGGAGACAAAGAAAATAAATAAAACAACTTACAAGACATAATAAATACTAAGCACAACTTACTAACACTCCAACTCACTAGACACAATAAATGTTAACACAACTTGCAACACACACAACTTACTAATACATGCATATGCAAGCAAGCAAGTTGTCTTGTAAGATTACAAATTGAATATAAAACAAAATTCAAAGGGAGGCCCAATTCATGTGGGGCCCTATGGAGCCATGCGTGGGGCACACAAGATCATGTGGGGGCCCACATGATCTTGAACTCAGACTTGCTTCGGCATCTCTACTCGATTATTTCTTACACTGAAAAGTCTTCAAGCATCTACAAAATAATTATGAGCTGATGTGGACATCTGGGGGTCATCCATGTGTTAGTATATCATCAAAGGAAATGTGGACATCTGGAGGTCGTCCATGTATCACAATATCTGAAAATGACATAGGTAGGGCATGTTGATCCCCATCATGGGGCATCTACAACATCCATATATACTCAAAATATATAAGACACATGAAAAAAATACTCCATATAAACAATTCACAACATACGATAAGAATTCTAATAAATAATGAATACTTGATCCGCACACATCATGTCTTGACGTATTGGTATAATTGTAATGTATGCATAGGCACGTGAACAACATGGAATGAAGCTTGCCACCTATAAAATATTATTTACAAAAATGTGCATGTAAGTGATGGGTCAACCAATATTTGCACAATCAATTGAATTTAATATTGTGCAAAGTAGCCCGAATGCCAATGCGCAGTGAAAAAACACAAATTGAATCTGAAACAAGCAGTGCAAGAAACCAACGATGAATATACGGAAACAATCAATCACAAAGAGTATAAAATAAAGCAATAAGAACACACGACACAAGACATTACGTGGTTTAGCAATGTGCCTACGTCCATGGGAGCAAGCGGCTGATTTTCACTATCAAAATCATCAAAGCTTACATCAAGGGTTACAAATATAGTTTATATATCAATTTTATGCATACAGAAGACTTAGAATGCATCTAAAACATTTTTGTAGCAAATCCTAGAGGAAAATCCTCCAAATCTCTCAATCTACTAATCTCCCAATTCCAAAACCTGTGATCTACGCCTAACGAAACTGTCGACAGTTTCAAAAAACCATTGATAGTTTAATATCGAGAGTTGTTTCCCTGCATACTGAAACCATTAACGGTTTCTATCTCCCAAAACCAAAACCCTCGACTAGATAGTTGATAGTTTCTTTCTGCAACCAGCTTCATTGTTCTTTGTTTCACTATGCTTTACCAAGACATGTGTTCCACTTAATATGAGCCACATCTCCAACAATCTCTACCTTGGTGAATATACACCACTTAGGAGAAATATGAAAGCATAACCCGTTGCTCCACCTAAGACAATAAATTGAAACTGCATCCTGTCTAGCACCTGGAGACGTTAATCAAGTCCAAGAAATGCTTGAACTTGTCCGTTGTGATAGGCTTTGTCAACATATCCGCTACATTATAAGACATGTGAACCTTCTTAAGTAGAAGTTTACCTGAAGCAACCAGCTCCATGATGCAGTGAAACCGCACGTCAATGTGCTTTGTCCTCTCATGATACACTTGGTTCTTCACCAAATAGATGGCATTATAACTATCGCACTACAACCGAACTCCAACTTTCTGGATACCTAGCTCCTTGAAAAATCTCGTAAGCCACGACGCTTCTTTGGCAGCCTCAGCCACTACCATGTACTCCGATTCAATAGTAGATAAAGCAACGAGCTATTGCACCATAAACCTCCAATAAATAGGTCCTCCCACAAGGATGAATATGTACCATGTGGTAGACCTCATTTCATCCAAGTTTCCTGCGTAGTCAATATCCACATGTCTACTGAACATGATGTCATATCTGATTGTACCCTTCAAGTATCTGAGAACCTATTTAACTGTATCCCAATGTTATCAACCCAGATTTGAAAAGAACTTGCTCACCACATTAAAAGTTTGTGCCAGGTTCGGCCTTGTACATACCATGGCATACATCACACTCCCCACTGCACTAGCATAGGGGACCTTGGACATCTCACGAACCTCATCATCTATATTTGGGCACTAGATGATAGACAACCTAAAATGAGTCGCTAATGGTGCCCTCACCGGTTTAGCATTAGTCATGCTAAACCTCTCCAACACCTTCTCCATATAGCCACCCTAAGATAACCATAATCACCCTGCATCTCTGTCCCTACGAATCTCTATGCCAAGTATCCTTTTGGCCGCACCTAAGTCTTTCATGTCGAACTATTTACTTGATAGAATCTTCAATTGATTCACCTCAGTCGTATATTTCACAGCAATCAACATGTCATCGACATAAAGCAACAAAAACATAAGAGAATCGTCCTTAAGACTCCTCACATAGACGCAGCAATCATACTCACACCTCATATAATCATTATGCATCATATAGGCATCAAATCATTTGTACCACTACCTCGGTGACTACTTTAGCTTATAAGGTGACTTCGCCATTTTACAAACTAAGTGCTTCTGTCCAGGTTGGTCAAACCCTTCTAGTTGTGCCATCTAAATAAGCACCTCCAAATCACCATGGAGGAACGTTGTGTTTATGTCCATTTGCTCCAAATGCATGTCATATTGCGCCACCAGTCCCAACAGTACCCTGATGGAAGTGTGCCTAACCACATAGGAGAAAATCCCATCATAATCTTCTCCTTTCCTTTGCGAGTATCCCTTTTCTACTAGCCGAGCCTTGAACTTCTCTCTTTCTTTTTCTAAAAATGCTTCTTTCTTCCTGTAAACCCATTTGCATCCAATTGTCCTCTTCCCTAATAGAAGCTTCACCAAGTCCCACATCTAGTTTTTATGTAGTGATTTCATCTCTTCCACTATAACGCCCATCCAACTACTTTTCTCCTGGCTGTGCACTGCCTCCTGAAATGTTGTAGGATCCCTGCTACAAGTGATAAATGCATAAGACACCAGATCATCAAATCCGTACCTAGGGGGTGGCCTCACGATGCGTCTAGGTCTGTCTACAACTATGCTGCAGTGTTGCTGGTCTCTTGAGTTAGAGCTTCCTACACTGTCATCTCTGCCCTGAGTCTCCAAATCCATCTACACCGCCTGCTGATCTCTTAAGCTAGAACTCTTTACATTTCTACCCTTAGTCTCCAACTCCACCTGCACAACATGCTCGTTGCTGCTGCAGTTTTTTGGCATTAGTTTCTCTTCTTCTTCCTGAGTACGTCGAAATTTGGCTTTCTCATCGAAAACCACGTCTCTACTGATCACCACCTTGTTTGCCCCTAGATCCCACAACTTGAACCCTTTCTCACCTTTCTGATATCCCAGAAAGAGGCAAAGTCTAGACTTTGCCTCAAACTTTGATCTCTCCTTACCAAGAATATGAGCATAGGCTAGACACCCAAATACTTTCAAGCCAGAGTAGTCTACCTCGTTACATATCCACACCAGCTCAGCAAGTTTCCCATCTTATGATGCCCTTGGTGATTTGTTAACTAAGAAACAAGTCATACTCACTGCCTCAACCCACAAATTCTTAGCGAGCCCAACATTCAACCTGAGACACTGAGCCCTTTCAGCTAGGGTTCAATTCATCATTTCTGCCACATCATTTTATTGTGGTGTCCTATGTACTATAAAATGTCTCCTTATGTCATGCTGCTCGCAAAACTCTCTGAAACTCGAATTTTTGTACTCAATTCCATTGTTTGTCCTGAGGCACTTAATCTTTCTCTCGGTCTAAATTTCCACCTCAGCTTTTCACAATTTAAACTTAGCAAATGTCTCTGACTTGTGCCACATGAAGTACACCCAAACCTTACATGAGTAATTATCAATAAAACTCACGTAGTACATATGTCCACCTCGTGATGCTACCCTCACCAGTCACCAAACATCTGAATAAACGTAATCGAGGATTCCCTCGGTCTTGTGCGTAGCTACCATGAATTGGACCCTATTTTGTTTTTCAAGCACACGATACCTATAAAAATTCAACTTGCATGATTTGACCCCCTTCAACATATTTCTCTTGTGAAGCTTCTTTATTCCACGCTCACCCATGTGCCCTAACTGCATATACCACAAGACCGTATCATCCGACTCAAACTCTGCAGCTGCAGCTCCACCTACAACTATAGTTCCTAGCAGTGTTTATATATTCCCTGGTACTCTCTGCCCCTTCATCACAATCAGAACACACTTACTCACCTTCATTACCCCACTTTCAGACTTGTAACTGAACCTATTACAGTCTAAAGTACCTAATGAAATAAAATTCTTTCTCAATTCCGATATATGCCTTACCTCACATAGCATCCTCACGACATCATCATATATCTTGATTTTGATGTTCCTCATTTCAAAAATTTTTCATTCAGCATTGTTTCCGATTAAAACATAACAGAATTCGCCAATTTGTAAGTGGTGAACCAGTCCTTGTTGGGCATCATATGATAAAAGTATGTTGAGTCTAAGATCCAAGAATCCATGAGACCGTTTGAACCAAATGAAACAGAGAGCATATCACTATAACTGCTCCCAGAGTCTCCTTCTTTTGCTACATTCTCCATGTTTGATGAACCTTCTATTTTCAGCATTCCCTTTCTTCCTCTTCGGACAATCGAGTTTTATGTGCCCCTTTTTCCCGCACTTAAAACACCGCACGTCCACCCTCTTCCTAGAATTGGACCAAGCCCTATTGTTACCGGGTCCACCCCAAAACGTACTCCTTGTTGGCCTAACAAGGCTTACGAATCTTTTTTTAATGACAACAAAGCAAAGGATCTTAACATGTTTTGCTAAGATACATTTTAGGGCTCAAAAGCTTTCATTAAAAGAGATCAAGTTCAAAAGCTTTTATAACAGATCAAGTCTCAAAAGGATCAAGCTTAAGTGTTTGTAAAGAAGCTCACATGAACATTATGCCTGACCGATAATGAAACAAAAGAAAATTGTAGAAAGAAAAGCTTGGATTCAAAGGTAGAAAAAATGATAAAGCTTAAAGTATATTGAAGCTTGAAGACAAGATGGACTCAAAGAAAGACAAGCATAAAGACTTAAGTGCTTAGAATGTCAAAATCTTAAGAAGTCTTTATGTAAGTACTTCAAACAATTTCAATATGGATGCATGAAGGTCTTAGGTTAATTTCTTGAACCTAGATACCTTTTAAAATACTTGGAAAATATTTTTTATAAGGTCAAAAGTTATTTCAAAAAGGTTTAAATTATTTTTGGAATGAAAAGCACTAAAACAGGATTTTCCAAATTTTTTTTTTCTATCTCTTTATCAACGGATTTTTATCTTCAAAAATGATCAACCTAAAAGTTGTAGGATTGTTTCTTAGATTTCTGTTGATACCAAGAATGTATAGTTATAACCAAAATACTGAAGGGTGGTCGAAGTTGTTAGGCAACTGACCATATCTGTTCAAGTGACTAAATAGTAGACATAACCTGTCCAAACGATTGACCCATCAAAGACCATTTGATTGACCCTGTACTGACTTAAAAAAATATTCTAAAATTTAAGGCCCAGGTGACTGACCCAATGCCACAGTTGATTGAACTTTGTTTTTCAAAGGAAACTTTCTAAAAGTTATTTCTTGGCCACTAAACTTTGTGAAAACTTGGGGAATACTCCAACCAACTTGGGCAACATGAAAAATACTTTTTAAACTCTATAAATACATGATTAAAGCCAAGGATTAAATACCAACAAGCAGCAAAGCAATCTAATTCTCATACTTTCAAAAAGTTCTCTTATTGAATACACACTACTAAAAGTTATTACTGAAGTACAAAAGCTTACGATCATTATATTGAGATTTCAAATCTAAGGTCAACTTTCCGTTATATTTATCTAGAGCTTCATCTCTATATTGAATTTGATTGAAGTATATTGTGCTTATCACTTGTACTAATCTCCTTTTATTAAGAGTTGTTCTTGTACACAAGGCTCTTATTTTTGTTATTATTTTTATGGTTAAGGTTGTTTGAATCATTGTATCAAGCATGTGGTATCTCTTGGAGAGGAGGCTCCACCCTACTTGAAGGAATGTACCGAGTGTGGGGTATCGCTTAGAGAGAAGAGCTCTATCCTATTGAAAGAGTGTTGTAAAGGTTTGCTCTGCCTGTAAAGGAGTGATATAGTGTGATTACGCGTCAAAACTACATAATTGGGCACTGTTATCCGGACTTTATGGCTTAAATTTATAATTAAATGTCCAAATTTGTCCAATATTTTACTAGAGTGCCAAAATTTTCATTCTTGAACTTTATTGCACCATTTATGAATTTTTCGTAATTTTTTTTATTGCAAAAAAAATTCCCAGGAACCAAAACCGAAATATGTTTGTATTTCGTACATAACATTTCCGTTTAAGCTCCAATCAAGACGATTCAAATTTCTAGAGAAAAGGAAAAGGATTATCTACAACTTTTGTATTTCAAGTTTTGCAAGAAACAGGCTCCAGAAGGGTCAAGTTTGGCGATGAAGAGAGAACAAAGAAAATGAGAAAAAAAATTATAATTAGGTTATTGATGTGACCCGGCCATGCAGGCCAGGTCAACCCTTTCCAAATGGGTCAGATCTCTCCAGCGCGGGTCATAGGGTTTTTTTTCCCTCCTTTAAATCCTTCTTTTTTTCTTCTTTTTTTGGGTTGTTGGGCACTGCCCCTAGCCATCTTCTCCTCTTCTTCATCTTCTTTTCTCCTTCTTCTTCCTCTTCTCTCTCCCTTAGCTTTTCTCGGCCCTCTCTCTTGCCCATTCTCCCGTTCTATTCCCCTTTTTCTTTCTCTTCTACTCTCTTATTTTCAGCTTCTCAGTTCTTCCTCTATCTCTCCCTTAGTTTTCTATTTTCCTTATCCCTAACTCCCTCCCTCTGTCTCCAACCCCTCTGCGACACCAGTCCGGCCAGCCACACCAAGCCACACCAGTAGCAGCCTGCGGCTTCACCAACACCAGTCGAACACTTCAACTCTGCAACAGCCAAGAGCATCAATCTCCACACACCAGCCTGCTAGCCACCCGAAGAAGCAGCAGTAGCCCAAGTACAGCAACCAGACTCCCGCAGCAGCAACACACTAAACCAATAACCGAGAGCCCTGCTGGGTCTGCTGGAACCCGAGCCACCACCAGCCATGCTCCAAGTTGCTCTGTTTTCTCTCTCTCTCTCTCTCTCTCTCTCTCTCTCTCTCTCTCTCTCTCTCTCTCTCTCTCTCTCTCTCAAGACACACTTGTTTAATTAGTAGTGCTGCTTTTGTGTAACCATTATACTATTTAAATTTCTTTTTCTTTTTTGGCTATTATTATTAAAGTAGTTTTTTTTATTGAAA
This sequence comes from Malania oleifera, assembly GCF_029873635.1. Lineage (NCBI taxonomy): Eukaryota > Viridiplantae > Streptophyta > Magnoliopsida > Santalales > Ximeniaceae > Malania > Malania oleifera. The sequence continues at coordinate 34,559,192 of NC_080428.1, read as the reverse complement.
GTTATTGTTGGAATTCTTGATTGGGTTATTTTTAGTTGTTTTCTTTTTATGTTACTTAAAATCTTTAGTTGAGTTTAAATATTTGTGGTTCTGTTTAATATTGTGATTTTGTTTTGAGTTTTAATTTTATTAAAGGACCGGTTTTTATTGCGTGTGTGTTTGTTTGATTGAGTTTCCATTGTGTGTTTTTAATTCCATGTTCTAGGTTACCATTTTTAATTAACGCGTGTCCCAATGTTTCCTTCAGTAGATTAGGGTTTCCATTGTTTGCTCTTTAGTTCCATGCATGTTAGTTTTAGGGTTTCACTTTGCGTGTTATTTTAATTAGTATGAATGAATCTCAACAATTTTGAAAATCCCGAATCTGAACTGAGTTCAGTAAGTTTTTATTTTCGATTGGGTAAACGTAAAATCTGAGATTAAAACGCATTCTCTGAGGAGACGATCTAGGCCTTGGGCTTAATATTACACAACGTAACTCCTATACTTGGGATAGCTTTCGAACTGCTTATTTTTCGAGTAAGTCAAGTTTTTGGCACCGTTACAAAGGAATGTTAGTCTTAATCTCAAATTTGCGTTTTTCCCATCATTTTTATTAGTTTTATGAAAAAAAAAAGCAAAAAACAAAAACAGAAAAAAAAAATTGAGTTTTGAAAAATGGCTGCGCCTGCACCAGGCACGATAATTGATTTTTTGCAGCTTGAATATGCCACTGCATCCTCTTCCACTGTTTTGCCTTATGACGAGCTTAATTTCATGATGCAGCGTGGGAGGACGTCATTGCTACCCGAGTTCTATAGGACGGAATCTGAGTACCCCTATCAGCACCTAGCAGAGTTTGAGTTCACCTGCAACTTGTTTTTCTCTCATGCTAGAACTGACGAATTTATTAGACTGAATTTATTTCTTGCTACTTAACAGGATAGGGCACTGATCTGGTTTCGTTCCTTGAGACCTCACTCTATCACTAATTGAGTTGATATGGAGCGTGAATTCCTACATGCATTTTGTTCCTCACAGAAAACTCAATTTTTGCTGGAACAGATTCTTAATTTTGTGCAGCAGGATGACGAGACATTTCGGGCTTGTTGGGAACGATTTAAGGATCTGCTAAGTACTTGCCCACATCACGGGTTTGACTCATGGAGATTAGTTGATTATGTTTATACTGCTCTTACCCCTGATTGCAAGTATTTTGTTCAGACCATGTGCAATAGAGAACCCGTCAGCGAGGATCCAGATCAAGTATTATCATTCTTTGATTACTTAGCTGACAATGTCCCATAGTGCAACACACGATACACTCAGGCACTCATGACTGCACACCCTATCAGCACAATTAGTGGTGGTGATGCATACGAATCACCAAACTACCCTGATATTCCTCCGCCTCAATACCAGCCACAACAGATTCCTCAGATTCGTACGCCGTCAGAATTTCTGGAGGATAGCATAACTTAGATGGTGAACATGCTCCAGCAGTTCATGCAAACTCAATTCGATCATAATAATGAATTGCGGGACATCATTAATGCGATAAGCACGCAGTTGGAAATCTTAGAAAACGAAGAATTGCCCGTGGAACCTCACCTAGTCCTTAAAAGTACCAATAGCCACACCAACAAATACACGATGTTTCTCTTGAGACAGTAGAGACCACCACCACTTCGAGAAGCAAGAAATAATTTCCCCAACCTGAGATGCTCATCATCGGACAACCAGTTGTCCCAACACTAGAAGTCACGGCTGAACCAGAAGAGGTCAAAGAAAAATCAGAGGAAACGGGGCTAGAAGAGGAGCAGTTAGTTGATAAGGAGACTGATACTTATACGGAGCACCAACCTGTGGTACCTAATGCTCCGAGCTCAGAAACCGTGGAACTGTCACTTCCGCCTGAATCAGATGTTAAGGAGCCTAATGTGGAGGCAGACTCCTGCAATGGTATAATGATATGTACACTCGATAAAGAGGGTGACTAGATTGGTGAGAGCCTAATTTTCAAGGAACGAGGTAAAACTTTTAATGTAATGCTTCTGAAGAACTACAGGTAATTGCTCCAATAACTTCCCATCACATGTTAGTTCGTAAAGAAACACATTTCCTGGATACGATGTTGAATAAAGACCCTTTCTTCTCCACACACAAGGGTCAACCTACACACGTATTGTTTGGTATATTGATGAGCATTAATTCATTTTAGGTTGATTTTCGTGCAGGTATGACGACTGATCAATTATGGCGGCTCATATTTGGAGAATTGCCGATGCAATTTATAGACCTACAGCCACCAGACAAAATTCCTCCTGAGCCTTTGCCAGACAATTGTGATGTTTTTCTTTTCCTTCTTTTCCTTTTATTTTATCTTATTCTATTTTCAGTTAGTTTTCAGGTCTATCTCGTAGTTCGGTTTTTCTTTTCCATTACTTTGCCACTCAGGTACGCCTTACTTTTCGCGTGCACAATCTTTTCTATTTCCCTTATGCTTTCACATTGAGGACAATGTTCCACTTTAGTTTGGGGGGGGGGGGATGAGCATTCGCATGTAACACTGTGCACGTACACATACCGGGTTTTTAATTTAAAAAAAAAAAATCAAAAAAATCAAAAAGATCAAAAAAAAAGAAAAAAAGAGAAAGAAAGGAGGAGCACTGAGGAATTACACTACACTATGCCATGCTTAACACTGTGTATACCCTTCACATACTTGCGCATAACTTACGAATTACACACTTGAGTCAATCATGCGTAGTTTCTCTCTATATGATCTTATGACTCCATGAAGAATCGATTGGTAGTACATTCGTGTTAATTTGGCTATATAATTTCCTGTATTTACACAGCATCTCACGAGGCTGAATAAACACATTCACATGATTCATTGCACTTAGGGTTTCCTATGAGCACTGAGAGAGCACCCGTGGCGACTATGACACCTTGTGAGATATCCTTGAGCTATTTATCGTCCTTTTAAGCGTTAATATCAAATCAAAGTTTATGGAACTCAATTCTCTTTTTCTGGATGATTCCTTTGTACACTAGTCTATGTTTTGATTTGCTAGCCTAGAGGTGACACCTAGTGGGGAGATAGAAACCTAGGTCTTGTAGCCTACTCAAGATGTGAAGGCTGAGCCACCCCTAGAGATAGACTAAGTTCATGGACCACTATTCGAGCTCAATTCCCATTGATTGTTTGAAGATTACAAAAGAAGTGTAAAGATTTTCCTAATTGATCAAGAAAAGATAGAAAATGAAGAATTAGCAGAAGAAAGAACAAGAAATAAACATGCTCATGAAATGAAACGCTAATGTTTGCTCCACAAAAATACCACAAAAAATCAAGTACACGACACATATTTTCCACGTACGAAGATTCTTCAACCGGTTAATGCCTTCTATGTATTCATGACAAGTTTGTGAATAAGTTGATCTAGGGTGGTCTCGATTGGATATGGCGAGTAGGTGAGAAGATGCTAGGGTGAAGGACCTGACACCTCATAGATAGGCTAGATCCTTTCTGGACTAGTCCACTCCATATACTTAGCGTTTGTTCCTTTTTAATATGTGGGATGTTTGATCGCGACACTCCTCCTCACATATGATGAGTGAACTCATTTTCTTTGAGTGTTCTTGAGGGCATACCAGTTAGGCCGAGTCAAAGCGATCGTTCTGTAGGTGTCCACTGGTATCCTAGGTGTACTGAGTCACACGCATCACACACCTCGAGAGTTTACCTATTTATACTCAGACTTATATGACTACATTAACTCTGAATGTGCCACTGATTAATTTCATGTGAGTATACTACTCTTAAATGACATATAAACGATGAAACTTACATGAGTGACGTGCTTTGGACTTGTGCGTATTGAATATGAACGAGCCTATGTGAAATTCAATTATGTTCTTGTATGTGAAATGGTATGGTTGTGTCGCATGTGCATTGATTTTATGATCACTGGAGTTCGTAGTTGTGGGCACTATCCTGAAATTCATTCACGTCATTTATTAGAGACTAGCAAAACGCTAGTTGGGGGGTGTGATTACGCGTCAAAACTGCATAATTAGGCACTGTTATCCGGACTTTATGCCTTAAATTTATAATTAAATGTCGAACTTTTTCCAATATTTTAATAGAGTGCCAAAATTTTCATTCTTAAACTTTATTGCACCATTTATGAATTTTTGGTAATTTTTTTTATAGCAGAAAAAATTCCCAGGAACCAAAACCGATACCTATTCGTATTTCGTGCATAACTTTTCCATTTAAGCTCCAATCAAAACGATTCAAATTTTTAGAGAAAGAGAAAAGAATTATCAACAACTTTTATGTTTTGAGTTTTGCATTAAATGGGCTCCAAAAGGGTCAAATTTGGCAATGAAGAGAGAACAAAGAAAATGAGAAAAAAAATTATAATTGGGTTATTGATGTGACCCGGCCATGCAAGTTGGGTCAACCCTTTCCAAACAGGTCAGATCTCTCCAGCGCGGGTCATAGGGTGTTTTTTTTCCCTCCTTTAAATCCTTCTTTTTTTCTTCTTTTTTTGGGTTGTTGGGCGCTGCCCCCAGCCATCTTCTCCTCTTCTTCATCTTCTCTTCTCCTTCTTCTTCCTCTTCTTTATCCCTTAGCTTTTCTCGGCCCTCTCTCTTGCCCATTCTCCCATTCTATTCCCCTGTTTTTCTTTCTCTTCTACTCTCTTATTTTTAGCTTCTCAGTTCTTCCTATGTCTCTCCCTTAGTTTTCTTTTTTCCTTATCCCTAACTCCCTATCTCTATCTCCAACCCCTCTGCGACACCAGTCCGGCCAGCCACACTAGGCCACACCAGCAACAGCCTGTGGCTTTACCAACACTAGCCGAACACTTCAACTCTGCAACAACCAAGAGCATCAGTCTCCACACACCAGCCTGCTAGCCACCCGAAGAAGCAGCAGCAGCCCGAGTACAGCAACCAGACTCTCGCAGCAGCAACACACCAGACCAGTAACCGAGAGCCCTGTTGGGTTTGCTGGAACCCGAGCCACCACCAGCCATGCTCCAAGCTGCTCTATTCTCTCTCTCTCTCTCTCTCTCTCTCTCTCTCTCTCTCTCAAGACACCCTTGTTTAATTAGTAGTGTTGCTTTTGTGTAACCATTATACTATTTAAATATCTTTTTCTTTTTTGGCTATTATTATTAAAGTAGTTTTTTTTATTTAATGTTATTGTTGGAATTCTTGATTGGGTTATTTTTAGTTGTTTTCTTTTTATGTTACTAAAAATCTTTAGTTGAGTTTAAATATTTGTGGTTGCGTTTAACATTGTGATTTTGTTTTGAGTTTTAATTTTATTAAAGGACCAGTTTTTATTGCGCATGTGTGTGTTTGATTGAGTTTCCATTGTGTGTTTTTAATTTCATGTTCTAGGTTACCATTTTTAATTAACGCATGTCCCAATGTTTCCTTTAGTAGATTAGGGCTTCCATTGTTTGCTCCTTAGTTCCATGCATGTTAGTTTTAGGGTTTCACTTTGCGTGTTATTTTAATTAGTATGAATGAATCTCAACAATTTTGAAAATCCCGAATCTGAACTGAGTTCAGTAAGTTTTTATTTTCGATTGGGTAAACGTAAAATTTGAGATTAAAACTCATTCCCTGAGAAGACGATTTAGCCCTTGGGCTTAATATTACATGACGTAACTCCTATACTTGGGATAGCTTTCGAGCTACTCATTTTTCGAGTGAGTCATAGTGGAATCCTTAGGTGTGTTACCTAAGGTATGGACATAGGCAGATATAGCCGAACCTCATAAAATATTGGTGTCCCTGTCTCTTCCCTACTCTCTTAAATTTTCTGCATATATATACAAACTATGTGGTTGTGAATTTAATTTTGTACACATATATAAATTGTGTGGATTGATTATTTAATTTCTAAAAAATTAATTTGCTTTTGGGAATTGCAGAAACCATAAGGGAGTACGTTGATTGATCAATATTATTGCGGAAATCACAAGGGAGTACATTGATTGATCAATATCAAAGCTCATTAATATATTGATTGGTTGCATAATTCAAGTTACATATTTGACATCAATATTTGAGTTTTGGAAGCTTGGTTGAATTTTATATTGTATTTCATATTGAGAAATCAAGCTCATCTTGTTGAGTGGATTGACATATTCAAAAGCTTAATCTTGGAAGCATTGCTAGTGTTGACTCTATGAGTCCAATCCTGTCTTGATAATGACAAATCACTTGGTATTTGACATGTGCAATTGAGTTTATGAACATAATCATGAATTAGAATGCACAAATGGTAAGCATGATACGGAAGCCATAAGAATCCTAAAGTACATATCACTTGGCTTGATCCATGGAACTAGAAGAATAAAAGGATGAAGAAGTAAGCTTCAAGTTCATGATCTTCAATTGGAATAGGTATTTAGAATTGAATGTATTTACATATGTCATAAGATATAATTCGAAGCTCAAATATATCCTAGACAAACCTCAGGACTCATGCATTTCATGAAGGTTTCGTTTACATTAGTTCTAAGTTGAATGAATTTTAGAGGCAAATTTTAGAGGCCTCATCGACAAACCCCATGGCCTCATCAACGAACAAACTTGGTGATGAATAGTCTGTTACGTTTAATCTCCATGATCCAACTGCCAAAAATTAATCTGACGGTGAGAACATTATTTAAACATTCCCAAAACCCTAAAAACACAAGTGGCAAGAGTTTTAGAGACCTAATTTTCACATCTTGTGCTAAGTGTACCTCCATTCTAAGACTTTTCCAACACTCTATTACGTTCATACTTTGTGGGCAAATCATCTCAGCTTTTCAAAGGATTTCATCTACACATCTTGCAAGCAATCCTTGGTGATTGAGGTTTGATAAATAAGTAATTTGTTTATGGTTTCAATATATACCTATCTCAAAGATTTTTCGTCTCTAATACTCATATATCTACTATTTTTATTGAGAACAAAAATCCTTGTGTTATTACTTGAAAAAGTTCTTTGAGAAAGGATTTTGCTAAAGGTTGAATATTTGCCAAGGCTCAAGTTTTATTTTCATTCAAAGACTTGATATTTTGTTATTGTAAAAACTATTTGATTGAAAATTCTAACTCCTAAATACATATTCTTGACGGATATTTTCTAAAATATATTAAATAAAGTCTTTGATCTTGGGAGCGCACGCGCGCGGGCGCACACACACACAAACACACACACACACACACACACACACACATATATATATATATATATATATATGTTTATATATACAAAGATCATATTGTTGATTTAGATCTTTGAAGTAAAACAATTTTACGTATATTTTTACAAAGATCATGAAGTTGGATTAAATCTTTGAAGCTGAATAGTCATATCTATATTTATACAAAAATCATAAAAAGGATTCGTTGACCACATTGCATAAACTCATTGAGCTTCATGTTTTATCATATGATTATGTACTAGGATTTCTATTGTACTCACTAGCTTGGTTATAAGCATTTTGAGTTTTGTAGAAATTATAATCTCTATTATGTATTCAAGGTTCGACTTGTGAATCGGGGTTGAGGAGGAAGCTACACCTTTTGTAAGTAGCATAATATAAGGGAATCTTTGTCCCAGTTAAAGGAGTAGGGATTAATGGAATCCTTGAGTGGGTTGCTCAAGGCGAGGACGTAGGCTAGGGTAGGCCGAACCTTGTAAAAATTGAGTTTGCTTCTCTCTTACCCTTACCTCTATTTAATTTTTGCGTAAACTTGTTTATGTGAATATTATGAATGCTTTAAATATATAGTAGGTCTGTAAAGTAATTGGGTAAAATTGGTTAATTGACAAAATCACTCATTAGATTGATTAATTGAAAAACATTAAGTTAGTTGTAAGTAGCTTGCAAGTTGGTAATTGAAAGTTTTCAAAATTAGAACTTGAAGGAATTAATTTTTAAAATACCCAATTCACCCCTCCCCCCTCTTGGGATAACACCGAAATTCATAGTTGGAATTGATATATATTTTTTATATTGAAGCTTATCTTGATTGATTAAATTAATTCATTGGGTGTTGATCTAAGCTGCTAGAAGAAGTCTTGAGAAACCTACAAAGTATTTAATTTGGTATTTTCATTCATAAAGAATTATAACTAAGTTAATTCTCAGCTAGACTTGTGATTTAAATTCAAATCTTACATGTGTGTTTGCTGAAACTAAAAAGGGTTGGGAAAGAAATATCTAAAGAAGTTTCAAAAGAAAAATTTTTAATCCCAATTCACCCCCCTCTTGGGAGTACACCTTACTTTTCAATTGGTATTAGAGCGGGGTTTTAGTAAATCCTAACTAGAAGCTGTATAAAGATCCCTATGACACACCTAGGTGTATCTCCCTTTGCTAAGGGTCAATCCTCTTATAGACATCCTCTTTTCTGCGGTGTAAACTACGCCTTTTGGAAACAAAGAATGAGAATCCATTTATAAACTATGAATTGGAAAGCATGGAAGGTTGTCACATATGGTGACCTTATCCCCACTAAAACCGTAGATGGTAAAGAAATACCTAAAGAAGACAAAGAGATGACCGATAATGATCTTAAAATGTTATAAGTAAATTCAAGTGCAATGAATGCACTATATTGTGCTCTTGATATAAATGAATTCAATAGGGTCATGGCATGTAAATCACCTAAAGAAATCTAGGATAAACTTGAAGTAACCTATGAAGGAGCAGTTGATGTTAGATATAGTAGAATCGACATGCTCACAAGCGAGTATGAAGTTTTGAGGATGAACCCAGATGAAACCATCACTAGTATGTACACTAGGTTCACCCATATAATAAACTCCTTCAACACCTTAGGGAAAAATTACTCAACTTATGAAATGATCTGAAATATCCTTAGAGGACTTCCACCAATTTGGGAACCTAAGGCCACAACAATTACTAAAGGAAGAAATTTTGAAAAATACCTCCCTAGATGAAATAATAGGTTCTCTTCTCACATATGAAATGACAATAAACAAAAGAAGTGGAAAATCTAAAACCAAGGAATCCATTGCTTTCAAAGCTTCAAGTGAAAGCTCTAGTGATGAAGATGAAGAAGTTGAAAACTAAGGTGTAGTCCCAAGAAGGGGGTGAATTGGATTATTAAAATTTTTTTTTTAATTCTTTTTAAGATTCTTAACCTCTTTAAATTCTTTCAATGAATTCTTGACCTTTTTGTTTGATTTAAAAGTCACACAGCAAAGTGTTTACTTACTTATTCAATCCTTAAACCAAATTATCATTCAATCAATCAACCAAATCAATTAACCACAATATATTTAAACAAGATATAAGATTCAGCTTTCAACTTTTGCAGCCCTCTGTATATGAAATTTGATTCAAGCCCTGTAGTAATGAAATTTGTTTCCTCAATGCAAACCAGAACTCAAATTCCCAACAACTCAGAATTTAAATAAACTCTTAGTTAATTTATCTTTGGGTGTTAACCAATCAACGTACTCCCTTTAAGGTTTTTGCAAAGTATTGATCAAACAACGTACTCCCTTTTAGTTTTTGAAATTTCAAAAAAAAAAAAAAACAAATTAAACTTAAGTTTATTTAAAATCCAAATTACGTAGTATATATGATTAAGAAATTAAATCATCCACACAATTTATATGTTTGCTGGAATTTAAAGAGAGTAAGGGAAAGAGAGTGAGACTAAGACTTTTACGAGGTTTGGTTTATCCCCAACCTATGTCCTTGCCTTAGGCAAACCACCTAAGGATTCCACTATACCAGTTCCTTTCCGGGTGGAACAAAATCGTTACACACTCCTTCAATAGGCTAGAGTACCGCCTCTCCAAGTGATACCCCACACTCGGTTATTCCTTCAATAGGCTAAAGTTGTACCTCTCCAAGTGATACCCCACACTTGGTCAATGATCCAAACACCTTGAATCGTCCAAGAACTACAAGAAATACAAAATAAACGCTACGTACAAGAACACTCTCAAACAAAGCAAATTAGTACAAATTCAGCACTATGTACTTCAAGAATTTAAATATCAATATGAAAAAGAATTGAAGCTCAAGTATAGAATTCACCAATTCCTTCTTTTAGATGAATATCAGCAGTAGTTCAGTAGAATTCTCCCAACAAGAGTATGAGCAAGAGTGAGCTTTATGAGAGATTGAAAGTAGGATGCTTGATTGCTTAATTTTTGCTTGGTGATTTGATTCGTTGGGGTTAAAGGAATATTTATAGACGTTTTAGGATGAGTTTCCTTGTTTCCTAAGTTACTTGGAGTGTCCACCGAGTTTTTATAACCTTCACATTTGAAAAATTAATTTTTAGAATTTTCCCGTTGAAGTTCAAAATTTGAATTCTCGTAGGGTCAGTTAGCTAGACAGACGACTGGGTAAGCATTTTATATAGGGTCAGTCGGCTGGATAGGCGACTGAGACCTTTCTGTCTACTAGAAATTAATTCCATTAAATTTTCAGTCAGCTAACTGAACACAGTTCAAAAGTGTTAGTCGACTGGGCTTGTTAGTCGGCTGACTGATCTTAGTTCAAAATGGTCAGTCGACTGGGCAGTTATTCAATAGTTATATTTGTCAGTCGACTGAGAAAATTCAGAGCATTCTAGTCAGTTGGCTGACGAGTCAATTTTTTCAAAACGTCTATTTTTTTAAGCTTTTAAACCTTTTGTTATTTGAAAAAGTTAAATGTGACTTTTCAAAAACATTTTCGAGGGTTTTAAAAAACTGGTCTCTAAGTCTTTGTTGCATCCTAATGAGCTTCAAGATATTCCAAGAGATATTTAAAATATGAACCACTTATATAAAGACTTCTTAGGACATTTGACATTCTAAGTGCTTGAGTCTTCATGCTTGTTTTTCTTTGAGCTCTCTTGCTTTGCTTCAAGCTTTTATATACTTTAAGCTCTTTAACATCCACACTCTCATGATCACCAAGTTGTAATAGATATCATCTTTGAATTCATGCTTTAAGCTTTATATGATCATCCTTGTATACTTATACTTGAATCCTTCTGAACACTTGACCTTACTTTTTCATTTTTAAGTCCTGAAATGTCATCACTTGACCAAATATTTTAAGTTCCACTTGTTTGTTAGCATCAAAATAGGATGTTAAGCCTTGTAGGGAAAACAGATTGATGGATGTAAATGATGTAGTCCTCATAACCAAAAGACTTGCAAAAGTCCTTAGAAAAAAGAATACATTTACAAGAAAAATCCGAAACTCAAAATCAAATGAAGATGATGAAGAATAAGAAATCAGTAAGAAGAAAACAAAGGCTGAACTTCCAACGTGTTATAATTGTAAGAAAGCTGGACACATAAAATCGAATTGTCCACAACTTAAGAAGGATTCCAAGAAGAAAAATGAAAGGCAATGAAGGCCACTACATGGGACAATATAAGTACAAGTAGTTCAGATAGTGAATCAAGTGACTAAGAGGTTGCTAGTACTTGCTTTATGGCATGGGATGATGATGAAGAATAGAGCTCATTATCCAAATCATTCAATGATTCTTATGATGATTCATATGATGAATCCAATGATGATTCATCTTAACTAAGTCATGCTAAAATCATACCTTCGAAAATTTTAATAAGATTAGGCATTGCTAAGTTGCCTTCTCAAAATTGGTTCAATTTCATAAAAGATTAAGAGCCATAAATTGATTACTAATTTGATTATGTTCTTAAATACCTAGTTACCTTAAGACCTGTTTTTGAAGCCCAAACGAGGACTAATTGAGTTGTGCTTTTTGGGATTTAATGCACAAGAAATAAAAATGAACTTTATTTAAAAATAGGGGCATGTGCCTTAGAATACAAAGGGAACTCGTCAAAGGGCATTGCAGATACATAAGTAAAAAATGCACACAGGATTGAAAGTTAAGGTGTAGCCCCGAAAGGGGGGGTGAATTGGGTTTATAAAATTCTCTTAAGTGTTTTTACAAATTTTGTTAGCTTTGGTGCAATCCCAAGAGGGGGGGGGGGGTGAATTGGATATTTAGAATTTATTGCCTAGGTTAAACCAGATAAACAATATTACTTAACCTAGGGTTAGTTTATGCAAATGTAAACCTAATCATTCACAATATAACATACACGTGCAGTAAGTAAATTACGAAAATGTAAATGAACACGCACGATATGTTATCGAGGTTTGGCCAACAGTGCCTACGTCCCCGCCTCTAACTCGCAAGCTAGAGGATTCCACTAATAGCTCACTTAAGGGTGGAGCGGCACCATTTACAATCAGGTCAAATTAACACAGGGCTGACCTTAACCTTAACCAGGTCAATTAGCAGCGCTGACCTCAACCTACACGCCTTAACAGGACAACGCACCTAGCTTTCCTAACCGAGTCTAAGCCAATCCGAGACTATTCTCGGGCTAGTCTCCCTCTTCAAGCCGGTTCCTAGAAATACAATAGATTTGAAATACAATCAAATGGTACAGTGATTGTGCTTTCGTGTAAAGCAGATATGTACCCAGTTATGCACAATATAATCAATACACTACCAAAAGATAGGATTTGATAAGCTCGATGTAGTCTAAGTGTTTACTCTCAAATATTTATGCAAATATAACAATCAGTGCGTGAGAGTGTAAATGGTATGATCTTTGTTTCAAAATAATATTTCAGTCACAATGCACAAACAAAGATCACAAGCACACTTCAAATATCTCAACAAATAATATTTCTCAATATAAAGCACAAGAAATATTCAAAGATGGTTTGCAAAAATATTTATTTGATCTTTGTATTAAGAAGATATTCTCAATAAAAAGGTATAGTAACAAAGATCTTCAGCACACAAGCAAATATCTCAAAATATTTTTCTCAAGATAAATCACAAGAGATATTTGAAAACGATTTGTAAAATATTTTTTGCAACCAAAACTCAATATGAATTCTTGAGTATCGCAATGAAAATGCAAAACTCAGAAGCCCAAGGAAGTTTTCCTATGGAAGGCTTATTTATGAAGCCCCCTAGGAGAACTTGTACCTTACTCTCTATGAAATATAGATTACAAATAAAACAACCAAAAGAGAGTTTAAGCTAGGTGAGATAAGCATAAGAATACTCTTACAAGGAGGTATTTGCAATATAAATGAGTAAGAGTAGGAGTTTAAAGCTTGAATATGAAATATGGGCTTTTTGAGATTGAGAGGATTTTGGCTAATTATATTTGCTAATCTCTTCTTAATTATTCCAAATGAGGGGGTATTTATAGACTACCCTTAAAATATAACCGTTAAGGACACATATGGGATTATTAGGAAAGTTTTATTATATTTTAACCAAGTTAACCCCGTTTAAAAATATTAACCACGGTAAAAATTAAGGGGCAACCCGAGAGGTCCGGTCAACTAGAAAGGTTTCAGTCGACCAAGTCACATATGGTTCGGTCGACCAGGACTGAAATGAACTAACTTGTCGGTCGACTGGATGAGGCGATTTTTCATATGTCTGAGGTTCAGTCGACCAGGCCAATTTGAACTGGCTGGTTCGGTCAACCATACCGTTGGGATTTCTCCCGAGGACTCTCAGTCGACCAGGTAGTTGGAGTATAAAATCTCTCAGTTGACCAGGAGATCAAAATGTTGACCTCGGGAAGGTTTCGGTCGACCGGGGCTTTTTGAACTACCAGTTTTGGTTGACTAGTTGGTCAAACTTTTGACCCCAGGGAGTTTCGGTCGACCAGGACCTTTTAAACTACCTTTTCTGGTCGACCGTGTGGTCAAATTTTGACCCAAGGAAGTTTCAGTCGACCAGGGCCTTTTGAACTACCTTTGCTGGTTGACCGGATGGTCAAACTTTGACCCAGGGTGTCTTGGTCGACCAGGCCAAAATGAACTAGCTTGACTGGTCGACTGAAAGTGCATCGTGTGTGCATTTTGGTCCCTTTTCGAAACATATAAGCCCTATTGAAGTGCCTAACAAATATATGTGAAAGTGTGTGTCCTAGGGGCACTTGAAGTCCAATTTGAAGACATCAAAAAATTCCGGTGTTGGTCGACCGAAGGGTGTTCCCTAAGGTCCATCTATGGTCTTGAGCTTATCGATCCTACCATGTAGGTAAGGCATTAATTATTACAGACCATGTTCTCCTAATTACTATTACAGACCCAAATAAATGATTAAATTACAATACAACATAAATAAGGTCTTCAGGTCTTCACTTCATGTGTCGTGTGCATGCACCATAGGATACGTTCGATCGATCCTGCACACAAACTCATCAAACCATTAAATACTAGAGTATTTGTCATAATCAAAACAGGGTATGACCTATAGGGTCAACAAATTTTCAATCTTTTGTATATTTAAGCAAACACACGAGAATGTTTTAATTTTAAATGCTCAATTTAAACCAATCAACAATTCACACACAAGCCAAATACCTTTAAAAAAACAATCAACCAATCAACCACACAATACTTAACCAATTTGTGAGAGCTGCAGCACTTCCCCTTTCTTAGTGTTCGAAAAATTTTAGTTTATAGCCCTACATGAATGAATATTTGTGTGCTTCTTTTAATCAAGATTTTCGCAAGCGATAAATCAACGTACTCCCTTTAAGGTGTCCGCAATAGATTAACCAACGTACTTTCTTAAATTAAAAGGTCTTCTCAATCTCAATTTCAGCTACCTTCACTTAAACACAATTTGTAGATGTTGAAAATTTAAATAGAAAAGGGTAGAGTGTGAGATTGAGATTTTTTACAAGGTTCGGGTTATCCCCAACCTACGTCCACGCCTTAGGCAAGACCACCTAAGGATTCCACTAACACCTTCTTTTGCGGGCGGAACAAACCATTTACAATCCCTTCTTTAGGGTGGAGCCCCCTCTCCAAGCGATACCCCATACTCAGTTACAATGATCCAATCACCTGAACCACCAAAGAAACAAGAAGCAGGAAAAGGTTTCTTTTGTACAAAGAATGCTCTCAAATAGAGCTAGTTAGTACAATTAAAGCTCAACTAATATACTTCAAACAAATATCAAAAGAAATTGAATTGAAGCTCAAGAATTATTTCACTGAAATTCTTCTCTTGATGGGAATCAGTAAATCAGATGTTAGAGCTCAGAGAAGATTGATCGGCAACTCAGAATAACTCTACAATTCTCAGTCTGAAAGAGTGAGCAAGAGAGCTTTGAGAGAGCAAGAGCAATTTTGGCTTGAGAACAAATTTTCAATGCTTGGTGTGAATTTGATTAGAGAAATCATGTATTTATAGGATCAAAAAGGTTTAATTCGTGTTGCCCAAGTTACTCGGAGTGTTTCCCAAGTTTATACAAAATTTGGGGCACAAGAAACATAAATTTGAATTTTAAAACTTTTTTAAAAAATATAATCATTAACAGTGTTCAGTCACCTAAGGTTCCTTAAAACTATATAATTTTCAACTGAAAACAGGGTTAGATGCTTGAGGTTGCAAGGGTCAGTTGCCTGAGCCTACACTGCCTCTTCAGAATTTCTTCAGGAAAATCTTCAAGTGCCTAAGGTTTAATCTTCAGTCGCCTAAACAAATATAAATTCTAATTTTCAGGTTATTTTTCAAAACCACTGAGCCATCTTGCTTTGTTACTCTAAAAAAACATTTTTCGGGATTTTAAAATAAGGTCTCTAAGTCCATGACAACCCCTAATGAGCTTCAAAACATTTGAACATGATATTTAGTGTGAAGTACTTACATAATTCATCCTAAAACCTTAAACACTCTAGGCTTGAAGTCTTCATATAAGTCTTTGCTATGAATCCTCTTAGACTTGAGCTTGAGTCATCTTTAGGTTTCCACATGCTTTTATCATTTTGGTCCTCTTGAGCATTCTTTGGATCACTTTGAAGATGAGTGTGCTTTATAGTACTTAGTGATCTTGAACTTGCATTTCTTTTGATCTTTTGAACATTGTCATTCAAGCTTTATTAAAATATTACCACTTAAACACAACATGTTAAATCAACCTTTATTTGTTATCATCAAAACGAGATTCGAAAGCCATGTTAGGCCAACAATCTCCCTTTTTGATGATGACAAAATAAGGAGCAAAGATAAGAGAACCTTAATAAGCCTCCCCCTTACAATAAGCATACCTTTTTAACAGATATGAAACATAATGATTTCAAATATAAGTTAAAAAAATTAGTCACAATCAAGTATACTGCATTATAGCTCATGTCAACATAACAATCAAGTATATTGCATTATAGCACATGTCAATATATATGCTTATAGTCTTATTCTTCTTATGTTCTCATGTTCATTTTTTCTTTTATTCCCCTGGGCTATATGCCAACATTTGTATGTTTTACATATTTGCTATGTTCTCATTTTTCATGGTTGCTCTCTAAGCTACTCTCATCTTATGTTTTCTTTCTCATGTTTGCTCAATATCTCTCCCCCTTTGACATCAATCAAAAAGAAATGAGGAGCATAGGCACAAAGATTCTTAGCACATAAAGAGCATAGTCATTTTACACAAAGTCATAAGTACTATAGCTACAAGCCAAACTAAAAACAAGATCAAACAAAGCAACATAAGACAAAGCCAATACATAGAGAGTGCTTAATACAACACAAAGTGACAAATAAATCAGTTATCATCAGCATCATCATCCTCCTCTTCAGCTTCCTCTTTATCACCTTCCTCACTGCCTTCCTCATATTCTTCATCAGATGAAGCATTACTCCGAGGGGCAGAACTAGTATCCATAGGATCAACACCACGAGATGAGCAAGCCTTATACTGCTCAATATGAGTTAGGCACTGATTAAGTGATGAACAGGTAGTGTGAAGTGAAGATACGTTATCCTGAAGGGATTGAAGTCTTAAGTGCATATCTCTACTGAAAGTAGAGAATTCAAGATGGAAGGGAATAAACCAAAAGGGAGTGTCAGCTGGAGGTCCTTGGTCCTGTGCTGAAGGAGGAGGAGGAGGTACAGCTACTACCCCTTGAGGTCATCCTCCTTTCACAAACCAACCCTGATCATGCTTTTCATAGCCCATTTACTTGAAGATTGTGGAGGTGAAAAGGTTATATCTTGTACGTTTGATGAACAATTCAGTAGGTGTGGTAACATTAAGTTGAGCAAAGATAAGGTTCAATATACCCCCATAAGAAAGAGTTACACGAGTAGCTTCCAATTTGGCTTACATCCATTTCAAAATGAGGCTAGAGAGATCAAGTTTCTTCCCCTTTAGTAAACACCATAACACAAAGCAATCAACATAGGAAAGATAGTCATATGAGCCGGCCTTTGGTAGGATGTTGTTGGAGATGATTTTGTGAAGTATTTGGGCCTGGAGATTTAGCTATTTATACATAGGTGGATGGCCAAAATAAACGGGTTTGTTTACCATAATTAGTGGCAAAAACTCTTTGGGTGTGAAGCCTTGCTTTAGAATCCAAGTTTGAGTTCACCCAGGGTGATATGCAAAATGGGAACCAAGATTTGTGGAGTCAAAACAATCTTCTTACCTCTAACCTCAATGGTTAGGACATTTTTGCCATGGATCATGTTTGCATAATATTTTTTGACTAAGTTGGGATACATTCTTTTGGCTTGATAAACGACAAAATTTTTCCAACCAATATTCCTAAACATAGGTAGGATTTCAAGAAATTTTGAATCTAAGAAGGTGGTGTCAATCACCTTACCAAAAATTGGGTTCATAGAACGGAGATGAGGTTGACATCGAAGCTTCAATTGAGGGGTGAAAAGCCATTGTTCGATGTTGTTATCATCCCTTCCGAAAGAAGATCCTCGGTTTGTTGTACTCTTGGTGCAAGACATCTTTGATTTTTGAAGGATGGAAGAAATTAGCCAAGAAAAACCTTAGAATCTGTGGGAAGAGATGTAGGAGAAGGATTTTGGAGCTTTGATCTGAGGGATTTTGAGTGAGGAATCAAGGAAGACCAAGAGTTGGAACTTCAGATGAGTGATGGAGCAGGGTTCAGTAGCCTGGAGTTAGGGTTTTCGCGCTTAAAATATATAGATCTCACGAGTTCAGGCACCAGAAGATTAAGTTCAGTCACTTGAAGATTTATTGAAATTGAATTTCAGTAGGTAGTAGCACCTCAGTCGCCTGAGGTGTGACGGCTCAAGCGCTTGAGCCTCAAAATTACATTGTGTAGGAGCCTAAACTTCCAAGCCCAATCGCCTAAAGTCCTTAATTTTTTAAATATCTCTTTGTACTTAACATGAAACCTTCCTAAATCACTTCCCTACTATGTAACAACCCAAGTTCTCTTCTAATGGATATAAATCTTTCTTCGAGAAGAGGTTTTATGAGGATATCCGCCCATTGGTCATTTGTATTTATAAATTCCTGTATGATATCCTATTTTTGAACATGATCTCTTAGAAAGTGGTGTCTTATATCTATATGTTTATTTCTTGAGTGTGATATTGGATTTTTAGAGATGTTTATTGCACTTGTGTTATCACTTTTAATCGGTATGGAGGAATATTCTAGATTATAGTCCTTTAATTGTTGTTTTATATACAAGGTTAGTGCACAACAACTCCCAGCTGCTACATACTTAGCTTCAGCTGGGGATAAAGTTACAGATTTTTGTTTCTTAGAAAACCAAGATACTAAGGATCATCTTAGAAAGTGACAAGTCCCACTTGTACTTTTTCTATCAATCTTACAGCCTGCATAATCGGCATCCAAATAACTAATCATTTCGAATCCAGCGTCCTTGGGATACCAAAGTCCTAAATCAATTATTCCTATCAAGTACCTTGGGATTCTTTTAACGGCTATTTGATGTGAATTATTAGGTGCTGATTGAAATCGTGCACACAGGCATACACTAAACATTATATCCGGCCTACTAGCTATTAGGTATAGTAAACTTCCTATCATACCTCTATAATATTTCATATCTACTGGTTTCCCTTTTTCATCTTTATTGAGGCTTATGGAAGTACTCATGGGGGTACCTATGGGCTTACTACTTTCCGTATCGAATTTCTTAAGAATATCTTTTATATATTTGGATTGACTTATAAATGTTCCATTCTCTGCTTGTTTGATTTGTAATCCTAGGAAGTAGTTCAATTCTCCCGTCATGCTCATTTCAAATTCCTCTTGCATACATTTGGAAAATTCCTTACATATATTATCATTAGTTGCACCAAATATGATATCATCTACATAAATTTGGATTATGAGTATGTCTTCTTTCTTAATCTTAATAAATAAGGTACTATCAACATTTTCTCTAGAAAACCCCTTTTCTATTAAGAATCCACTAAGTCTTTCATACCAAGCCTTAGGGGCTTGTTTTAAACCATATAAAGCCTTAGTTAACTTGGACACATATTCGGGTTTTTGTATGTCCTCAAAGCCAGGTGGTTGTGCTACATATACCTCTTCCTTTATAAAACCATTTAAAAATGCACTTTTTACATCCATTTGATACAATTTAAATTCCTTATGAGATGCATAAGCTAAAAGCATTCTTATTGCTTCCATTCTAGCTACAAGAGCAAATGTCTCATCATAATCTATTCCTTCTTCTTGGTCGTATCCTTGAGCTACAAGTCTAACTTTATTTCTAACTACAATTCCATTTTCATCCTTTTTATTTCTAAATACCCATTTAGTTCCAATGATTGAATGGTTATCCAATTTTGGAACTAATTTCCATACTTTACTTTTTTAAAGTTGATTTAATTCTTCTTACATGGTAATTATCCATGAGTCATCACTTAGAGCTTCTTCAACATTCTTTGGGTCATCTTGAGATAAGAAGGCATAGTGATTGAATAGATTTTTCAAAAAGGATCTTGTAGTTATATCTCATGATGGTTCTCCTATAATTTGATTTTTCGGATGATTTCTTACATATTTCCACTCTTTTGGCAATTCAGTATTTTCAACAGTATCATTATTTGATTTAACTTCATTTTCTTCTTCTTTTACTTCTACTATGTCTAAATCTTCTGGTTTTTTAGCAGTTTGAACTTCTTCACCTGGTTTATTCAATGGATTTTCTTCATCAAATGTTACATGAATTGATTCCAAGATTGTAAGAGCTCTTTTATTGTATATTCTAAAAGTTTTGCTCTTTAATGAATACCCTAAGAAATTACCTTCATTGGCCTTTGCATCAAATTTACCTAAATCATTTTATCATTTAATACAAAGCATTTTCATCCAAAAACATGGAAGTAAAAGATGTCAGGCCTTATACCTTTCCAAATTTCTTAGGAAATTTTATTTCAAACTTGTTCTTATAGAAACTCTATTTATTACATAGCATGCGGTGTTTACCGCTTCAGCCCAAAAGTATTTTAGTAGATTATGCTCATTTAAATCGTTCTTGTCATTTCTTGAAGAGTTCTATTTGTTCTTTCAACAACTCCATTTTGTTGTGGAGTTCTAGGTGCTGAAAAATTATGATTAATTCCATATTCATTGCAAAATTTATCAACCTCTTTGTTGTTGAATTCTCTTCCTTGAGCACTCCTTATATTTGAAACATTATATCCTTTTTCATTTTGAAGTTTCTTACATAGATTTATTAACATGTTACAAGATTCATCCTTGGAGGCTAAAAATAATACCCAAGTAAACCTAGAGTAGTCATCAACTATAACAAAGGCATATTGCTTACCTCCTATGCTTTGAGTTCTAGTAGGACCAAACAAATCTAAATGAATAAGTTCTAAAAGTCTACTAGTGGATATATGTTTCTTCTTTTTAAAATTTGTTTTAATTTGCTTTCCAAGTTGGCAAGCATCACAAATTTTATCTTTTATGACTTTTATATTTGGTAAACCTTTGACTAACTTCTTTCTAGATAAGTTTGATACTAGGTCCATGCTTGCATGCCCTAGTCTTCTATGCCAAAGCCAACTAGTTTCATTCATGGTAGTTAAGCATGTTACATCTTGATAGATTAAGTTTTTAAGATTTATGCAATATACATTATTTACTCTATAAGTCATGAATAAAATTTCATGTTTTTTTGGATTTTGAATTATACACTTATCTTGTTTAAAGAATATGTCAAGCCCTTTGTCACTAAGTTGACTTATGCTTAAAAGGTTGTTCTTTAATCCATCAACTAACAAAACATCATCAATTGTAAGTGAGGGTTCTTTACCAATTTTACCAATTCCGATGATTTTACCTTTGGCATTGTCACCAAAGGTCACATACCCTCCATCTTTTTGAACTAGGGAGGTGAACTTTGTTCTATCTCCAGTCATATGTCTTGAACATCCGCTGTCCAAGTACCATTCTTCCTTTGATGGAGTAGTCCTAAAGCATACTTACAAGGAAGGATTCATAGTGTTACTTTTGGAACCCAAACCTTCTTAATTCTTTTTAAATCATACCTAGTTTTAGTGTTTACTTTCCATTCATTCTTGATTTTGACATACTTCTTTTTAAGTGGACAATTAAACTCTATGTGTCACTTATTCCTACACAAGTAGCAAGTAGTGTTTTCATGTATATTTGTGGAGGATGTAGTTGCATTCTTTTACAAAGTATCCCATGAATAAGTTTTTTTTTTATTTTTGTTTTCAATTCCATTGTACCAATTCCTTCTTTGTCACTAATCATCCTTTGTTGTCCAGCCATCTTTTCAAAATTCTCTTTTCCTCTAGTAAAGTTATAAATGATCTTATTTTTATCTTCAATTTTACTTTTAAGTTCACTTATTTCTAAGTCTTTCTTGTTTTCACCATTTATTTGTAGTTTTACTAACTCTTGAGACATGTTGTTAATTTTCTTCATTAGATCTTCAATATGAAAATCTTTTTCTTTTTCAGCTAATTTAGAACTTTCTATTGATTCTTAAGATTTTCATTTTGTTCTTTCAAGGCTATGTACCTTTTACACACTTTAATGAACCTATTATGTAAGGTGAATAATTCAGCTTGGATTTCCTTGTATGAAGGCATACTATCACATGAATCATTACTAGACTCTCCACTAGATTCTTCCGATGAACTATAATAAGAGTTTACCTCAGGCAACTTCTTGTTCACTTGATTCATCCTCCGATTTGTTTGAACTTGTATTGTCCCACATAGCTTTCATTGGCTTCTTTTTCTTCTTGTTGTCCTTTTTCAGCTGTGGAAAATCAGGTTTAATGTGTCTAACTTTCTTACAATTATAATATGTAGGTGGATTGTTCTTAGTTTCCTTTGTGTTTGTTTCTCCTTGTTAGTTTTTGATCCTTTAACCTTTCGAGGGAATTTCCTATTCTTCTTGAAAAATTTTCCAAGTCATTTAGTGATAAAGGCTAATTCTTCATCATCTAATTCGTTGTCCTCATCTTCATCACTAGAACTTTCTTTACTAGCCTTAAGGGCTATTGATTTCTTGTTTTTATTATTGTTCTCTAAATTTCTTTCATTCATTGCCATCTCATATGTGAGAAGGGATCCAATTAACTCATCAAAGGAGGTATTTTTTAGGTTTCTACCTTCCGTTATTGTTGTGGCCTTTGGTTCCCATATTGAAGGAAGTCCTCTAAGGATTTTTCTAATCATTTCATATGTTGAATAATTTTTCCCTAAAGCGTTTAAGGAATTTATTATGTGAGTCAACCTAGTATACATGCTAGTGATAGTTTCTTCCGGATTCATCTTAAAGGCCTCATACTCTCTAGTGAGCATGTTGATTCTACTATCTCGAACATCTATAGTTCCTTCATAGGTTACTTCTAAATTGTCCTAAATTTATTTGGATGACTTACACACCATGACCCTATTAAACTCATTTATGTTTAAAGCACAATATAGTGCATTTATGGCACTTGAGTTTACTTACATCATTTTATAGTCATTATTGATCAAGTCTCTTTCTTCTTTAGGAACATCTTTACCATCTACTAATTTAGTAGAAATGTAGTCACCATGTATGACAACTTTCCATGCTTTCCAATCCATGGTTCAAATATATATTCTCATTCTTTATTTCCAAAACATATAATTTAAACCACAGAAAATAGGTGATCTAGTTGAGGATTGGCCTTCAGCAAAAGAGATACACCTAGGTGTGCAATTTAGATCTTTATATAACTACTAATTAAGATTTTCTATAACTTGGCTATGATACCAATTGAAAGTCAAGGTGTAGCCCCAAGAGGGGGGGTGAATTGGGTTTATAAAATTATTTTAAGTGTTTTTACAAATTTTCAACCTTTTGTATACTTAAGCAAACACACAAGAATTTTTTAATTTTAAATGCTTAATTTAAACCAATCAACAATTCACACACAACCAAATACCTTTAAAAAACAATCAACCACACAATACTTAACCAGTTTGTGAGAGCTATAGCACTTTCCCTTTTCTAGCATTTGCGAAATTTCAGTTTATAGCCCTGTATGAATGAATATTTGTGCGCTTCTTTTAATCAAGATTTTCACAAGCGATTAATCAACGTACTCCCTTTAAGATTTTCCCAATAGATTAACCAACGTAATTTCTTCAATTAAAAGGTCTTCTCAATCTCAATTTCAGCTACCTGCACTTAAACACAATTTATAGATACTAAAAATTTAAATAGAAAAGGGTAGAGTGAGACCGAGACTTTTTATGAGGCTTGGTTTATCCCCAGCCTACGTCCTCGCCTTAGGCAAGACCACGTAAGGATTCCACTAACACATTCCTTTGCGAGTAGAACAAACTGCTTGCAATCCCTCTTTTAGGGTGGAGCCCTGTCTCCAAGCGATACCCCACACTCAATTACAACAATCTAATGACCTGAACCATCAAAAAACCAAGAAACGAGAAAAGTTTTCTTTTGTACAAAGAATGCTCTCAAATAGAGCTAGTTAGTACAATTAAAGCTCAACTAATATACTTCAAACAAATATCAAAAGAAATTGAATTGAAGCTCAAGAATTATTTCACCGGAATTCTTCTCTTGATGGGAATTAGTAAATCAGATGCTAGAGCTTAGAGAAGATTGATCAGCAACTCAGAATAACTTAGCAATTCTCAGTATGAAAGAGTGAGCAAGAGAGCTTTGAGAGAGCAAGATCAATTTTGGCTTTAGAGCAAATTTTCAATGCTTGGTGTGACTTTGATTAGAGAAATCATGTATTTATAGGCTCAAAAAGATTTAATTCGTGTTGCCTAAGTTACTTGGAGTGTTTTCCAAGTTTATACAAAGTTTGGCGCACAAGAGACTTAAATTTGAATTTTAAAACTTTTAAAAAATATATAACCATTAACAGTGTTCGGGCGCCTGAGGTCTCGGGGTTAGTCGCCTAAGGTTCCTTAAAACTGTGTAAGTTTCAACTAAAACCAGGGTTAGATGCCTGAGGTTGCAAGGGTCAGTCACCTGAGCCTACACTGCCTCTTCAGAATTTCTTCAAGAAAATATTCAAGCGCCTGAGGTTTAATCTTCAGTTGCCTGAACAAATATAAATTCTAATTTTCAGGTTATTTTTCAAAACCGCTTAGCCATCTTGCTTTGTTACTCTAAAAAAACATTTTCTAGGGTTTTAAAATAAGGTCTCTAAGTCCATGACAACCCCTAATGAGCTTCAAAACATTTCAACATAATATTTAGTGTGAAGTACTTACATAATTCATCCTAAAGCCTTAAACACTCTAAGCTTGAAGTCTTTATATAAGTCTTTGCTTTGAATCCTCTTAGACTTGAGCTTGAATCATCTTTAGGTTTTCACATGCTTTGATCATTTTGGTCCTCTTGAGCTTTCTTTGGATCACCTTGAAGATGAGTGTGCTTTATAGTACATAGTGATCTTGAACTTGCATTTCTTTTGATCTTTTGAACATTGTCATTCAAGCTTCCCTGAAATTTCATCACTTAAACACAACATGTTAAATCAACGTTTATTTGTTATCATCGAAACGAGATTCGAAAACCATGTTAGGCCAACAAGGATAGTATACCCAGAAAATACAGGAAAATAAAAAATACCAAATAAAGGGAAATAAAAAACTCAAAAACATATGGAAATAAAAAATACAAAATATAGGGAAATATGAAAATACATGGAAATGCAGAAGTACAAAATACCAAAGTACAGGGAAATAAAAAATTACAAAGTACAGGGAAAATGAAATATAAAAGTAGCTCCAATCTCAGGTCGCCAGTTGGAATAGTTGAATGCTTCCTCGAAGCCCCCAGTTCACCTTAAAGCAAAGGAACAAAATAATTAGTAAGTTGTTAACTAAAATTCAAAAAAAATAAAATAAAATGTAAAATGAAATCACGTGTGCAAAAGGAAGAATGAAAATTGTTAAGAAAATATTCCTTGTCAAAGAATCGCAGGAATAAAATGGGCAAGCTGTTAGAGGGGAATTCTATTGGAAGGGAGCCTCGTGGGAAGCATTTGGGAACCAAAACTTCACCGACACTCCCTAAAAATAGGGAGTCTCACATAGTAGAATGGACATAGACAATTAGAGAGCTAGGGAGAAAACTTTGCAAAGAAAGAGAGAAAAGTTAGAGAGAAAAACAAAAAGGCATTAAAGAGAGAAACTCTGCAAAAAATCTCAAAGGGAACAGTGAGCAATTAGCAAAAAAAGAGAGAGACATCAGAGAACAACACAAAAACAAAGAGATGTATAGTGAAATTGGTCTACAGAAGAGCATTATAAAAATAAAGAAAGCAAGATAGAGCAATTGAGCACATAGTGAGTTAGAGCAGTTACAATAAGAGCTTAACAGAACGGTTAACTGGAGCTAGAAGAAAGCAAATTAAAGGCAACCCGCAGGTTATAGTGACCCTGCAGAACTCTAGAAGGCTAGAGCTGATCAACTAGTTCAGGAACTCCCAAAAAGACCTCCAAAAAGAAGTAGAAGAAGGCCGGAGGAGTGGAAGATTACAGGTAAATCCAACTCCCTTCCCTCTATTTTAATTCAAAAATATTGTAAATGTGAGAAAATTTGTGAATGCAGGTATCCACATCTAGGCTTTAGGTTCACTTTTGAACTCGAACTAAACCCCTTTAACTGGGTCCAAACCCAAACCTGAACCTAGGTTTGAACTCTCAACTTTAACCCGAACCATTCACCCACTAAAACCAAACCCAGTTTTAACCCGAACCCAAAACTTGTGTCAAACCCAAACCCAAAGAGCCGAACTCAAGCCCAAAGAACCAGACCCGAGCTCAAGCCTATTCTCGTTTTAAAACAAAGCCCAAAAGCATTTTTAACCCCCTAGGCCCATTTTGTTAAAGACTAACCCGAAGCCCATTCAATTGTTTTAAAGAAGAAGCCCGTTTTATAAAACCAGGCTCGGGTCTGGTTTTAAAATCAAACCCTAATTTCATAAAAGAAACCCAAGCCCCATTTTGACTAAAACCCCATGCCCATTTTGAAAAACTAAGCTAGCTCATTTTTAAAAAATAAGCCCAAGTCCATTTGAAACCCAAGCCCTGGCCCAGCTCGTTTTAAAATAAAGCCAAAGCCCAAAAAAAAAAAAAAAAAAAAAAAAAAAAAAAGGCCCACACGTGTCAACCCTCACACGTGTTCATGTCCACTCGGGTTCACCCGAGTCCACAAAGCCCACCTCGGGTTGACTCGTGTGAGTCAACCACCTTGACATAACTCTCATTGTCAACCCGAAACCAAATCAGAAACCCTAACAGATTCAAGCATGAAATCCAACATTTGAAATCACAAAATTCATAAATAAACATCAAAACAACAAACATTCAAATCATCACAATTTTCAGATCACACACATCACATATAAAAAAAAAAAAAAAAAGAATAAAAGAAAACAAGAAGGGAGAAAAGGATACTCAGCTTGTGATCTTGTCTTCAACAGTCTAATTAGTTGAGCCCATCCTCGGATCTTGTACTCGACCTTACTCTCGGAGACACCCTTTGGTGTTCAAGTCATGAACTGCAGCTTCACATCTCAGAAGATTGTAGGGAGCTTGAAGGAGTTTGAGAGAAACTACATAGAGTCAGAGAGGGGAGGTTAGGCTTTTAGGGCTTTAAGATCGTGGGGTTTTTGAAGATTAAGTTTCTTCGAATCTTGAAGGGTATTAGGGTTTCCAGTGGTTGTGAGGGGAGTCTCAGAGAGATCGAGAGAAGTGAACGTGGAAGCTTATTAGAGAAAGGAAGGGTTCAAGAGGGCAAGAAAAAGGAAAGAGAGATTCTGAAAGAGATGAGGGATTTCGAGGTTAGGTTTCAGAAAGAGGTTGAGATCAGGGAATGATTTAGGGCTTAGATCTAACGAAGATCAGAAAGAAAGAACCAGGGCTTTCGGGGGTTTTTACTTAAGGGTCTGAGAAAAAAGGATGCAGAGAGGTAGTTTAGAAAGAAGGAGAAGAGAAAAAACAGGGGGGCTAGTGTTTCTATTCGTTCGGTAGCAGAGGAGATGAGTTGTAGAAACCCTAGGGTTTGACCTGCAGAGAGAAAAGTGTTTTGAGAGAAAGAGAGGAAGGACAGAGAGAAGAGAGAGACTGCTTCAATAAGGGGGAGAGAAAAATGAGCAAAAACCAAAATTTTGGTTTAAATATCTTTGGCTAGGGTGCCATCGGAAGTTGACACGTGGAGCAGTACCTTCCACTTGTTAAGAGTGGCTCTGCACTATGTTTTCTTTGGATAAGCTTGATCAACCAACATCATTAGACCATGCATACTTACTCCCCAACCACATGATCTGTGTTTTCTACAAAGGGACGAGATCTTGCCACGTCATCAATCCAAGTGAACCAACCTTCCACCGTTTGATTTGTGCTTTCTGGGAACAGCTAGGATTTGTGCCACGTTTCCAATCTGCATCCGTGTGGGCTCCCCTACTAAGTTGCTGACATGGCTCTTCCAGAGCCATCCCATCCATGCTTCTTGGGAACAGACAGGATTGGGCCACATCACTAATCCCATCAGCATGCTCCCATCCACACGGTAGTTTACGCGTGGCCTTGATTGTTGGCCCAAGTCGGTTCCCCCATGAATCGTTGACCCTCTGGTCAATTAACTTCTTGAACTGACTCCAAACTGGTATCTCTTCAATATTTATTATATTATTTAAATACCTAATAATTCATTAAAAAATTCAAAAAAAAATCATAAAAATCACAGAAAACTTAGAAAAATTAGTAGAAAATTCTAAAAATATCTTTGACTCAATTTTCATTATTTTCCTTAAATTATCCTTTTGTACCATATTATTTAATTGTTCAAAAATTTGGGAAAAGTGTGACAAAAACACAAAAATTCATAAAATTAGAGAAAAATTAGAAAAAAAAATATTTTTGAGGTTCAGAAAATTATTTTGCAATCTCTTTATCCCAAATGATTCCAAAAAAAAAAAAACCTCCCAAGGTTCCTGAAAATATTTTCCCTTAGAAAAATCCTATAAATTTCAAAAATTCTAGGAGTGTATTTTTGTAACATATTTTCTCGATTTTCGTTTCCATATGATGTTAAAGAAAGGGTATGAGCTTTTTAAGCTTCATGTACCCTAGTTTTGAGGGAATAATTATATAGTATTCACATGGCTTATTATTTGCAGTAGTGTTGTGAAAAAATTCTAAAGGCGTAAATAAAGACAATTTAGTTTAATTTCGGATAATCTTCTAATTAATTAGGTACCGTTCGTAGAATGGGTGTGTAGGGGGTGTTCGTACCTTCCCCTCACATAACCGAACTCCCGATCTTTGCTTTGGTGACGCAGACTAATTCTACCCTTAATTGGGTAGTAATCAAGTGTCCTACCACACTCCAAAAGGTTAGTGGCGACTCCACCCTCCATTTTTCATGAAAAATAAAATTAAAACATCTTTTTATTTCGCCCACCCTGGGGCACCATCTCTCCATGAGGATGTCATGACAGCTTTACGATTCCGCTGGGGACTTAGAGAGTCAAGCCATTAATTAATTGTCAATTATCCCAAATTCAAATTTAATTAGTCTTTTAATTACTCCTTCCTTTTGTAGATATTGTATGAATACTAGTGAATAATTGTTGAATATGCTTGGATATTTACTTTGTGAATATTGTGGTGAATTTTAAGTATGCTTGAGTACATGATGAATATTTGTTTTCATAAGTACGTGAATATATTTAATTAATGGTGTACATTTGTTTCCATCTATGAAATAAGCATGTGGATGAATGTGGGGTAGAGGGATTAAGCTAAACTGATGAATTCACACACTTTCACATGCCTTATACCTGGGATTTACCCGTTAGGACTAAATAGGAGTGTAATAGTGTCAGTCCCCGCGTGGCAAGGACTTGTGGGGGCCCGCAAACCACTCCGCTCAATTTGAACTTTGTCCAAACCTTTTGGGTGAAGATGGAGGTCAGATTGGGAACCTTTTTTCAATAGTGATTAGAGCTTAACCACACATAATTATCCAAGATTTCCTCCTTAGGATAGGGCCCCGAAAAACCCTATGAAATGTATGGATCTACCTCGGATTTGGAACAGAAGCCTCATCCTTCTCCGTATGACTTTATGTTTGTAAATATAGTTTTGAAATGTATAAGATTGTGACTAACATATTGCATCCACGTAGGCATACATTCTACTTGGCCGAGATTCCGAAAAAGATCTAATTCGTTTATGGAGAGCATTGTAGTCCATCGAGAAACAGAATCAGCAGTCCAACTATATTCCAAGAATCAGCAGAATCAATGGGGTGACAACGTGAGCAAAGAATCTATGATTGAGTTATTAGACTAGGTCAACATAAACACTTGGTCTAATTCCTTGGAGGAATGGAAAAACATCTGAAAAGGATGAAGTGGGAATGGCTCCAACCATCGACGAGTATTCCTCGTTGTTGCATATAGCCAAGCTAACAACATCCTATAAGACATATGTGCATGCCAGAACATCCTTTATGAAAGAACTGCATAATGTCATTGGGGTTAAAATTCAGAAGACAGGAGAAACAAAAATAACCTAGCAATATTTAAAGGAACTAATGGGAAGGGAAGAATGAGAAGAGGCTCATCTGCATATGTTAGCCCTTGCTATCTACGACCTGGTTATATTTCCGAAGGAGCTAAGGACCATCGACCATGCAACCGTTTTTTTTGTAGCACAAGGAAGAGAAGGAATCAATCCGGTTTATGAAATTCTGGCCAAAACTTCTCGATCTCTCGATAAATGTCAGACTAGGAGGCATATAAGGTTGGCGTGCTATGTACCACTCTTGTATATGTGGATAATGAGCCATATACAATGTATCCAGGGATCCTTTCGCATTACCTTCTCAATTCTCAAATCCCTTTAGTTGAATTCGAAACAGTCTAGTGGGAAGAACAAGCCAATAAGTTTGAATAGAAGGCAAGGCTACCTCACCTAGTCAGTAGGGGGCTCGTTTAGCAGGCACCATGGATAGAACGACCTAATTTCATATACAGGTGTGGGAATTTCCCATGGTTACCATTGCTAGGCCCCTGGCAGGAATAGCTTATGCGCCCCTCATGTTTAGAAGGAAAATAGGGGCGATTCAATTCATACCCATGACACACGGACTGGCTAATTCTCAATTCACATATGAAGCTGGTGATAATCAAAAGCGAGTCCTAGAATTTACGATGGCCTAGAAACATGTGCACTTAATATAATCAAGCAATCAGAACTTGGGTGCTTAGGGAAACTATGAACTATGGTTGGCTAACAGAGTGAATCCACAAGCCAAACAAACGCCGAAAATCCCTTCAGCTCAAACTAAAGAACTAGTAGAAGACATATAGTTGGAATTGCAAGAAGGGCTATGCTTAGCATAAGAAAAAGCCATGGCAGCAGTTGTAGTGACCCAGAAAATAATAAGAATAAGGGAATAAAGAAAAAGGGGATTTTTGGTTTGGTGTGGACCAAACCGTCGACTGTTTGGTGGGGTTGCAAAAAAATCATCGACGGTTTTGTTATTACCGCGGCCAAGTTAAAGGTAAATTGGTAAACTGGTTTGGTTAAAGACCAAATCATCAATGGTTTCAAAGAAACCTGAGAAAATCATCAACGGTTTTTTCCAGAGACAGAATGCTATATAAGGGCTGCATGTCATTTTTTCTTTTAAAATTTCAAAAGCTCTTTCTCTCTCACACACACACAAGGCTACGAATTCTCTCTCTCTCTCTCTCTCTCTCTCTCTCTCTCTCTCCTCATTTTCTCACCCCCAAACACCCCAACGATCAGACACTATATATAACGCCTAGTGGCGATCCTCATCAATTTGACCGGAGCAGAATCATGTTTTGAGGATCCCAAGCACCACCCCCAAAACTGAGGTAAGGAAGCTGATTATGGTATTGATTGGTGGTTTTACTGATATAACAGGTGTATAGGTCTAAGAATGTGAATATGAATATAATTCTAGGGTTAAGCTGATAAAATTGGGGTTTGTGAAATACAGGGTTTTGGTGCGAATGCCGCAGGCGTGGGTTTAGGGTCCCTGCGGGTGTTTCCTCTGGAAGTGAGGTAAGGGTGATAAATGTTTAATTGTTTGGAGTTTCATTAATAAAATGGAGTTCGTGGGTACAGAAAAAATGTCAATGTGAATTATTCTAGGGAAATTCATGATTTCAAGATTTTTGAGTTCCGAACGCTGTGGGTGTGAGTATAGGGATTTTAATAGGCCTCTCAATAATCAAGTAAGGGAAATATGTTATGGCAGACATTTTAGAAATTTTTAACAGTAAAATATTTTATATATATATATATATATATATATATATATATATAGTTATGTGCTTTTAGAATATGGTTTCTAGATAATTTAGAGTATGACGTTGTGGTTTGAAATTAGGTATTTTTTGAAAATTTCAGAAATCTGGATTTTAAGAAAAATTCTGCAAATTATATATATTTCTTATACAATAGCAAAATACAGATTATAGTATATGAGTTTTATTTAATTGTGTGGCATGAGAAATATTAGTTAGTATAGAGTTTTACTTAGCTTTTATAGACCATGATTATACAGTTTTTACAGAACCATGATTATACAGTTTTTACAGAACTATGATTATACAGTTTCTATAGAACCATGATTATACAGTCATTACAGGACCATGAAATGCAGATATTACAGAATCATGGAATTACAGATATTATAGAATCATGGTTATTTCAGTTTATACGAAATCATGGTAAAACAGTAATATACATACATAGTATTATATAGTATTATATCCCTAAT
Organism: Malania oleifera; assembly: GCF_029873635.1. NCBI lineage: Eukaryota > Viridiplantae > Streptophyta > Magnoliopsida > Santalales > Ximeniaceae > Malania > Malania oleifera. The sequence continues at coordinate 34,527,037 of NC_080428.1, read as the reverse complement.
TGATCAAAACATATTACAGAGCACGGTACCGTAGCTAATACAGTATAGATAGTGCAACCTCACATCTTAGATAGAGTACGAAATGACAGTCGATTATGCCATGAGAAGAGACGAAGAGCTCCCTGGAAGTCAAGAACAAATTGAGCAGGCTAATTGTACTAGATAGGTTTACAATTTTACTTAGCCTGGTAGGCCATCCAGAGTTAAGTCCAGCCCATGGGCCGCACAACCCAAATCATGCGAGGTCAATTCATGATATACAGTTATCCATCCAGGGAAATTTTTACAGTTATATATGTATGTAGATTTACAAAAAATTGAAACTATAAATATTATAGCTAAAAGTATGATTAAATATAAAATTCGGAAACACTTGTATTTTAAGTGACATAGGTGTGAGTTATGATATGTCTTACACTAAAATGTTATCTCAGTTACAGCTTGATTAGTAAATGTATTATTCATGCAAACTCATTTGCCACACACGGCTGATAACATATTTCGTCTTGCCGAGAGATGTCTCACCCCAGAATTTCAAACATTTCAGGTGACCCAATTAGACTAGCAAAGTAGGCTCGGAGATAGAGGAGACATTGCAGACGACATAGATTCGGGGTGAGTATTTGAGCTGAGGAGTGGATTTTGAGCAGTCCTTAGGGTTTTTTTAGATTTTGGGGGGAGATGTACATGTTTACTTGGGGTTACAATAGACCTATGGTATTGTATATATGGTTGAATATTTTACAGTTTCCACTGCTTGGATGGATGGTAATGATGGACAGGTATTCTCAGTACCCACTTTGGGGCCAGGGTGTTAGTGTAGTTGTCATTATAGGTATCAGAGCCTAGGTTTTTAGGTTCTATAGACTTTAGTGTACAACGGAAAACAATACCAGAGTATAGGAACAGATTTTGATGAGGGTAGAAATGGGTAGACTGAGATTTTGGCAAGTCAATGTGGGAGATTAAGATGAGAATTTAGGGTGTTGTCTTGTTGTTTAGAGGCAGAAATTTTGGGGTGATTTCTTTGATTCTCCTAGGCTAACGATTTCAGGAAAGTCAAGGTAAACTATCATCAATTTTTGTTTTTGAATGGTAAGATTGAGCCTTAAATTAGTTGATTGGTGGTATGAAGATATGTTGTGATTCTCAGTTAGATTAATGTAAGAATTGTATTATGAAGTTAGGATTCTTAGATTATTCTCATTTTAATAGCAAGATGGACCTAGGAAATAGTGATTCGCACGGCGGTGGGGGTAGTAGTGCAAAGCGTTTTAGTATGGGAGGTAGTGACTCTGACTAGGTGCTGCGCAGTGTAGCATAGTAGGTGATGGTATAAATTGCATGAAATAGTAGAGAACAAGGCTGCCCACTAGCTGATCAGGGTTGCACATCCAGCAGTTCACAAGCTACATCCTCCGGCATTCTCAGGGGGAGCCAACCTAGTAGTTGCGAAAAAATTGGATACAGGAAATCAAGAAAATATTAATAGTGTTGCACTGCACTGATGAATAAAGGGTCCTATGTGCAACGTATAAGTTGACGGGAGAGGCTGAGAGGTGGTGGAAAACTATGAAATTACTTGAGGAGCAAAGGCCGGTGCCAGTAGTCTTGACATGGGACCAATTGAAAGAAATTTTCTTTAACCAATACTTTCCCGCCACTATCAGAGAAGTTAAGGTGGAAAAGTTCCAGAACTTGACCCAGGGGCATTTGACGGTCCAGTAGTACGTGGCGAAATTTGTTGAGCTGTTGCGGTTTGCCCCATATATTGTCCCAAACGAGGCTAAGAAGGCAAGGAAGTTTGAGAGGGGCTTGAGGCAAGAAATCTATGAACAAATAATCATTTTAAAAGTGCAGGATTTTCAAGAATTTGTGGACAGGGCTGCTATAGTAGAGGAGAGCAAGCAGAGGGGTACTGGGACACAGAGCCAGAGAAAGAGGCCCACGCCTCTCAGGTTTCAAGCACGTACTAACTAAGGCCCATGGAGGGGAGACCGTTACGGCTGAGGTCAGAGGCAGGTGACAAGTTACAATGGGTATTAAAGCAAGAACACTTATCCCATCTAGCTTAGATGTGGCTGGAGGCACATGGGTGAATTTCATATAGGAAAGAACGTTTGCTATCGATGTGGGAGACCTAGACACGTTGCACCAGTATGTTATGGGTCGTTGATCAATGCACCAGCTCCTAGACCTTTTCAAAGAAATAACCTGGCACTCCGAGGAGGCCAGTAGAGGAATACAGCCCTGGTGAGGATCTATGCATTGACGTCAGAAGATGCTGAGGCTACGGACGACGTCGTGATAGGTACTATTACTGGTTTATCATATAAAGCTATTGTTTTATTTGACTCAGGGGCCACACACTCTTTTGTGTTATGGGGGTATATCAAGTTATATAGGATAGAAGCATAGTTGCTAGATACTGAATTATCAATAGCCACAACGACGGTATCAACAGTAAGGTGTAGAAGGGTGCTTAAAAGTTTTCCAGTAGAAATTCAAGGAAGAGTGTTACTAACTGATCTCATAGTATTAGATATGCAGGGGTTTGATATGATATTAGGTATGGACTGGCTAGTAGCAAATTATGCCATTATTGATTGTTAACAGAAAGAGGTGATATTTAGGCCTCTTGGAGAGCAAGAGTTCAGTTTTGTAGGGTCGCGTGTGCGTTCCTTACCACAATTAATGTCAGCCATACAAGTGAGGAGACTACTCCAGGATGGTTACCAGTGGTACATAGCTTTTATTAAGTAAATTCCAGAGGGAGAATTAAAACTTGCTAATATTTCAGTAGTTAGGGAATTTTTAGATGTTTTTCTAGGGGAATTACCTAGGTTACCACTAGATCGTGAAATTGAGTTTGCAATTGATTTACTATCACGGACAGCACTGATTTCTAAAGCACCCTACAGAATGACTCCGACTGAATTGAAAGAATTGAAAGACCAATTACAAGAACTATTAGACAAAGGGTTTATCAAGCCTAGTGTGTCACCCTGCCAGTTTTATTTGTAAAGAAGAAGAACAGGATGATGAGGATGTGCATCATAGAGAGATAAATAAAGTGACAGTTAAAAATAAGTATCTTCTTCCCTGTATTGATGACTTATTTGATCAGCTCTAAGGAACCCGGGTCTACTCCAAGGTTGATCTTCGGTCAGGATACTATCATGTATAAAGTAGAAGATATTTCGAAGATAGCCTTCCAAACCAGGTATGGCCACTATGAGTTTTTTGTTATGCTCTTTGAATTGACCAATGCACCGGCAGCGTTTATGGACCTAATGAACAGGGTATTCCACTAGTATTTGGACCAGTATATTGTTGTTTTTATAGATGATATTTTGGTCTATTCAAAGAAATTTGAGGAGCACGAAGATAATTTGAGGATGGTGCTGCAGGTGTTGAAGGAAAGAAGTTGTACGCTAAGTTCAAGAAATGTGAATTTGGCTAAAGGACGTAACCTTCCCTGGACATGTGATCTCTAGCAAGATAGAAGTGGTATTGAATTGGGAAAAACCGAGAAATGTTTAGGAGATTAGAAGTTTCTTGGGCTAGGCAAGATACTACTGGCGGCTTGTGGAGGGTTTTTCTAGATTTTCAGGTCCTCAGACACGGCTCATAAGGAAAAATGTGAAGTTCGAATGGACCAACGAATGTGAGCAGAGCTTTCAAGAGTTAAAGTAGTGACGTCACTGCACCAGTTTTGACCATCCCATCAGGGGATGGAGATTTTGTGATCTACAATGACACGTCTCTGATAGGACTTGGGTGTGTATTGATGTAGCAAGGAAAGGTTGTAGCATACGCTTCTTGACAACTCAAAGAATATGAAAAGAACTACCCAATGCATGATTTAGAGTTGGTTGTAGTGGTGTATACCTTAAAGATCTGGAAGCATTATCTGTATGGTGGGAAATATGAGATCTTTACAGATTATAAGAGTTTCAAATATTTCTTCACACAGAAAGTGTTGAATATGAGGCAGAGGAGATGGTTGGAGTTAATTAAAGATTACGACTGTATCATTAGTTACCACCTAGGGAAAGCAAATTTGGTAGCTGATGCCTTGAGTCGGAAATCTGTGAGTGCCTCTATGTCAATAGTGGTGATGCAGCATTAGATTAGAATGGATTTGGAAAAGTTTGGGGTGGAACGTATGGAGGGTAATCACCAGGCAGTTATTGCTAGTTTGGTACTTTAGCCGAATTTACTAGAGAAAATCAAGATTGCTCAGACGCATGACATAGAATTAATAAAGATCAGATAGAGTACAGAGTGGACAGGGGGTTGATTTTAATATTTCAGATGATGGCGCTCGGAGGTTTTGTACCAGACTGTGCGTACCTACACATGTTGAAATTAAATGAACCATCTTAGAGGAGGCGCATCTGTAATAACCCAAACTCAAAAAATAAAATATAAATAAATAAAAATTCAAAAGGAAAAAGAAAAGAAAAGGAAAAGAAATTTGAAAAGGGCATCAAGTAGGGATTCATCAACAAACTTGTTCTGCTCGTCGACGAATGTCCTTCTGGGTTTCGTTGATTAGTACACGTGTCTCGTCGACGAAGAATTACTGAGAGTAGGGAAAATTCATATTTTTAATGGATTCGTCGATGAACCTGATGGCCTCATTGACGAATGTCTTTCTTCAACTTGTCAATGAACGTTTTAAATTCGTCAACGAAGGCCAAGTTATAAATAGGCAATGGATCACTTCTTCCGTGAATTCTCGCTCCACTCTCATTTTATCTCTCTAGGTTTCGGTTCTCCTACCTTCTTTCTTCAAATCCAGCCCAAATTTAGCCCGATTTGACAATCGGAAACCACCACGAGGTTCCTGGGGAGTTTCTCTTCAAGTTAGCCGGAGCAGAAACTTGATTTGGAGTACTTATGTACAACTCCAAAACCAGGGTAAGTAGGATATTTTTAATATTAAATTATTGGGAGTGTGTGGGCCTAGGAGATGTTAGATGATAAATATCTTGGGGGTTGAATTGATTAAATTGGGGATTTTTAGAACATAGGGCTCGGTTTCCTGTTCGTCTTGGGCAGGACTTCGAGGATCAGGTAAGGGGAAATAAAATTATACCAGGTTTTTATTTAAATTTGATTTGGTTATTTTCAAGAATAGGAACCATATAATTATAGTATGATTTTTTGGATGGTTCAGCAAATTTAAAATAATGATTTGGTTATAATTTATAATTTAGGAAAAACTGTGTGGCATGAGAATAATCCTTTATAATTAACTGATTGAGAATACTAGTTGCTTGAGAACACTATTGGTTGACAATATTGTCTATCTGTAAAATATGATCAATTGTGAATGTTGTTTGGTTGTGAGTACTGCTTGGCTGTGAACATTGCTTAATGGTGAATATGGGTTGATTGTGAATACTGTTTGTTGTGAGTGTACACGTATTGTAGTGAAATACATTGCTGCCCTATATGGGCCACGTACAGTGTGAGTACGCAAATGCCCAACGTGGGTCATATATAGTGGAATACGTAGTTGCCCTATATGACTCACCTACAGTGAGATATGTAGCTGCCCTACGTGGGCCACATACAGCGAGGTACGCAGCTGCCTTATGGGGGTCACGTACTGGTAGGTACGCAGTTACCCTAAGTGGGCCACATACTGAATTTAATGGATTGTGTTGTATCCTGTGTGAATGAACTGTGGTGTATATGTTTGCAGACTATGTGGAATGATTGATGTGAATGTGGGTGTATACTGGTATGTGAATTTAATTGTATAAATGTTTATGGAAAAGTAAATCTCTCTGCCCGAGGGCTTGCTGAGAAAGGCGAGTGCCCTGATAATTATAGTCTGGTACCAGAGTAGAGGGAAGTTACATGTATGGGCGTGTAAATTTTCCTATTCTCGGAAACTTTGCTTATTAATATAACCCTGAGGGCTTACTAAGTAAGATAAGTACCCTGGTAACTATAAAGGTATTAGAGCAGAGGGAAGGTACATGCATGGGCATGTAATCTTCCCAATGCTCAGCAACTTTCACTATTATTATTGGTTTCATTTGTGTGACTGCAGTGTGTAAGTGTCTAGCCAGTGGTTGTTGATTAATTAATGAGGTTATATTTTATATATGTATTAGAACTCTTCTACCACACACTACTATAATATATTTCTCCCTTACTGAGAGGTGTCTCATCCCGAGGAATTATTATCTTTTCAGGTCTTTTTGGTGATCAAGCTTAGAAAGCTCCAGGACAAGGTTGAGAATTTCGATAACTTGTGAGTGGTTGCAAGAACTAATAGATGTCTAATTATGTTTTTAAATGCTAGTTATGTAATGAGAAGAGTATGGATAGATAGATACACTTTTTGGATATATAGTATGTAGTACTCTAGTATTTTATTTGAGGTTATTCTTTATTTTCCATTGTGTGTTTGTTAATTATGGTATTAGAGATGGTGGTTGGTCTCATCGCACCCTAGGCCCCACCTAGCGGTTTTGGGGCGTGACAAAGTGGTATCTGAGTTTAGGAAATAGATTCTGCAGACTTTAGAAAGATTAATACCAGAGTATAGGTTTGAGTTAGGATGAGGATAGGAATGGGTTGATTAATGTATTAATACGAACTTAAGTTTTGTTTCGTAGCTTTGAGACAAAAATCCCTTAATGGACTTCTGTGATTTTTTAAATCAGTCGACGGTTTTAGAAAACCATGGTAAATCCATTGACAGTAATGTTTCCAAGGGGAGAAACTGAAACTTGGAATTAGAACTTGAAGGTTAATATGATTGTGGATAATTGGGTGTTGGATATTTAATTAAGGATTTGAATATTAATCTGGTTTCTTGCTTTATGACTATGTCAATTTTGTTAAGATGTAGGAATTTTAAACTTGCCTCTGTTATATATTCAGGATGGATCCTAGAGGTAAAGGCGTGGATGAAGGAGGGGGAAACAAGTTGGGGGCTTCCAGCGATGATGAGATTGAAACCTCCTGACTATTGCGAGGTATAACTCGTCAAGTCAGGGAAGAGATGAGGTGAGACCCCAAGGGATCGAGCTACACACCAATGAACCAGGGTCATTCGATTGATCAATTCACCCGCCTAAAACCCACTTCTTTTGCGGGACCCAATCGTAGCTAAGAATTGGGTGTAGGAGATGGAGAAAATATTGACAATGCTGGATTGCATTGAGAAATAGAAGGTTCTCTTCACCACTTTCAAACTAACAAGAGAGACCGAGCGGTGGTGGTTAGCAACGAAGCTGTTGGAAGAGTAGCAGGAAATACCTACTATTATGACATGGAAGCATTTCAAAGAGGTCTTCTATGACCGATATTTTCCCGCCACCACTAGAATGCGAAAGCGAAGGAATTTTTCAACCTTACACAAAGGAATCTCACCGTGCAATAGTACACTGTTAGGTTAGTGAAGCTTTCTCGCTTCGCTCCTTTCATGGTTCCAAATGAATATTAGAAGGCGAGATGGTTTGAGAGGGGTTTGAAATAGAGAATCCATGAGCATGTGGCATGTTTACAAATACAGAATTTTTCAGAACTGGTGGATAAAGCCACTATTGCAGAGTTTAGCCTGCAGGGAAGTGTAGGGATGCCAAAGCAGATGAAGATACCTATGTCTGCCAGCTCCCATGCTAATGTCAGACAGGGTCCACGGAGGGGAGATAGAGACACTAGGGGTCAGAGGCCAGTTAGGAGTGATCAAAGTCATAGAGGAAATTCAACACCCTCATACTGTGCGAGGTGTAATAGGATGCATTAGGGAGAATGCTGAGGTAGGGGTCCTATGTGCTACCGATGTGGAAAGTATGGCCACATAGCTCGGGATTGTCATGAGTCACAGGGTCAAAACCAAGGACCACTGAAAAACGCACCTGCTTTAGATTAGAATCAGGGAAATAACCCGATGCCAAGCGCTGGGCCAATGCGTGTCTACACACTTAGCCCTGCTAGGACAGAAACTACTAGAGGTGCAACTAATGTGTTTTTGTTTGGAATAAATAATAGTTTTATTTAATTCTAGGTAATGCAAAGGTTCACATGGTAGAATTGTAACGACCAGGAAAATAATGACATTTAAATACTAAGAGAGAGAGAGAAATGAAATAAAAAAACAGAAAGAGGTAATAGGCTTTGCCAACGAACACTTCGCATTCGTTGACGATGTCGCATTTTGGAAATAATAATTGGGGATAATAATAATAATTTCAAGAAATTGCCAGAACCCGTCGACGAATATAGGGCTTCGTCGATGAGAAAATACCGAGAGAGGTTCTGGGGGAGTCTGAATTTCGTCGACGATTACATGGAGTCGTTGATGAATTTACTGAAGGATTCATCGACAAAGTGACGTGTCTCATTGATGAATTTGGTAGTATAAATAGTGGGAAAACGGGATATTTTGTCATTTTCAACGCCTCTCTCTCTTCTCTCTCTCTCTCTCTCTTCGATTTCAAACCAGTTTTACGCCAGATCGACAAATCGAAGTCACCACGATGCTCCTGCGGAAGTTCTCTCCAAATCTACCAGAGCGGATCGTTGGTGAAAGCTAGTTGGAAATCATCCTTGAGTTGAGGTAAGGCTTTTTAAGCCATATTTGGTCTTATGATAGTTATAGGAAATGATGTGCGCAAGAAAATACTGAAATTTAATACTTGGAATTTTCAGTTTTAGGGTATTGACCAAGAAACCCTACGAGTGTTAGACTAGAGTATTTTGGGGGCTTTCTCAGTGGTCAGGTAAGGGGATAAACTAAGCTAGTATTTGTTGAAATTATGTATACTACTATAACATCTGGTTTTAGAAAAAGTAAATATGTGTATATGTATATATGATTTTTATTTGGGAAATTATTGTTAAAATGATGATATATATTGAATATGGAAAATCTGTTTAGTGTGGCATGAGTATAGAATGCTATGAAATACTGTTTCTGGAATTGTGTTTATGATACGGATTTTTATAATGGGGAAAACTAGCGTACGGGCCGAGATTTTAATATGTGATATGTTTGCCAGCGTACGAGTCATGCTATAATGTGATTTGCCAGCGCACGGGCTGTACTATGATATGTTTGCTGGCGTACGAGCCATGCTATGATATGATTTGTCAACGTACGGGTTGTGCTATGATATATTTACCGGCGTACGGGCCGTGCTATGATGTGATTTGCCAGCGTACGGGCTGTGCTATGGTTTGTTGGCGTAATGGCCGTGCTATGATAAAATGTGTAGTACCGGCATACAGACCGATGATTTTCATGATATACGTATAAATGTGAAATGATATGATTAAAGTGAAAATTAATAATATGAAATATCCATGTATCACTGTTTTAGTATATGTTATATGATATCAGACCTGGTTGGCTTGGTTTAGGCTAGCACTTGCACGGTACCGTTGCTATGTGTCCATGGTCTTCGTGATCTTGATATCTTTGTTAAAGCCGATGTACGGAGTGGTGTGAGATTGGATGGTCGATGTGCTTATTAAGAAGTATGTGTGATCGCCCCTAGTGTACGGACCAGGTCAGGCAGACCCATCGGACTTACAGACTGTATGTTTGACTTGGCAGTGATCAGCCAACCATTATCAGGTCCCGCCTTCGGGCCACACAACCCAGTCATGTGGGGGTAATACATGACAATAGCTACCTAACCTATTAGGAAAGTTTTTATGTTATTATTATTATATGAGTTGAAATATGCTTATGAAAATGCTATATGTTCTATCATGATTTGATATGTATATGTTTTCCCAAATTTGAAAAAATAATTACCGGATATGTTCGGTATAGGATATGTATAATATAGTTTACTCATTTTTCCACACACTAGTATTAATTTTATTCTCTTACTGAGAGGTGTCTCACCCCTAAATTTTATAAACTTTTCAGGAGCCCAAGATAGGAGAGCGGGAAAAGCCCCGCTGATCTAGAGCAGTTACCCACCCTTTCTGAAGGGTAAGTTTTGTAAGGTCAGTTAGGTTTTTGTTTGAAATGTCCCCAGATTTTATTTTTGGGATGTATATACTGGATTACAGTGAAAGTAGTGACTTTGGTATTTGTGTAATGAGATGAATGTTTTGTGTTTATAATAATATGATTATAAGTTTCCTACTACTTAGGCTTCTATGTTGTGTTCTGATTTATCCCTGGTACCCGGTGTATTATGATCTACTGAGCTGAGAATTATGATATTGATTATATAAAAAAAATGTTAAAATTAAGCAGGTTGTCACAGTTTCGTATCAGAGCCTAGGTTGCTAGGTTCTGTAGACTCTAGAATGCAGCGGAAACGATACCAAAGTCTAGGAAGAGATTTAAGGTTGTTCTACAGTCTAGAGGCAGGACTTTTGTAGTAGTTTCTATATTTTTCCTGGGGTGACGATTTCAGGAAAATCATAGTAAGCTATTGTCGGATTGTATTCCTAGAATATAGGACTAGGGATTAGAAATGAGCTAGGAATGTTGAGATAAGTGGTGAGGATAGGTGGGTAAATTATAAAGATAAAAATCCTAAGTTGTGGTTGTTGTTTTCAGGATGGATTCAAAAGGAAATAGTGCCCATGTGAGTAGCAGTGATGGAGTAGGACCATTAGGTGCAGCTGGGACCGACTCTAATGCGGTATTGCTTAGCGTGGCTCAGCAGGTCATAGCTGAGATCGCTAGGAGCTCGAGGGAGTAAAGTGGTCCATCTGCAAGCCATAGGTGCACTATAGAGAAGTTTACAAAGATGAATCCTCTGACATTATCGGGTGGAGTTAATCCTGCAGCCGCTGAGAACTAGATGCAGGAGACCGAGAAAGTCTTGGCCATGTTACAGTGTACAGAGGAACAGAAATTCCTCTTTGCCACCTATAGACTGACAGGAGAGGTTGAGAGGTGGTGGACTGTGGTGAGACTGTTGGAGCAACAGAGAGTGACTCCGATAGCCATGACATGGGATCGGTTTAAAAGGTTGTTCTTCGATAGATATTTTCTAGCTACTGTTAGGGAGGCTAAAGTAGAAGAGTTCCTGAGTCTGAAGCAGGGACAGCTATCCATCCAGCAGTATGCAACACGTTTTATCAAGCACTCTCGTTTCGCCCCATACATTGTTCCTGATGAAGTGAGGAAAGCCAGGCAGTTTGAGAGAGGCTTGAGACGGAGTATATTCAAGCAGGTGGTGGTGCTGCGAATCCAGGACTTTGCTGAGTTAGTCAATAGGGCAGCCTTGGTAGAGATCGGTGAGCGTCTTGATGCAGAGGAGCTGGGACAGAAGAAGAGATCTGCATCTACCGGCTACCAGCAGGGTCATAGACCGGGTCAGTGGAGGAGAGGAAATCATGGCAGAGGACGAAGGCAAGAGACGGGAGGACACGAGGTGCAGACAGGGTAAGGTCCTCCAGTCTGTCAGACTTGTGATAGGAGGCACTAGGGGGAGTGTCGAGCTGGTGGTATGGTGTGCTATCGCTGCAATAGATTGGGGCATATGGTGAGACACTGTCCTACCCCACCAGATGGTGGTGTGGTGTGTTATCGCTGCGGTAGATCAGGGCACATGGTACAAGATTGCCCTACCCCACCAGATGCAGTTCCAGCTCCTAGACCATACTGGGGAGATTATCAGGCGCAACGTTGGGGCCAATAGAGGAATACGACTCCAACCAGAGTGTTTACTCTGACGCCGGGTGAGGTTGAGACGGCAGGTGACGTGGTGACAGGTATGGTTACTATGTTTTCCTTTAAAGTTATTACATTATTCGATTTAGGAGCTACACACTCGTTCGTGTCCTCGAGGTGTGTTAAATTATGTGGGGCTGAAACACAACTATTAGAAGTCGAACTGTTGGTATCTACACCGACTAGGTTAGTAGTGAGGTGTAATAGGGTGCTCCGAGGTTGTCCAGTTGATATTCAAGGAAAGACTTTATCTGCTGATCTGATAGTACTGGACATGCATGGGTTTGATGTTATTCTTGGCATGGATTGCCTAGCGGCCCATTTTGCCAGCATAGAATGTCGAGCGCGAGAAGTGATATTCATACCTCCGAGGAAGGCAGAGTTCAAGTTTGTAGGGTCGCGAGTGCAATCCCTGCCTCAGTTAGTTTCCGCTATCCAGGCTAGGAGACTACTACTAAGTGGTTGTCAGGGGTTTGTGGCTGTTGTGAAGGAGAAGTCAGAGAATGAATCGAAACTTGCTAGTATGCCTGTAGTAAAGGAGTTTACAGATGTTTTCCCAGATGAGTTACCAGGCTTGCCACCGGATCGTGAGGTAGATTTCCCTATTGATCTACTTCCAGGTACAGCGCCGATTTCTAAAGTACCATACTGGATTGCACCAACAGAGTTGGCAGAATTGAAGAATTAGTTGCAAGGTCTACTTGATAAGGGCTTCATACGACCCAGTGTATCTTTGTGGGGAGCTCCAGTTTTATTTGTGAAGAAGAAAGACGGGACCATGAGCATGTGTATAGACTATAGGGAGATTAATAAAGTGACAATCAAGAATAAGTATCCTCTACCCCGTATTGACGATTTGTTTGACCAACTCCAGGGTACACGGGTGTATTCGAAGATTGACCTCAAATCCGGCTACCATCAAGTAAAAGTGAAGGCAGAAGACGTTTCGAAGACGGCCTTCAGGACCAGATACGGGCATTACGAGTTTCTTGTTATGCCGTTTGGTCTGACAAACGCTTCCACTGTATTTATGGATTTGATGAACAAAGTCTTCTACCAATACCTAGACTAGTTTGTTGTTGCTTTTATTGATGATGTACTAGTCTATTCGAGGAGCTGTGAGGAGTATGAGACGCATTTGAGGCAGGTTTTGCACTTCGGGAAAAGAAGTTGTACGCCAAGTTCAGTAAATGTGAATTTTGGCTGGAGAAGGTCATGTTCTTGGGGCATGTTATATCTGGAGACGGTATTTCTGTGGATCCTAGCAAGATTGAGGCAGTAGTGAATTGGACTAGACCGAGAAATGTCTAGGAGATCAAGAGTTTCTTGGGGCTAGCTAGCTATTATCGCCATTTCGTTGAGGGATTCTCAGCTTTGTCAGGACCTTTGATAGGACTGATGAGGAAGAATGTCAGGTTTGAGTGGGATGACAGTTGTGAGCAGAGTTTCAAGAACTAAAGCACACATTAGTCACAGCACCAGTATTGGTTATCCCATCAGGGGGCAAGGGTTATGTTATTTACAGTGATGCGTCCTTGAAGGGACTTGGCTGTGTATTGATGTAGCATGGTAGGGTAGTGGTGTATGCGTCCAGGCAGTTGAAAGAATATAAAAAGAACTACCCTACACATGATCTTGAATTGGCTGCAGTGGTACACGCGTTGAAAATTTGGAGGCATTACCTGTACGGTGAGTAGTGTGAGATTTTCTCCAACCACAAGAGCTTAAAGTATTTCTTCACGCAAAAGGAATTGAACATGAGGCAGAGAAGGTGGTTGGAGCTGATAAAGGATTTTGATTGTACCATCAGTTATCACCTGGGGAAAGCAAACGTGGTAGCTGATGCATTGAGCAGGAAATCCAGAGAACCAGTGTTGGCAGCTATGGATATCCAGCATCCGATCATGATGGATCTAGAGAGACTTGGCATAGAGTTGGTGGAGAGTGATCTTCCAGTGTGTATTGCCAACTTAGTAGTATAACCTACTCTACAAGAAAGAATTAAAGCCGCCTAGAAGGAAGACCCAGAATTAGTAGAGGTGATGAATAGAGTACAAAGTGTTCAAAAGGAGGAATTCAGTATTGCAGATGACGGAGCTTTACGATTCCATTCCATATTATATGTTCCTGCCAATACTGAGATCAGGAAGACTATTTTAGAGGAGGCTCACAGATCTTTGTATACAATTCATCCTGGTAGTACAAAGATGTACAGAGATCTGCGAGAGTCATACTGGTGGAGCGGCATGAAGAGAGAGATCGCCGAGTATGAAGCCCAGTGTTTGACGTGCCAGCAGGTAAAGGTTGAGCACCAAAGGCCGGCAGGGCAGTTGCAGCCTTTATTTATCCCGGAGTGGAAGTGGGATCAGCCTTTATTTGACTAAGACCGCCCACTTTATACCTATCAAGATCAGCTACTCCCTCAGCCGTTTAGTGGAGATTTACATTCAAGAGATAGTTCGTTCTCATGGAGTGCCTGTATCTATTATGTCAGATCGAGACCCGCGATTCACATCACGATTTTGGAGGAGCTTATAGGAGGCTCTGAGGTCTCAGTTATTGTTTAGTATGGCATTCCATCCGCAATCAGATGGGCAGATTGAGAGGATGATACAGATACTAAAGGACATGCTCCGTGCGTGCGTATTAGATTTTGGAGGTAGTTGGACTCAGTTCATGTCATTAGTAGAGTTCGCGTATAATAATAGTTACCATTCCAGCATTGGCATGGCACCATTTGAGGCTTTATACGGTAGGAGATGTTGATCTCCTTTGTTTTGGGATGAAGTGGGTTAGTGGCGAGTTGTGGGGCCAGAACTAGCACAGCAAGCTCGTGATAAGGTTCGGCTTATCAAAGACAGGATCAGTGCAGCTCAGAGCCGACAGAAGAGTTATGTCGACCATCGCCACAGCAATTTAGAGTTTGATGCAGGTGATCACGTATTTTTGAAGATAGCTCCGATGAAAGGGGTTATGTGATTTGGGAAGAAGGGTAAACTTAGTCCTAGGTTTATCAGTCCATTTGAGATTCTAGATAAACTGGGACCGGTAGCCTACAGGCTAGCTTTACCACCTGTGTTATCCAGGATCCACAACGTATTCCATGTTGCTATGTTGAGGAAATACATCCTAGACTCTTCTCATATCATCAATTATGATGAGTTGGAGTTTAGTGATTCACTAGTGTATGATGAGGTACCAGTACAGATTCTGGATAGGAAAGTACAGGAGCTACGTAACAAGAAGATTCCTTAGGTAAAAGTTTTGTGGAGGAATCACGCGATTGAAGAGGCTTCTTGGGAGCTCAAGGAGCAAATGAAACAGAGGTATCCACATTTATTCTAATAGATCTGATTGGGTAAAATGTAAGTGGATAGGTAATATTTCTTTTGCAGGTACATATAATGGTTAATTAGGGTAGCACTTTAGTTTTGGGAGAAGTTTTCTTTTATATATATGTAATCTCCCAGGACTTGGAATGTAACCACGGTATTCCTCCACCACAAGTGAGGGCAGGTAATAAAATAAGTAGACCCTTTTTCTTCTACGGAATGATGGAGAGTATAGATAAAGGTACAGCTAGTAAATTTCAAGGACGAAATTTTATAAGGAGGGGAGAATGTAACGATCAGGAAAATAATGATATTTAAATACTAAGAGTGAGAGAAATGAAAACAAAAATAGAAGGAGGCAATAAGCTTTGCCGAAGAATGCGAAGCGTTCATCGACGACATCGCATTTTGGAAATAATAATAATTGGGGATAATAATAATAATTTCAAGAAATTTCCAGAACTCGTCGACGAATACAGGACTTCGTCGATGAGTACATAAGGAAACTCATCAACGAATACAGGGCTTCGTCGATGAGTACATAAGGAAATTCGTCGACGAATACAAGGATTCATCGACGAGAAAATACTGAGAGAGGTTCTAGGGGAGCCTGAATTTCATCGACGATTACACGGAGTCGTCGATGAATTTACTGAAGGATTCATCAACAAAGTGACGTGTCTCGTCGATGAATTTGGCAGTATAAATAGTGAAAAACTGGGATATTTTGTCATTCTCAATGCCCCTCTCTCTCTCTTCTCTCTCTCCTATGACTCTCTCTCTCTCTCTCTCTCTCTTCGATTCCGGGCCAGTTTTACGCTAGATCGACAAATCGAAGTCACCACAATGCTCCTAGGGAAGTTCTCTCCAAATCTGCCGGAGCGGATCGTTCGTGAAAGCGAATTGGAAATCATTCCTGAGTTGAGGTAAGGCTTTTTAAGCCATATTTGGTCTTACAATAGTTATAGGAAATGATGTACGCATGGAAATACTGAAGTTTAATACTGGGAATTTTCAGTTTCAGGGTATTGGTCAGGAAACCCTATGGGTGTTAGACTAGAGTATTTTGGGGGCTTTCTCAGTGGCCAGGTAAGGGGATAAACTAAGCTAGTATTTGTTGAAATTATGTATACTACTATAACATCTGCTTTTAGAAAAAGTAAATATGTATATATGTATATATGATTTTTATTTGGGAAAATATTGTTAAAATGATGATATATATTGAATATGGAAAATATGTTTAGTGTGGCATGAGTATAGAATGCTATGAAATACTGTTTCTAGAATTGTGTTTATGATACGAATTTTTATAATGGGAAAAACCAGCGTATGGGCCAAGATTTTTATATGTGATATGTTTGCCGGCGTACCGGTCGTACTATGATGTGATTTGCCAGTGTACGGGCTGTACTATGATATGTTTGCCGGCGTACGAGCCGTGCTATGATGTGATTTGTCAGCGTACGGGTTGTTCTATGATATGTTTGCTGGCGTACGAGCCGTGCTATGATGTGATTTGCCAGCGTACGGGTTGTGCTATGGTTTGTCCGCATAAGGGTCGTGCTATGATAAAATGTGTAGTATCGGCGTACGGGCTGATGATTTTCATGATATACGTATAAATGTGAAATGATATGATTAAAGTGAAAATTAATAATATGAAATATCCATGTATCACAGTTTTAGTATATGTTATATGATATCAGAACCTGGTTGGCTTGGTCTAGGCTAGCACTTGCACGGTACCGTTGCTATGTGTCCATAGCCTTCGTGATCATGATATCTGTGTTAACGCCGCTGTATGGAGTGGTGTGAGATTGTATGGTCGATGTGGTTATTAAGAAGTGTGTGTGATCGCCCATGGTGTACGGACCAGGTCAGGCAAACCCATCGGACTTACAGACTGTATCTTTGACTTGGCAGTGGTCATCCAACCATTGTCAGGTCTTGCCTTCAAACAACGCAGTAATGTGGGGGTAATACATGACAATAGCCAGCTAACCTACCAAGAAAGTTTTTATGTTATTATTATTATATGAGATGAAATATGCTTATGAAAATGCTATATGTTCTGTCATGATTTGATATGTATATGTTTTCCTAGATTTGACAAAACAATGTTGACCTTATAGGTCACGCCCTGGTTTTGATAATGACAAATACTCTTGTATTTAATAAATATCTAGTTCATGTGCAGGTCCATATTAGCAGATCATTAATGGCACGTAACAGATCAAAAAGCTTGAAGACAATTTCATATTCCAAATTGTAATATCTCTAAGTGAAATTGGTCTGTAATGGTAATTAGGGCATTTGGTTTCTAATAAGCTCACACACATCACATGCATGATTTATTTTGTAAGCTCAAACCGAACCATGAATGAGAAAGGACCGTAGAAAGACCTTAGGGTGCACCTTCGGTCGACCTTCGGTAGACCGACACCGGACTTTTTCGGTGTTTCCAAATTGGACCCCCAAGTGACCTTAGGACACACACAAATTCACATACATTTGTTAGGCACTTGATTAGGACTTTTTTGGTTCAATACGGGACCGAAATGCACACTTGGAGCACTTTCGGTCGACCGAAACCTGTAGTTCAAAAGGCCCTGGTCGACCGAACTAGTCCTGGGTCAACAGTTTGACCAAGGCCCGGTCGACCGAGACCTTATAGTTCATTTGACCCCGGTCGACCGAACCACCAAGGAGTCAACATTTTGACCTCCCGGTCGACCGACCAACTTTGTACTCCAACAACCTGGTCGACCGAAGGGTCTCGGGAAAATTCCCAGCGGTTTGGTCGACCGAACCACACAGTTCAAAATACCCCTGGTCGACCGAGCTACTTGAGTCCTGGTCGACCGAACCATTTCTGGTCGACCAAACCTCTCGGGTTGCTCCTATTTTTTAACGCGGTTAAATAATTTTAAACAGGGTTAAATTGATTTAAACATCATTAATCTTTTCTAACAATCCCTGATAGGTCCCCAACAGTCAAAATTTTCAGCATGTCTATATATACTCTCTCATTTGGTGGATTAAGCACTGATTTGCAAAAAGATTAAGAAAATCTCTCTCAAGCGAAAATACTTATTTTTGCTTCTCATTACTCATACTCCTTTTGAAACCTACTCAAGCTTACCTTCGTCATCTATCTAAATCATTTGTAAGTATATTGAGTATTATTGCTTAGAGGTTTGCTCTCTCATTTGTTGCATATTTGAATCGATCCTTTTCTAGAGCATAACCTAAGTTTTCTTAGGAGGCTTTGCCAATAAGCCTACCCTAAGAAAGACTTGTGGTGACTTCCCAAGTATTGCATTCTCATTGCAATAACTTAGGAAGTTTGTATTTGTTTGGGGCTTGCAAAAATACTTTCAAACATATTTGAATATCTTGTGGTGTTCATATTGATATATTTGTGAAAAGGTATTTGGGTGTGTTATATTAATCTTTGTAGCAATATCCATTCAAATCTATATCATTTGCTGAAATACAAAGATTACTTATATCTTGCAGTCCAAGCATATATATATATATTCATGGGATTGACATATTCTATTGAGTGATATTATTGAGTCTTGTTTAATACTCTATGTGAACAAATTTGTTTGAACACTCTAAAATACACAGATTATTATTGACACTCTCACGTGCGTACTACACTGATAGAAAAATTGTTTGAGAGTTGAACCATCTAGACCACACAGAGCTTACATTTTAAATCATCTGTGGTGTTTGTATTTGTGCGCATTAGTGGTACAAATCTGCTTTACGGGAAAGCACTCTTGTATTGTACCTTGTGATTGTATATCTGAGAGATTCCAGGCGTGGCCTGAGGGGGCGGTAATCCAGCCCGGTAAGGATTGGTGTAAAGGTTAAGGTCAGCCTTGTGGTAATTTGACCTGGTTTGTATAGGTGCCGCTCCACCCGTTTAAGTGAGTAAGTTATTGTGATAATCCTTGTGCTGGTTAGCCAAGGCGGGGACGTAGGCAGTTGGCCAAACCTCGATAACATATCTGCGTGTCATCTTCTCTTTACTGCTTTCTGGTGCTTGTATGATTGATTAAACTGCTTTATTTAATTTCTAGTATATTTACATTATTTGCACTAGATTGACCCTAGGCTTGTGAACATACTGCTTCTAGGAGGAATACCTAGGAGATAAAATTTAAAAATACCAATTCACCTCCCCTCTTGGGATCACGGTAAAGCTAACAATTGGTATCAGAGCCACGTTGCATGGACTAATTGTTATTTTGCACAAAGATCACATATAGCTCATAGATCCATGACCCCTTTCCCTGAGGGACCATCTTCCACATGACCTCCTGTTTTCAGTGGTGTTAATTACACCTTCTGGAAACAGAGGATGCGCATCTACCTTCAGAATACTGATTGGAAGGTGTGGAGGATTGTCTCTAAGGGAAACTATGTCCCTATGAGAATTGAGGGTGCAGCTAGGGTTCCTAAGACTGAGGATGAATATGATGATGATGATATGAAAGTTGTTAGTCTTAATGCCACTGCCATGAATATTTTATATTGTAGTCTTGATGTAAATGAATTTAACAGGATTATGGCATGTTCAACTGCAAAAGAAATATAGGATAAGTTAGAGGTCACATATGAGGGTACTAGAGATGTGAAAGACAGTAGAATAGATATGTTGACCAGTGAGTATGAGGCTTTTAGGATGAATGTAGGTGAGTCCATTCAGAGCATGTACACTAGATTCACACACATCATAAACTCACTGCATGCATTAGGAAAGACCTATCCCACATATGAGATGATCAGGAAGATTCTTAGAGGCTTACCTCCTGTTTGGGAAGCTAAGGCTACGGCCATTGCTGAGGGTAGAGACCTTAAGGCCATGAGCTTAGACGAACTGATAGGCTCTTTGATTACTTATGAACTGTCCATAAATTAAAGACTTAATGAGCATAACAAGGCTAAGAAGGTGAATGCACTAAAAGCATCTAATGACACATCTAGTGCGTATAGTGAATCTGACACTGATGAGGAAGTGGCCATGCTAACCAAAAGGTTTAGTAGATTTTTCAGGAAGAACAGGAAGCCGTTTAAAAAATATAGAGACTCCACTAATGAGAAGGGAGAGTCCAGTAAAAGAAAGGAAAAATCAAATGCTCCTACATGCTACAATTGCAACAAAGTGGGGCACATCAAACCTGACTGCCCACTACTGAAAAAGGAGGCTAAGAAAAAGAAGAGAGCCATGAAGGCTGGGACTTCATGGGACCAATTCAGCAACAGCGACTTGGATTCAGATCACAGTGACAAGGAGGTTGCTAATCTGTGCTTAATGGCACACGGGGATGAGGTATAGTCTTCTAGTTCATCATCTTCTTATTATTCATCTGATGATTGTGGTTTTGACAGCATGCCTACATTTAGAGAATTGCAATTTGAATATATTCGTGTTTCAAAATTGCTAGGCAAAATGACCAAAGAGAAAAATGATTTGAAAAAGAAATGTGAAAATTGGTCAAAATTGTTTAATATGGCAAAAACCTCTCATGCATCTATTTTTAAAGAAAAAGATACCACTATTGCTGAGCTTGAGAGGAAATTGGAGGATAGCTCCAAAATCATTTTTAAATTCACAAAGGGTAAAGAAAATTTTGAAAGATTACTTGGTGCCCAAAGAAATTCCTTAAGTAAAGAGGGTCTTAGTTTTAATGGCATAGAAAATGTTAGACGACCAAATCTTTACTTAGGACATTTTACACGTGAGTCAAAATCTCATATCCCTCCTAAAGAACCTAAGTGTAGATTGAAATGTTTTAAATGCAAACAGATTGGTCACATTCAATTTGATTGTCCACTTAGAAATAAGCATGCTAAAATTAGGAAGGTATGGGTAGTTAAGGGAGACCCTGCTACTAACCCCTATGGACCCAATAAAATTTGGGGACCAGCATCAGTCACTTAGCTTATATTGCAGGTATGCCTAAGATCATCCTCATCCAAGGAGCGGTGGTACTTAGATAGTGGGTGCTCACGGCACATGACCGGTGACAAGGGAAAATTCACTTCAATTGTTCCCAAGGATGGAGGCTATGTGACATTTGGCGATAATGCCAAAGGACGCATCATCGGGGTAGGTAAGGTTGGTAAGGATTCTTCTCCTACTATTGATAATGTTCTGTTGGTTGATGGACTGAAACATAATCTACTTAGCATAAGTCAATTGTGTGACATAGGATATAGAGTATCGTTTGAAAATGACAAATGCATAGTAGAAAATAAAACAGATCATAAAGTGCTCTTCACTGCTGATAGGCATGAAAATGTTTATGCCACATCTCTTGATAATTTAGCTTCACAACAAGTAACATGCTTTTCTGCTATAAATGAAGCTAGTTGGTTGTGGCATAGGCGTTTGGGGCATGCTAGCATGGATTTACTGTCTAAACTTGTTAGAAAAGAATTGGTTAAAGGTTTGCCTAAAATGTCTTTTGTAAAGGACAAAATTTGTGATGCATGTCAAATGGGTAAGCAAACAAAATCTAGTTTTAAGAAAAAGAAATTCATATCTACTACTAGACAAAGTCTTGGTGGTAAATCTTATGCTTTTGTAATTGTGGATGATTTTTCTAGATTCACATGGGTGTTATTTCTTGCACATAAAAATGAATCATGTGAACATTTCACCAAACTTTGCAGGAGAAGTCAGAATGAAAAAGGATATAAAATCACTCACATAAGAAGTGATAGAGGCACGGAATTCAAAAATGAAAGCATAGAAAAATATTGTGACTTAGAGGGCATATCACATAATTTTTCTGCACCTAGGACACCTCAACAAAATGGTGGAAAGAATAGGTCACTACAAGAAATGGGAAGAACTATTTTGAATGAGCATAACTTACCTAAATATTTTTGGGCCGAGGCCATTAATACTGCATGCTATGTTATGAATAGGGTGTTGATTAGACCATCAATAAATAAAACCCCTTATGAATTGTGGAACAACCATAAGCCTAATATTTCCTATTTTCATGTGTTTGGTTGTAAATGCTTTGTGCTTAGAGATAATGAACATCTAGGAAAATTTGATTCTAAATCTGATGAAGGCATCTTCCTAGGCTATGCACTTAATAGTAAAGCATATAGGGTTTTTAATAAAAGAACTTTAGCTGTGATTGAATCTATTCATGTTGTGTTTGATGAGTCTAATCCATTTTCTAATAAAGATGATGAAGATGACATTGACATTAGAAAATGCTTAGAGAAAATGTCCATTGAAAATAATGCAAGTGAAAATCAAGAAGCAAACGAAAAATCACTTGAAGATAATGAAAATGGAAATCAAGAGTTGCCTAGAGATTGGAAATATGTTAGAAGTCATCCTATAGATCAAATCATAGGTGAACCATCCCGTGGAGTAGCCACAAGATCATCATTGAGAAATATAGTAAATCACTCCGCTTTCTTATCCCAAGAAGAACCTAAAAATATTAAAGAAGCCATAGAAGATGAATCTTGGGTAATGTCCATGCAAGAAGAACTTAATCAATTTGAAAGAAGCAAAGTGTGGACCTTAGTTCCTAGGCCTAATGAGCACACCATCATTGGAACTAAATGGGTATATAGAAATAAGAAAGATGAAAATGGGGTAGTAACTAGGAATAAAGTCAGACTAGTTGCCCAAGGGTATAACCAACAGGAAGGGATTGACTTTGATGAAACATATGCTCCTGTTGCTAGATTAGAAGCCATTCGTATGCTACTTGCCTTTGCCGCGTTTAAAAACTTTAAATTGTTTCAAATGGATGTTAAAAGCGCTTTTCTGAATGGTTACATTAATGAAGAGGTATACGTAGAACAACCACCCGGTTTTGAGAATCATAAATATCTCGATCATGTTTACCGATTGTCTAAAGCCTTGTATGCATTGAAACAAGCTCCTAGAGCTTGCTATGAGAGGCTTAGTGGCTTTCTACTAGAAAATGGGTTTACCTGTGGCAAAATTGACACTACACTCTTCATAAAGTCCAAAAATGATGATATGCTCCTTGTTCAAATCTATGTGGACGATATCATTTTTGGAGCAACCAATGATGAGTTGTGTAATGAGTTTGCCAAATGCATGCAAAGTGAGTTTGAAATGAGCATGATGGGTAAACTTAGTTTCTTCTTAGGTCTACAAATTAAGCAAGCTAATCATGGAACTTTCATATGCCAATCCAAATACATTAGGGACTTGCTAAAGAAATTTAATATGGAAGATTGTAAAATTCTTGGCACACCTATGAACTCTTCCATAAAGCTTGAAAAAGATGAGCAAGGGATCCCTATTGATGTAAAATTATATCGTGGCATGATTGGAAGTCTCCTATATCTCACTGCTAGCAGGCCTGATATTATGTTTAGTGTGTGCATGTGTGCTAGATTTCAGGCTGACCCTAAGGAATCTCATCTGAAAGCTGTTAAACGAATCCTTAGGTATCTAGTTGGAACTATAGAGTTAGGACTCTGGTACCCTAAGCATACTTCCTTTAAGATTGTTAGTTACATTGATGCTGACTTTGCCAATAGTAAGGTTGATAGAAAAAGCACTAGCAGCACTTGTCATTACTTAGGACAATCTCTTGTTTCTTGGTTCTCTAAGAAACAAAACTCAGTTGCCTTATCCACCGCCGAAGCTGAATATATTGCAGCTGGAAGTTGTTGTGCCCAAACTCTTTACATGAAACAACAACTTGTGGATTTTGGATTGCACTATGAAACAATACCGATTAAATGTGATAATACTAGTGCAATCAACATCTCTAAAAATCCTATCTCACATTCACGAACTAAACACATTGAGATTAGACATCATTTTCTTCGTGATCATGTGCAAAAAGGAGATGTGGCTCTTGAGTTTGTATGCACAAATGAACAGTGGGCCGATACATTCACTAAGCCACTACCTGAGGATAGATTCATACAAATTAGACATGAGTTAGGCTTAATGCATAGTAGAGAAGCTTCCTAAACTAAAATGCCTCATAACTTGCATAATTTTAGGGGGAGCTCTCTCATGGGAACTTTTCAAGTCTTAGCAACTGATCTTATTGTTGACGTATTTTCTTGCTTGAGATATTGTGAAAGTTGGTTGTTGATTCTGTGCATATGTTATAAGTACATCTTTTGTATGATCATATTAATTATCATCTATGATTGCACCATTTGTCCAATTCATATTCACTTTGAGAGTTTATTTGTTGTATTGGACCATACTGAACTGTTTGAGTAGTTGTGGATAAACTATTAGGAAACTTACACTCAAAACAGGTTACATTTATACAAGTTTTCTTTTGGAAAGTCCTATTTACAAACGGCACTCTACCGAAATTTTTCAAAATCTCTTTCCAAAATTATTCTTGCATAAATGTATTAAACACCCATTGCCTAGAACTCTAATTCCAATGACCCTCTTTGCTGTTGCCAAAAGGGGGAGATGGAAGGCAAAATAAATAATGGGTAAAAGAACTTATGTTTGAAACATTGGATGCATATTGTGAGGGGGAGCCTTCTTAGGCTTAACCCTATAGTTTTGCCAATCGTATTTGTCACCATCAAAAACGGGGAGAATGTTGACCTTATAGGTCACACCCTGGTTTTGATAATGACAAATACTCTAGTATTTAATAAATATCTAGTTCATGTGCAGGTCCATATTAGCAAATCATTAATGGCACGTAACAGATCAAAAAGCTTGAAGACAGTTTCATATTCCAAATTGTAATATCTCTAAGTGAAATTGGTCTGTAATGGTAATTAGGGCATTTGGTTTGTAATAAGCTCACACACATCACATGCATGATTTATTTTATAAGCTCAAACCGAACCATGAATGAGAAAGGACCGTAGAAAGACCTTAGGGTGAACCTTCGGTTGACCGACACTAGACTTTTTCGGTGTTTCCAAATTGGACCCCCAAGTGACCTTAGGACACACACAAATTCACATACATTTGTTAAGCACTTGATTAGGACTTGTTTGGTTCAATACAGGACCGAAATGCACACTTGGTGCACTTTCGGTCGACCGAAACCTGTAGTTCAAAAGGCCCTGGTCGACCGAACCAGTCCTGGGTCAACAGTTTGACCAAGGCCCGGTCAACTGAGGACCTTATAGTTCATTTGACCCCGGTCGACCGAACCACCAAGGAGTCAACATTTTGACCTCCCGGTCGACCGACCAACTTTGTACTCCAACAACCTGATCGACCGAAGGGTCTCAGGAAAATTCCCAGTGGTCTGGTCGACCGAACCACACAGTTCAAAAAGGCCCGATCGATCGAACCTCGGAAATTTGCAAAATCGCCTTGCCTCGGTTGACCGACCACTCAGTTCAAAATACCCCTGGTTGACCGAGCTACTTGAGTCCTGGTCGACCGAACCATTTCTGGTCGACCAGACCTCTCGGGTTGCTCCTATTTTTTACCGCGGTTAAATAATTTTAAACAGGGTTAAATTGATTTAAACATCATTAATCTTTTCTAACAATCCCTGATAGGTCCCCAACGGTCAAAATTTTCAGCATGTCTATATATACTCTCTCATTTGGTGGATTAAGCACTGATTTGCAAAAAGATTAAGAAAATCTCTCTCAAGCCAAAATACTTATTTTTGCTTCTCATTACTCATACTCCTTTTGAAACCTACTCAAGCTTACCTTCGTCATCTATCTAAATCATTTGTAAGTGTATTGAGTATTATTGCTTAGAGGTTTGCTTTCTCATTTGTTGCATATTTGAATCGATCCTTTTTTAGAGCATAACCTAAGTTTTCTTAGGAGGCTTTGCCAAGAAGCCTACCCTAAGAAAGACTTGTGGTGACTTCCCAAGTATTGCATTCTCATTGCAATAACTTAGGAAGTTTGTATTTGTTTCGGGCTTGCAAAAATACTTTCAAACATATTTGAATATCTTGTGGTGTTCATATTGATATATTTGTGAAAAGGTATTTGGGTGTGTTATATTAATCTTTGTAGCAATATCCATTCAAATCTATATCATTTGCTGAAATACAAAGATTACTTATATCTTGCAGTCCAAGCATATATATATATATATATATATATATATATATTCGTGGGATTGACATATTCTATTGAGTGATATTATTGAGTCTTGTTTAATACTCTGTGTGAACACATTTGTTTGAACACTCTAAAATACACAGATTCTTATTGACACTCTCACGTGCGTACTACACTGATAGAAAAATTGTTTGAGAGTTGAACCATCTAAACCACACAGAGCTTACATTTTAAATCATCTGTGGTGTTTGTGTTTGTGCGCATTAGTGGTACAAATCTGCTTTATGTGAAGCACTCTTGTATTGTATCTTGTGATTGTATATCTGAGAGATTCCAGGCGTGGCCTGAGGGGGTGGTAATCCAGCCCGGTAAGGATTGGTGTAAAGGTTGAGGTCAGCCCTGTGGTAATTTGACCTGGTTTGTATAGGTGCCGCTCCACCCGTTTAAGTGAGCAAGTTATTGTGATAATCCTTGTGCTGGTTAGCCAAGGCGGGGACGTAGGCAGTTGGCCGAACCTCGATAACATATCTGCGTGTCATCTTCTCTTTACTGCTTTCTAGTGCTTGTATGATTGATTAAACTGCTTTATTTAATTTCTGGTATATTTACATTATTTGCACTAGATTGACCCTAGGCTTGTGAACATACTGCTGCTAGGAGGAATACCTAGGAGATAAAATTTAAAAATACCAATTCACCCCCCCTCTTGGGATCACGGTAAAGCTAACACAGTTACTGGATATGTTCTATATGGGATATGTGTAACACAGTTTACTCATGTTGCCACATACTAATATTAGTTTATTTCCCTTACTGAGAGGTGTCTCACCCCTAAATTTTTTAAACTTTTCAGGAGCCCCTGATAGGAGAGCGGGAAAAGCTCTGCTGATCTAGAGCAGTTACCCACCCTTTCTGAAGGGTAAGTTTTGTATGGACAGTTAGGTTTTTGTGGGAAATGTCCCCAGATTTTATTTTTGGGATGTATATACTGGATTACAGTGAAAGTAGTGACTCTAGTATTTGTGTAATGAGATGGATGTTTTGTGTTTATAATAGTATGATTATAAGTTTCCTGCTTCTTAGGCTTCCGTGTTGTGTTCTGATTTATCCTTGGTACCCACGGGTCCAGGTGTATTATGATCTACTGAGCTGGGAATTATGATATTGATTATATAAAAAAAATGTTGAATTAAGGAGGTCGTCCCAAGAATATATTGAAAGGTGTGAAATGTGTGATAGAATATATATTAATTAATGAATTTTGAGGATGAAATTTAGTATGGGGGGAGAATGTAATAACCCAAACCTATAAAATAAAAGAAAAATAAATAAAAAGGAAAAGGGAAAATAAAAGAAAGGGAAAAGCAATTTAGAAAGGGCATCAAGCAAGGATTCATCAATGAACTTGTTCTCCTCGTCGATGAATGTCCTTCTGGGTTTCATCAACGAGTACACGTGTCTTGTAGACGAAGAATCACCGAGAGCAGGGAAAATTCATATTTTTAATGGATTTTTTGACGAATCTGATGGCCTCGTCAATGAATATCCTTCTTCAGCTCATCAACGAACCTTTTAAATTTGTCGGCGAAGGCCAAGTTATAAATAGGCCTTGGACCTTTTCTTCCGCGAATTCTCTCTCCTCTCCCATTTTCTATCACTAGGTTTTGGTTCTCCTACCTTCTTTCTTTAAATCTAGCCTAGATTTAGACCAATTCGACGATCAGAAACCACCATAAGGTTCTTAGGGAGTTTCTCTTCAAGACAGCCGGAGTAGAAACTTGATTTCGAGTACTTAGGCACCACTCCAAAGTCAGGGTAAGTAGGATATTTTTAATATTAAATTAAGTATTAGGAGTGTGTGGGCCTAGGAGATGTTAGATGATAAATATCTTGGGGGTTGAATAGATTAAATTAGGGATTTTTGGAATACAGGGTTCAGTTTCCTATTCGTCTTAGGCAAGACTTCGAGGATCAGGTAAGGGGAAATAAAATTATACCAAGTTTTTATTTAAATTTGAATCGGTTATTTTCAAGAATAGGAACTATATAAATATAGTATGATTGTCTGGATGGTTCATCAAATTTAAAATAATGATTTGGTTATAATTTATAATTTGGAAAAAACATGTGGCATGAGAATAATCCTTTATTATTAACTGATTGAGAATACTAGTTGCTTGAGAACACTATTGGTTGAGAATATTGTCTGTTTGCAAAATCTGATCAGTTGTGAATGTTGTCTGGTTGTGAGTACTGCTTAGCTGTGAACATTGCTTGATGGTGAATATGGGTTAACTGTGAATACTGTTTGTTGTGAGTGTACACGTATTGTAGTGAAATACGTAGCTGCCCTACGTGGGCCACAAACAGTGTGAGTACGCAATTTCCCTATGTGGGTCACGTATAGTGGAGTACGTTGTTGCCCTACGTGGGTCACATACAATGAGATACGTAACTACCCTACATAGGCCACATATTGTGGGATATGAAGCTGCCCTACGTGAGCTATGTGTAGCGAGGTACGCAGTTGCCCTACATGGGTCACGTACTGGTAGGTAGGCGGTCACCCTAGGTGGGCCATGTACTGAGTTTAATGGATTGTGTTGTATCCTGTGTGAATGAACTGTGGCATATATGTTTGCAGACTATGTGGAATGATTGATATGAATGTGGATGTATACTAGTATGTGAATTTAATTGTATAAATGTTTATGGCAAAGTAAAACTCTCCACCCGAGGGCTTGCTGAGAAAGGCAAATGCCCTGATAATTATAGTCTAGTAACAGAGTAGAGGGAAGTTACATGTATGGGCGTGTAAATTTTCCTATTCTCAGAAATTTTTCTTATTAATATAACCCCAAGGGCTTACTGAGTAAGATAAGTGCCCTGGTAGCTATAAAGGTATTAGAGCAGAGGGAAGGTACATACATAGGCGTGTAATCTTCCCAATCCTCAGCAACTTTCACTATTATTATTGGTTTCGTTTGTATGACTGTAGTGTGTAAGTGCCTAGCCAGTGGTTATTGATTAATTAATAAGGTTATATTTTATATATGTATTAGAACTCTTCTACCACACATTGCTATAATATATTTCTTCCTTATTGAGAGGGGTCTCACCCCGAGGAATTATTATCTTTTCAGGTCCTTATGGTGATTGAGCTTAGAAAGCTCTGAGGCAGGGTTGAGAATTTTGGTAACTTGTGAGTGGTTGCAAGAACTGATAGATGTATAATTATGTTTTTAAATGTTGGTTATGTAATAAGAAGAGTATGGATAGATAGATACACTTTTTGGATATATAGTATATAGTACTCTGGTATTTTATTTGACGTTGTTTTTATTTTCTATTATGTGTATGTTAATTATGGTATCAGAGACGGTGTTTGGTCTCATCACACCCCGGGCCGACCTGGTGGGTTCGGGGCGTGACAGCATCGATCCTTGTATACAGTACACCTTGGAAGTACTAAAATGTATAGGGATCTTTGGGAGTCCTTTGGGTGGAGCAATATGAAGAAAGAGATAGTTGAGTATGTAGAGCATGGTTTAACATGCCAGCAGGTGAAGGCTGAGCATTAAAGACCTAAGGGACAGTTACAGCCACTCCACATTCGGAGTGGAGGTGGGAACATATATCTATGGATTTTGTTACAGGGTTACCGCTAGTATTGCATGGGCAGGAAGTCATCTGGGTGGTCGTGGACTGATTAACGAACATTGTCCATTTCCTTCTTATCAGAGTTAACTACTCCTTGAGCAAATTGGCAGAGTTGTACATACAGGAGATAGTTAAGCTACATGGCTTTCCAATGTCCATTGTATCGAACAGAGACCCATGGTTCACATTGCAATTTTAGAGGAGTTTTCAAAGGGTCATAGGTTCTCAGTTGACGTTTAGCATAGCATTTCATCCTCAAACAAATGGTCAGTGGAGAGAACAATACAGACACTAGAGGATATGCTACAAGCATGTGTGCTGGACTTCGAGTGTAGTTGGGTAGAGTTTATGCCACTAGTTGAGTTTGCTTATAATAACAGCTACCAGGCTAGTATTGGGATGGCACCATATGAGGCGTTATATGGTAGGAGGTATCAATCCCCGTTATACTAAGATGAGATTGGGGAAAGATAGATTTTGGGTCCAGATCTGGTATAGCAAACTCATGATAAAGTCAAACTTATCAGAGATAGAATCAGAGTAGCTCAAAGTCAACAGAAAATTTATGCATATACTCGCTAGCGAGAATGGGAATTTGGTGCAGAAGACCATATAATTTTTAGAGGTGCACCAACGAAAGGGGTGATGAGGTTTGGGAGGAAGGGTAAGCTAAGCCCTAGGTACATTGGACCATTCAAGATTCTTGAGAGAGTGGGTCTAGTTGCCTACAAGTTAGCTTTACCACCAGTTATGTCTAGAATCCATGATGTATTCCATGTATCCATGTTGAGGAAATACATCCCAAATCCCTCCCATATGATCAGTTATGAGGCACTGGAGCTTAGTGATGATGCCTTATCTTATGAAGAAGTGTCAATACAGATTTTGGATTGAAAGGAACAGGAACTACGTACAAAAAGAATTCCATTTGTAAAAGTACTATGGCGCAATCATGCAGTCGAGGAGGCTTCATGGAAATTAGAGGAACAGATGCGCCAGAGATATCCATATCTATTCAGTGGAGCATAGAGCTGAGCTAGTAAAAAGAAAAGTGAATGACAATGTATGTATTTTGATTTATATAGTGTTGGGCAGGATAGTTAGTGTTTTTGGTTTTAGGTTATAAATGATTTTAGGAGAGTTTTATTTTCTTTGAAGCTGATGGTAATCTCCCAGGACCCTCCTTTGCAACCACGGTATTCCTCCACCATAAGTGACGATAATTATTAAAATTTTACCAGATTTCCTCAAATGATAGTATAAGCAATATATAGCAAATTTCAAGGACGAACTTTATGAGGGGAGAATGTAGTGAATAAATAAAAAGGGGATTTTTGGTTTGGTGTGGACCAAACCGTCAACAGTTTGGTAGGGGTGCCAAAAAATCATTGACAATTTTGCTGTTACCGCAATTGGCTTAAAGGTAAAACGGTAAACTGGTTTGGTTAAAGACCAAATCGTCGACGGTTTCAAAGAAGCCTAAGAAAATCGTCGACTATTTTTTCTAGAGACAAAATGCTATATAAGGGTTGCATGTCATTTTTTTCTTTTAAATTTCAAAAGCTCTCTCTCTCTCTCACACACACACATAAGGCTGCGAGTTCTCTCTCTCTCTCTCTCTCTCTCTCTCTCTCTCTCTCTCTCTCTCTCTCCTCATTTTCTCACTCCAAACACCCAAAATTGATGATCGAACACCGTATATAATGCCTAGCGGCGATCCTCATCAATTTTACTGAAGTAGAATCATGTTTTGAGGATCCCAAGCACCACCCCAAAACTGAGGTAAGGAAGCTGATTATGGAATTGATTGGTGGTTTTACTGATTTAATTGGTGTATAGGTCTAGGAATGTGAATATGAATATAATTCTAGAGTAAAGCTGATAAAATTGGGGTTTGTGAAATACAGGGTTTCGACGCGAATGACGCAAGCACGGGTTTAGGATCCCTACGGGTGTTTCCTTAGGAAGTGAGGTAAGGGTGATAAATGTTTAATTATTTGGAGTTTCATTGATAAAATGGAGTATGTGGGTGTGAGAAAAATGTGAATGTGACATTATTTTGAAGAAATTCATGATTTAAGGATTTTTGAGTTCTGAACGCCGCAGGTGTGAGTATAGGGATTTTAATCGGCCTCTCAATAATCAAGTAGGGGAAATATGTTATGCCAATCATTTTAGAAATTTTTATCAGTAAAATATTTTATCTATATAGTTATGTGCTTTTAGGATATGGTTTCTAGATAATTCTGAATATGACATTGTGGTATGAAATTATGTGTTTTCAGAAAAATTCAGAAATCTAGATTTCAAGAAAAATTCTACAGATTATATATATTTCTTATACAGCAAAAAAATACAGATTATAGTATATGAGTTTTATTTAATTATGTGGAATGAGAAATATCAGTTTAGTACAAAGTTTTACTCAGCTTTTATAGTACCATGATTATATAGTTTTTATAGAACCATGATTATACAATTTTTACAGAACCATGATTATGCAGTTTTTACAGAACCATGAAATACAGATATTACAGAATCATGGCATTACAGATATTATAGAATCATGGTTATTTCAGTTTATATAAAATCATGGTAAAATAGTAATATACAGACATAGTTTTATATAGTATCAGATCCCTAATGGACCAGAATAGATTACAGAGCACGGTACCATAACTAATACAATATAGATAGTACAACCACACATCTTAGATAGAGTGTGGAATGATAGTCAATTGTGCCTTGAGGAGAGACGAAAAGCTCCCTAGCAGTCAAGACCAAATTGAGTAGGTCAATTGTACTACAGAGGTTTATAGTTTGACTTAGTCTGGTAGGCTAGCCAGAGTTAAGTCCAGCCCATAGGTTGCACAACTCGAATCATGTGGGGTTAATTCACGATATACAGTTATCCATCCAGGGAAATTTTTACAATTATATATGTATGTAGATTTACAAAAAACTAAAACTATAAATATTATAGCTAAAAGTATGATTAAATAGTAAATTCAGAAACACCTGTATTTTAAGTGACATAGGTGTGAGTTATTGCTAACTTTACTGTAATCCTAAGGGGGGGTGAATTGGTATTTTAAAATTGAATCCCCTAGGTCAATCCACTAGCAACAGTATTACACAAGCCTAAGGTCAATCTAATGCATATAAAATAAATCAGTATATATATTCAGCGAAAATTAAACTGTACAAGAGATTTAATTAAGCATGCACGATAAAGCAGTAAATAAAGACGACACCAGAAATGTTATCGAGGTTTGGCAAACTGCTTACGTCCCTGCCTTGGCTCACAAGCACAAGGATTACACTATAGGCTCACTTAACGGGTGGAGTGGTACCTAAATATAACCAGGTAAATTAGCATAGGGCTGACCTTAACCGACACAACCAATCCTTTTGGGCTGGATTACCGCCCCCTTGGACCACACCTCGAATACAATAGATTTACAATAAAATTTGCGTACAAACTATGTGCGTCTCAATCAAGTAGAATTGCACCAATATAATCAACACACTACCGAATGATAAGATATAATAAGCTCAGTGTAGTCTTAATATCTACTCTCAAAGATTAATGGAAATGTGGCAATCAGTAAGTGAGAGTGTGTATGTGATAGGATCTTTGTGTCAAGATAATAGTATCAATCACAATGCAGCAACAAAGATCTCTAGCACACTTCAAATATCTTCAAAAAATATTTTTCTCAAAACAAACCACAAGAGATATTTGAAAATTGGTTCGTAAAATATTATTTCACAAACAAAATGCAATACGAACTCTTGAGTATTGCAATGAAGATGCAAAACTCATGAGCTCTTAGAAGTGTTCCTATGGAAGACTTATTAACAAAGTCTCCTAGAAACTTAAAGCTTACTCTCAAATAAAAAATCTTAATCAATAAGAACAAATAAGAGTGTAAGCTTAGTGAGAAAGATTCAAGAACACTCTTACTAGATGATTTTAGCAATAGGAATGAGTAAGAATGAATGTAGGGATCTTAAATATGACAGTAGGGATTTTTAAATTTCAAAGAGTTTTTTGCTAATTATATTTGTTAATCCTTCCCTAATCCATGCAAATGAGGTGGTATATATTGACATCCCTAAAATTATAACCATTTGGGACCTATCCGGCATTTTTGGAAAAGTTTAAAAGAGGTTAATAAAAAATAACAGTGTTTTAACCTCGATAAAATCATAGCAACCCGAGAGGGTCGGCCGACCATTTCATGGTTCGGTCGACCAGGGTGCTCAGTTCGGTCAACCAGGACAATTTTGAACAGAGAAGATGGTCGACCAATCTTGAGGCGATTTCCAAAATTCTGAGGTTCGATCGACCAGACTAAGTTCGGTTGACCGAACTTGGGTGTTTAGTTGACCAGGTTAATTTCCTTCTGTAAGTTCGGTCGACTAGACAGTTGGGATCTCCCCACGTGTCAGTTCGGTCGACCAAGGCATTGCAGCACATTCTATGGTCGATCAACCGAAGGGTCAAACTGTTGACCCTACGAAAGTTTGGTCAATCAAGCTCCTCTGTGTATTAGAGTTTAGTCGACCGAACATGCCAACTTTGGGCATTTTGGTCCTATTCCTCTTATGCAATGTCCCTAATCACATGATAATCAGTTCTAAGTCAATAGGGAACTTTTTCATACAGAGTTGTGTGTCCTAAGGTTAGTCTAAGGCCTTTTAAGCTTATTTATCCTACCATGAAGGTAAGGTATTAATTATTACAGACCATTGAACTTAAATTATTACAGACCCAAATAAAACTTAATTACATTACAATAAATAAAATATCTAGATCTTTGTCTTATTCAAGTCCATGTGCACCAAAATGAGCCATCCAATTGATCCTGCACATAAACTCATCAAACATTAAATACCACGGTATTTGTCATTATCAAAACAGGGTATGACCTAGAAGGTCAACAGTTATGATATGTCTTGCATTAAAATGTTATCTCTGTAACGACCCGACCCTTTACATGGACTCAAGTGTCACTCACATACATCAAATACCTATACCTTTTCAAGATATGGAAACAACCCACCCTAAACAGGGACATACGGGTGTAAATCATACATAATCATGATGTAAATGTCGCGGAAAAGCATAAACATCCATTGGGATTACTACTAGACTTATACCAAAGTTCACTAATACATCCATAATTTACATACATTCGGACTTAGAACAATTCTCATTATTACAACCCTCCAAAAAGGAACTTCATCTAAGATTTACTACATGATTCAGATGCTTACGTAAGCTATTCAAAAACAATCTCTCAGTCCTTTTAGCTATTAGGACTGACGCACTGATGGACCTGAAAACAAAGCCAACCAACATTTAATATTTTTATACTGAAAATACCTTTCATTTCTTACATAATTATCCTGAAAATATTTTCCACTTTTATTAGTTCATTTTCGCATATACATATCTAATAAACAACTCTAAACTCGAAAAAAAATATACTTTAAATGGCTGGCATTTTACCCATACCGAAACATATACACGTACATATAACACAATTTATTTTTCCATTAAATTCATAAAAATTCTGGTTTAATATATATTTTTCCCCTTACCTAGTTTCTTGAATTACGCCAACAGGGACCTCGAAAAATACCTGCGGTGCTCACCCGGACCCTGAATCAAAAATCCTAATTCCATTAAATTATCCCTAAATAAAATATTATTTTAATATTTCCTAAACCCATAAATTCTAAATAAATAAATATACCCTTAAATTTAGCCAAATTTCCAAATTTCCCAAATCTCACTTTCGCTTTGGAGTAGGGCCTAGAAAATCTCAATTGAAAAATTACCTACGCCAAAATGATGATATCGACGACTAAGACCCGGTGGTGGTGCCTGATCGTCAATTTAACAGTAGATTTAAAGCAAAATTGAGAAAATGGAGAAAAATTACCTTTCCTCAAAAGCAGTGCCTAAGCCGTTTCCATGAAAAATCTGCTCCAATAGAAATGTCGGCAGCGGAACTAGGAATCCAACGGCATTTTCTGTTTCCTAATCCGCTGCAAACTTGTCGAGAAATTGAGAGAAAGAAATAGTCGGAGACGAACGCGCGCGTGAGTCTGTAATTCTTCTTCTTCTTCTTCTTCTTTATATATATATATATTAAACTTTAACTTATACTTATCATATATATATACATATATATATATATATATATTTCTCTTATTTCAATTAGTTTTTTTTTTAAATCCAATGTAATAATGTTTAATTTAATAACTAATTATTTAATTATTTAATTTATCTTAATTTAATTTAATTACTTTAATTTTAAATTTTTTAATTTTAATTTTTTAAATGTTTTTTTTTCTTCTTTTTCTCACGTCATTCCTTTTATTTATTTATTTGTTAATTTATCTATTTTTTTATTTCAATCATTTTAGTTTTTCAGATCTTTACAGGTATTCTCAGTACCCACTTTAGGACCGAGGTGTTATTGTAGTTGTTATTATAGGTATCTGAGTAATTTTGTATCTTTGCAATATATATATATATATATATATATATATATATATATAAATGATAGTAATTTGGGGTCGTTACAGCAGCAATGAAGGATCAATGGATAAAGCAAAGAGAGGAGAAGCTAAACAACTTCTATCTCAGGAAAATCAAGCGGCAAAAAACTTAGTGCGTGCAATCAGAGAAGGAAATAGTGGCTTTAAGAAAGAAAGGACGTTCGCTTCAAACAACACTTGTGCAGAAATCTCAGATGTTAGAAGAAGCCAAAGCCAAAATTAAAGGGAAATCCCTATACATACAGGAATTGGAAACTCAGTGGGATAAGCATAGGGACAAATATAACCAAGTGCTGGATAAGATGGAACCGTACGTTAAAAAGAAAAAAAGAAAAAAAAAATTGACTACTGGGAAGCTAAATTTTGAGCTTTGCAATGTCAGGTGGTCACTGTAGCATGTCAACTCAGGAAGGTACGAGCCACACAGTCAGGGGCAAGCCTAGGAATTCAAATCCAAGATCTACTTAAATTACTCTGGGTCTTTTTGTATTTTCGAAATGTTGTATGAAGAAGCTCTTTTAAGGAAGCAAAGTTTGTAATGAAATGATGGTGATCTTTTTAGTGAACCTTGGTTAAAGTACAATAGGTTGCACACATGTTCATGTCTTTGTTTGTATGTTCTTAGGCACTAATTGCATCTATGCATAAGCATCCATTGCATAGCATACCCATATTTCATTATTTTAAAGAAGGGGTTTTCTTTACAAAAGCAAGGAGTAAAGCCAGATTGCTACAATTGAGACCTCTACTCACTCATACAATACTCGGAGAAAAGCCAGAATTATGGGCGAACAACTAGAAAACAGAGTCATGGGTTTGAAACAGGGGCAAGAAGAGATAAATGATAAAATGAGCCAAATTCTGGAGCTGCTGTGTGACGACCAAATTTTTGCTACCTTATTTTTTTTCTAATTAAACAACAATCAACAATCAACATCACATACATCTATCAAATATATGTATCAAGTATCTGTCAGTTATCTCTGATACCATATCCACATGACCCGACCCGAAATAGGGTACCGGGTAATCAGTCCATCCAGAATCACAATAATCATGCAACGGAATACATATCATAACTAAGCCCAATATACAATACCAACCAAATACAATACAATACCAGAGTACTACCCATCTATACATACACATATACAACTCCCAAATCCACCCAAATATACCAAAGAATTTCACAAATCACATTTCCCAACTCAAAACATTTACTCTGTCTATCAGGGTACCAGCTCCCCTCTATCTCGGAGCTCTCTCTACTGGTATATCACGGTTCCCTGAAATGTATGAATATTAGGGTGAGACACCTCTCATTAAGTCGGAATAAATTATTTAGAGTGTGTGGCACATAAGTTTAATTATATCATAACACATTCCATTTTAATAAATATGTCATCTGGGAAAAATATATACAAATATATATTCATAATCACATAAGTACAAATAACATAATTTCAAAAACTTTCATTTCATTTTCATAATCATATATGCATATACTTCCATTTCTCAAATCATATATATACCCGTTCATTCTCGTATCATATACGTGCTCATTTATTCTAATATAATTTACATACTTTCTCATTCCTCATAATCATATTCATATTCTTTCATGTCCCATATTCACATTCACATTTCCTAGCCTATGGGTGTCCACCAGCAAATAGCACTGACTTACTCGAAAAATGAGCATCTCAGAAGCTAACCCAAGTATAGGAGTTCAGTCGTGTAATATTTAGCCCAAGGGTCATATCGTCTCCTCATGGAATGCAGTTTAGTTCCAAAATTTGCGTAATCCTAAAAGAAAATAAGAAAAGAAAGGTTTACTAAACACAGTTCAGATTCAGTTTCTTGTGATTTTTGAGATTTGTGATGAAATTAAAACATAACTTAAGAACCTAAAATTAAAACATAAAATAAGAACCTAATATGCTTAGAGTAACAACAAACAAATGATGGTAATTAAATCCTATTTAGACAATAAATAAATCCTATGTATGAAATTCTGGACAAAAGCCTAAAGATCAAAACTTTATTAATTAACTGAAGCATTCAACCATAAAAATAAAAACTCAATTAATCACCATCTTAAAAACTAAACTTAACCTAATCACTAGCGTAAACAAAAATTGAAATCAAATCCAACGATGGTATCACCGAAAAAAAATTTGGCTCTTTGACAATTTAAATAATAAACTAAAACACAATAATGAAAATAATCCCAACCTAAATCTATTCCAACAATGATAATGAATAAAAAGAACAGAACAAGACCGAATTTAATAATGATAATCCAACAGAACTTTAAGATTCCAAGATTTTAAAATAAAAACACAACTAAAAATTAACAATAATAATTTAACCAAGTATTTAAATGCAAGAAAAAAAGAGATGAGAGAGAGAGAGAGAGAGAGAGAGAGAGAGAGTAAGCAAGTCATGTGGAGAGAAGACGGCACCTCTACTCTCAAGTTGGTGCAGCACAGCAGTGGCACCAAGCTCTCAGGTTGCTCCCACGCAGCAGGCACAACAAAGAAGAGAGGGATAGCTGAAGCTGTAGCTGAAGCAGCAGGATGGCTCAGCACTTGGGGCAGTTAGCAACAGTAGCACGTAGTTGTAGAGAGCAGCAGTAGCAAAAGAGAGGAAAGCAGAGAGAGAGATTTGAGACAAAGCCGAGAGGGGGAGAAGAGAATAAGGGAGAGGAGAAGGAGAGAAGTAAGGGAAAGGTCGATAGAGAGACGAGACGGAGAGGCAGAGAAAAGGGGAAAAAATGAGGGAACTGAGAGAAATAAGAATGAGAGAATAGAGAAGAGAAAAGAGACTAAGATCATAGGAGGTCAAGAGAGCTGAGAACTGAGGCCAAAAAAACTTAAAAACCCCCTTGAGGAAGCCCTACTCCCAGCGCACCCACCTTGCATGGCTAGGTCAAATCAAGACTTGGCAACCCTTTTCACTTTTGTTCTCAACTCACACACACATAGCAAGGCCCAACCCACTCTCTTCTTCTTTTTTTAAAAAATATTTCATTCCAGTGCATACACAAACCACAAGTGTAGTGACCCAGAGAATTTATAATATTTAAATAATAAAAGGAAGGGAGAAAAATAAAAAAAAATAAAAAGGGGGCACAACAATTCTTCGTCAACGACACAACATATTGGGCTCGTCGACGAGGGTGCTCTTCGTCGACAAGAAAATACTGAGAGGGGGCTCTTTGGTGATTCTGAATTTCGTTGACAAGGAGAGAGTCCATCGATGAGTTAACTTCATGACCTCGTCGACGAGGTAACGTGGCTCATCGATGAGGGTCAGTGTATAAATAGGTTTAACCCTCATTTTATGGACGAAAACTTGCGGAATTCTCTCTCTCACTCCTCATTTCGATTCCCCTCACTTCTCTCAAAGATTTCGGTCCGATCTTTCATCGGTTCGACGATCCGAAGCCACCACAACACTCCTAGGGAAGTTCTCTACATATCTGCCGGAGTAGATCGTTAGTGGGGCTAGTTCGGAATCCATCCCAAATTTAGGGTAAGGCTTTCTACTTAATATTTGACTTCTTGATAGTTGTAGAAAGTATAGTACGCATATAAATACTGAAGTTTAGTTCAGGGAATTGTCATTTTCAGGGTGTTGAATGGGGAACCTTGCGGGTATGGGACTGCTTATTTTAGGGGCTTCTCAGGAATCAGGTAAGGGGATAAACTAAACTAGTTTTTTTATGAAAATGTAAGTATGTTATTACAGCATCTGATTTCAGGAAAATAAATATATTTATATATATATATATATATATATGTTTTATATTTGAGAAATACTGTTGAAAATGATGGTATGTTAAATATACGAAAAACCTAGTTCGTGTGGCATGAGTAGAATTTATAATGAAATACTGTTTTCTGGGAATATGATAAAATATGGATTTTTTTAATGAAAAACTAGTGTACAGGTCGAGAATTTTTACATGTATGTTTGCTGGCGTACGGGCCTAACTATGGATATGTTTGCCGGCGTACGGGCCGAGCTATGGATATGTTTGCTAGCGTACGGGCCAAGATATGGCTATGTTTGCTGGCGTACGGGCCGAACTATGGATATGATTTGCCGATGTATAAGCCGAGTTATGATAAAATGTGAAATACCGGCATACGGGCCAATGATTTTCATGATATATGTATATATGCAAAATGATATGATGATATTGATTTGGTAATTAATGGTATGAAATATTCATGTATCACAATTTCATTATATGTTGTTATCAGAACCTGATTGGCTTGGTTTAGGCTAGCACTTACACGGTATCGATGCTATGTGTTCATGATTCATCATGATATTTGTGTTAACGCTACTGTACGGAGTAGCGTGAGGA
Organism: Malania oleifera; assembly: GCF_029873635.1. Classification (NCBI taxonomy): domain Eukaryota; kingdom Viridiplantae; phylum Streptophyta; class Magnoliopsida; order Santalales; family Ximeniaceae; genus Malania; species Malania oleifera. The sequence continues at coordinate 34,486,353 of NC_080428.1, read as the reverse complement.
CAGATGGTTGATGTGGTTTTAAGATGTGTGAGCGCCCCTGGTGTACGGACCAGGTCTGGCAGACCCATCAGACTTACAGACTGTACTTTTGACTTGGCAGTGGTCAGGCAACCGTTGTCAGGTCCCACCTTCAAGCCACACAATCCAGTCATGTGGGGATAATACATGACAACAGTCAGCTAAACTATCAGGGTTATTTTTGTATTATATTATATGAGATATTATATGAGATGAATTATATTTATGAAAATCCTGTATGTTCTTTCATGATATGAGAATATGTGTTTTCCAGATACAACACAGACAGTTATACTGATTTGTTTATGTATGATTTTATATAGAACACAGAAATATCCATGTTGCCACACACTAGTATTAGTTTATTTCTTTTACTGAGAGGTTTCTCACCCCAAATTATATGAACTTTTCAAAAGCCCCTAATAGGAGAGCGGATAACGCTCCGCTGAGATAGTACAGCTGGTCTGCCCTCTCTAAAGGGTAAGTTTTGGTAGGATTAGTTGGATTTTATGGAAGACCCTAGGACTCTTTTGGGATGTATATATTTAAATACAATGGATGTAGTAACTCTGGTATTGAGTTGGATGGTTTGGTATTATGAGTTATTTATGATTTTATGTCTCCAGCTGCTTAGGCTTCCGTTATGCGTTTCTGTTTTGTCCATGGTACCCACGGGTTCGGGTTGATCATGATCTGCTAGATTTATTATACTCATTTGTATTATTTAAGAAAAAAAAATTGTGAAAATTAAGCAGGTCATTACAACAAGGCTCAGCTGACCTGCTAAAGACTCCAGCGTGTATGCGCACATGGGCTTGCTTTTCAATATATATTTAACGGGTATATACTCATCCTACACTTCTAGTAAGTGTAATTTACACCACAAAAAATTGGTGGCCTAGTGGACGAGTGTCCCTTACCAAATGGTATTACACCGATGTGTGTCATGTGATCAATTTACAAAAACAACAATTAAGTCTATGTAAACCCTCTCTGCTACCAAATGTGAATTTAGGTATAATCCCAAGAGGGGGGTGAATTGTATTTTGAAAATATTTAATTTTACTTCAACAGTCAGTCCCTATTTTAAGATTTAACACAACCAATCACCAAAGCTTTAACTTAATTCAATCCAATAATTTTATATTCAATTATACCCAATTAATTACCAAGTGTTTGTAAGATCATTCAACATACACACATGCAAGATAGATAATGAAATGCGATGCGGAAATTAGAAGGAGTAAGGGAAGAGAGAAGGCAAATACAATTTTTACGAAGTTCAGTTAACGGCCTACATCCTCGCCTCGAGCAACCCACTTAAGGATTCCACTAAATTCTGCTCCTTTAACCAGGACGGAGCTTCCCTTACAATCCGCTACTTACAAGAGGTACAACTTCCTCCTAATTCGCTACTTACAAGAGATACAGCTCTCTCCTCAAACCCGGTTCACAACCCAAACCGTGATTACAATATAACAACTCTACAAAAACTTAATAACGCTTCTACACAAGCTGATAAGTACAAAAAAAATTTCTAACACATATTCATATAATAAAACTTGAGGCTCAATGAATGTATGTGATGTGGTCAATAAAATCTCTGAACAATATTTGGTTAAAAAAATTATTCCGCTTCAAATATTGAATCCAACTAAATGATCTCAATACAAATATGTAATTTAGTTTTGCTCCAAAAATCTAGATCATTCAGTTTTGTTCCAAAAATCCAAAACACAATATGTTCTTTGTATATGAATATGTGTGTGTGTGTGTATATATATATATTATGTATTCCGAAGATCAAAAACCTAATATAATATTTTTCAAAAAATATCCCTCAATAATATATATGAGATCTTAGGATATTTAATCAAGTGGTTTTGAAATATTGAAAATATCGAGTCTTTAAATGAATAAACACTTGAATAAAAAATATTCAACCTTTGGCAGAACTTTTCTCAAGAAGTGATCTTTTCAAACAATATATATATAAGCACACTCGAGATCAATCTCTCAAATAATATTCAATGATAAATTTTTTTTTAGATGAAAAACTCTTTGAGAATAAATAATAACAAATAGATCGATTTACCAAACCTCAATAACAAGTTAAATGCACAACAATCGCTAAAATGCCTTTTGAAAATCAATGCAGCCATAACTCAGATTTGACGTATATGCTTTGAAATCCCAACCAAGAGTTCAGCAGTGTGCTCAATGCTCTCCCAAGTTGTGCTAAATGTTCAAGAGACTCAATCTCATCCAAAGGTGAGGCACAAGGACTTAAGACCCAGTTTATAAATGTTCTCGGCCTCAGATTCAATCCTGGCTATTAGATCATGAAGATTAAAACCTAATATGTTCATATTCTAGCTGACACTTAAGTTTAGTGCCCGACATTCGTCAATCAGATGACACCTTCATCGACGAGTGTTCTATACTCGTTGGTCGACATGAACATGAGTTTGTCGACAAGAAACTTGTCTGAAAATTTTGTGCTCTCGGTATTTTCTCGTCGACAAGAACGAAGTGTTCATCACCAAGTGGCCTTCATAAGTTCGTCGACGAGGCCATTGGGTTCGTTGACAAGGCCTCTAAAAATTTGCCTCAAAAATTTTTAAAACTTAGAACATTGTAAATAAAGATTTCATGATATGTATGTGTCCTATAGTCAGTCTAGGGTACGATTTTGAACTTCTAGCTATATCATATAAATTATGTAAATACAATGAAATCTAAATACACATTCCCATGACTATCTTGAACTTGACGCTTGCATCTTCATTCTTCTACTCTTTTAGTTCCATGGATTGTGTCTGGTTGTATATTCTTTAATCCTCATGACTTCCATGACTTCCTCAACTTCCGTGCATGCTAAATAATGTTCCTATTCACACTTTCAATGCATATATCAAATACCAAGTGATTTGTCATTATCAAAACAAGATTGGACTCATAGAGTCAACAATCTCCCCCTATTGATGATGACAAATACACGATCGAAAATGGGTTACTCCTAACAAGGTTCCCCCTAAGATAATGCATAATTTAGAATTTAGCAATGTAATAATATAGTTTGCATACAATGAAGTTCATGCACATTGATTTAAAAAAAATATTTTGCTTACTTCTTCCCCTTTGTGGACAAAATAAAAAGATATTTTTGCTTACTACCTTCTCCCCTTTTTTTCATCAACAAAAAGATGTAGAAACAAAATGTTCTGATAGTTCTTAGCTTAAAAAAAAAAATTAACTTTTAGGTTTCAAAAATTTCTTCTCCCCCTATGTTATTCAATTTACTGCACTCCCTTCATACACAATGTTGCAATTAACGTCCAAATATTTATGTGAGCATAAACATGTGTCATTTATCCATAACAAATTTATCATGTAATAATCATGCTTTGAGTTTAATACCAAGTTAAACAAATTAATCAAATTTGAAGATTCTAACCAATTATGAATATTAGTTGATGTTGTTCCCCCTAAGGTATGTAATCTAATATAATTCTAAGCAACTTCTCGACGATGCAGTAGTATTAATTCACGTATGATTTGGATAAACCTATCCTCTGCAAGTGGTTTCATGAATATGTCTACCCATTGTTCATTTGTGCATACAAACTCAAGTGTCACATCTCCTTTTTGCACATAATCACGAAGAAAATGATGTCTAATTTCTATGTGTTTAGTTCATGAATGTGATATAGGATTCTTTGAGATGTTTATTGCACTCGTATTGTCGCATCTTATAGGAATTGTGACATAGTTTAAACCAAAATCCATAAGTTGTTGCTTCATGTATAACATTTGAGCACAATAACTTCCAGCCGCTATGTATTCAGCTTCAGCTGTGGATAGTGCAACTGAATTCCGCTTCTTTGAGAACCAAGATACTAAAGAATGTCCTAGAAAATGACATGTGCCACTTGTGCTCTTTCTATCCACTTTACTACCAGCAAAATCAGCATCTAAATAGCTAATAATCTCAAATGATGTATACTTAGGATACCATAATCCTAGTTTAATGGTTCCTATCAGGTATCTAAGTATTCGTTTTACGGCTAATAAATGTGACTCTTTTGATGCAGCCTGAAATCTTGCGCACAAATATACACTGAACATTATGTCAGGTCTGCTGGCAGTCAGATATAGTAAGCTACCAATCATCCCATGATAGAGCTTGACATCCACTGGTATACCTTGTTCGTCTTTGTCTAATTTCAATGAAGAGCTCATAGGTGTCCCTAGTATTTTTCCATCTTCCATATTAAACCTTTTGAGCAGTTCTTTAATGTGCGTCGACTGATTTATAAAAGTTCCATGTTTTGCTTGTTTAATCTAAAGTCCTAGGAAGAAATTTAGTTCACCCATCATGCTCATCTCAAATTCATTATGCATAGTACTTGCAAACTCATTGCACAACTCTTCATTTGTTGCTCCAAATATGATATCATCCACATATACTTGAACTAGAAGCATGTTATTATTCTTAGACTTTATAAAAAGTGTTATGTCTATCATCCCTCTGATAAATCCATTATCCAGTAGAAAATCGCTTAGTCTTTCATACCAAGCTCTAGGAGCTTGCTTTAAATCATACAAGACTTTTGTTAGTCTATAAACATGATTTGGATACTTATGGTTTTCAAAACCTAGGGGTTGTTCTGCATAAACTTCTTCACTTATGTAGCTGTTTAAAAATGCGCTTTTGACATCCATTTGATACAGGTTGAAGTCCTTAAAAGTAGCAAAGGCTAAAAGCATTCAAATAGCTTCCATTCGAGCTATAGGTGCAAAGGTTTCCTCAAAGTCTATTCCTTCTTACTGGTTATATCCCTAAGCTACTAATCTTACCTTATTTCTAACAACTATCCCATGTTCATCTTTCTTGTTCTTATATATCCATTTTGTTCTAATAATTGTCTTATCCTTGGGTCTAGGAACTAGTGTCCATACTTTATTTCTCTCAAATTGGTTTAACTCTTCTTGCATAGACTTCACCTAAGATTCATCCTCAATTGCTTCACTCACATTCCTAGGCTCTTCTTGAGATAGAAATGCACAATGACTAATCATGTTTCTAAGTGAGGATCGTGTGGCTACTCCACGTAATGGTTCACCTATTATTTGATCAATGGGGTGATTCTTTATGTGCTTCCATTCCCAAGGTAGTTCATTAACCTCATTTTTAGTTTGATTATTTTCAACAGATGGTTTCTTAAGTTCATTTCTCTTATCTGAATCATTTTCAATAGACAGTTTTTCAAATTCCTTATTTATTTCAATTTCATCCTCATCGGTCTTTTTGGAGAAGGGATTTGACTCATCACATACTACATGGATAGATTCTACAACAGTTAATGTTCATTTATTATATAACCTGTAGGCTTTACTATCTAAGGCATACCCTAGAAAAATACCTTCATCTGATTTCACATCAAACTTTCCTAAATGTTCATTGTCTCTAAGTACAAAACATTTATAGGAAAATACATGAAAATACGATATGTTTGGTCTATGGTCATTCCACAATTCGTAAGGAGTCTTATTTAGAGATGGTCTAATCAAAACTCTATTTAGAACATAGCAGGCAGTATTTACTGCCTTAGCCCAGAAGTACTTGGGTAGTTTATGTTCGTTAAGCATAGTTCTGGCCATTTCTTGTATAGAACTATTCTTTCTTTCAACTACACCATTCTGTTGTGGTGTTCTATGAGCACAAAAAAAATGAGATATTCCTAATGAATTGCAATAGTCTTCCATGCCTTGATTTTTAAATTCTCTACCCCTATCACTTTGGATTTTAGTGATAGTATATCCCTTTTAATTTTGAATTTTCTTACAATTATGAATATTTCATACGCTTCATCTTTGTGACCTAAAAATAGTACCCATGTAAATCTTGAACAATCATCAACTATGACGAATGCGTATGATTTTCCTCCTAAACTGTGAGTTGGGTTTGACTCAAATAATTCTAAGTGTAGCATTTGAAGTGGCCTAGTAGTAGAGATAACTTTCTTTTCCTTAAAGCTAGATCTTGATTGTTTTCCTAGTTAACATACATCACAGATTTTATCTTTTACGAATTTTGCCTGAGGCAATCCCTTAACTAAGTTTCCCTTCACTAATTTTGATATTAAGTCCATATTTGTGTGTCCTAATTTCCTATACTAAATCCAACTAATCTTATTCATAGCAGAAAAACAAGTTATATGTTAAGAAGCAAGATTGTCAAAGCTAGTGGTGTAAACATTTTCATTACGATCAGTAGTAAACAATACTTTGTTTTCAGATTTGTTGTCTACAGTGCATTTGTCATGTTCAAAGAAGACTTTATAGCCTTTATCACATAGTTGCCAAATACTCAATAAGTTATGTTTCAATCCATAAACTAATAACATGTTATCAATGACAAGTGAAGGTTCCTTACCAACCTTACCAACTCCAATGATTTTACCTTTCGAGTTATCCCCAAATGTAACAAATCCTCTATCTTTGGATATGATGGATGCAAATTTAGCTTTATCTCCTGTCATATGTCGCAAGCATTTGCTATCCATATACCACTTGTCCTTCGAGGAGGATAATCTCAAGCACATCTGCAAGTCATAATCAGATAACTACTTTTGGTACCTAGATTTTCTTGGGTCCATGGGGCTTGGTACTAGATTCTTCTTTGACTTTCCAGACTTTCTTAATTTTGACATTTTTATTTGTAAAAGGACAATCAAATTTTATATGACCCAACTTCTAACATTTAAAACATGAAATATTTTTATAATAGTCTTTAGTTGGAACATAAGACTTTGACTCTCTTACGAAATATCCCATGTAGAGATCTCTCTGTTTTAGATTATCCTTTCCATTATAACCAAGACCTTCCTTTTCTAAGGAGTTTCTTTGAATTCCAAAGAGTTTTTTTAAATTAACCTGTCCTTTTGTAAACTCACAAATAATCTTAGATTTATCTTTTAAATCCCTTTCTAACTCTTCAATTTTCAAGTCCTTGTCTTTCATGAGGGATGCATGAGATTGATTTTGACTTTCTACTAACTTCAAAAATTCTTTCAATTTCAATTTCAGCCCAGAATTTTTCTTATTCATTTTCTAAAGCATTTTAAAGTTATACAGATATTCCTAATGTAGTTTATCATAAGAAAGCATGCTATTTTCATTTTCTGAATCAATGGAATAATAAGAAGAAGCAGAACAAAAAAGATTGTACCTCATGGTCTTCGCGAGCCATCAGACATAGATTTGCAATCTCGTCGTCACTGGATTCAAATTCTAAACTATTGGTACTGTAAGTATCCCAGTCAACCTTTAGTGCCTTCTTCTTCTTCTTCTTAGACACTTTCTTCAACTGGGGACAATCTGGCTTGATATGTCCAACTTCTCTATAGTTATAGCACATGGGAAGATTATCCTTTTGCTTCCTTTTGCTTGACTCTGCCTTTTCTGTTTTTGAGCCCCTAAATTTCCTGGTGTATTTCTTGTTCTTCCTCACGAACTCTCCAAATTTCTTAGTGATAAGTCCCATGTTATCATCTAATTCTGAACCACTTCCCTCACTAGATCTGTTGGAAGATGCCTTAAGCCCTGTAACCTTTTTAGTTTTGTTTTGCTCATTCTTCCTTTCATTTATTGCTAGTTCATAAGTAATAAGCGAACCGATCAATTCATCAATAGACATCTCCTTTAGATTCCTTCCTTCTGCTATTACAGTGGCCTTAGCTTCCCAAACTGGTGATAGTCCTCTAAGTATCTTCCTGGTCAACTCATAAGTAGGGTAAGATTTACCGAGAGCATTTAAAGAATTCATGATGTGTGTGAATCTTGTGTACATAGATTGAATAGATTCATCATCAATCATTTTAAATGCTTCATATTCACTAGTAAGCATGTCTATCATACTATCTTTTACTTCCTTAGTACCTTCCCATGTGACTTCTAACTTTTCCCAAATCTCTTTAGCCATCTAGTGCACAGAATAGTAAGTTCATTGTAGTAGCATTTATTTGCACAGATTTCCAGTCTTCCTCTGTATATTCATCTTCAGTCTTTGGAACATTTACCTTATCAACTACTTTCATGGGAATATGGTTTCCTTTAGAAACTATTTTCCACACTTTTCAATCTACATTTAACAGGTATATACTCAGCCTATGTTTCCAGTAAGTGTAATTTACACCACAGAAAATTGGTGGTCTAGTGGACGAGTGTCCCTCACCGAATGGTGTTACATCGATGTGTGCCAAGTGATCGTTTAACAAAAACAACGATTAAGTCTATGTAAACCCTCTCTGATACCAAATGTGAATTTAGGTGTAATCCCAAGAGGGGGGTGAATTGGATATTTTGAAAATATTTAATTTTACTTCAACAGTCAGTCCCTGTTTTAAGATTTAACATAACCAATAACCAGAGCTTGAAATTAATTCAATCCAATAATTTTATATTCAATTATACCCAATTAATTACCAAGTGTTTGTAAGATCATTCAACATACACACATGCAAGTTAGATAATGAAATGCGATGTGGAAATTAGAAGGAGTGAGAGAAGAGAGAAGGCAAACACAATTTTTATGAGGTTCAGCCAACCTGGCCTACATCCTCACCTTGAGCAACCCACTCAAAGTTTCCACTAAATCCCTGCTCCTTTAACCGGTACAGAGCTTGCCTTACAATCCGCTGCTTACAAGAGGTACAACTTCCTCCTAATTCGATGCTTATAAGAGATACAGCTCTCTCCTCAAACCCAATTCACAGCCCGAACTGTGATTACTATATAACAACTTTACAAAAACTCAATAACATTTCTATACAAGCTTATGAGTACAATAGAAAATCCTAACACACGTTCATATGATAAAACTTGAAGCTCAATGAGTGTATGTAATGTGGTAAATAAAATCTCTGAATAATCTTTGGTTAAAAAAATTATTCCGCTTCAAATATTGAATCCAACTAAATGATCTCAATACAAATATGTAATTTAGTTTTGTTCCAAAAATCTAGATTGATTAGTTTTGTTCCAAATATCCAAAACATAATATGATCTTTGTATATGAATATGTATATATATATATATATATAGAATATGTGTTCCGAAGATCAAAAACCTAATATCATATTTTTTAGAAAATATCTCTCAATAATATATATATATATATATATATATATATATATATTTATGAGCTCTTAGGATATTTAATCAAGTGGTTTTGTAATATATAAAAATATCGAGTCTTTAAATGAAAAAACACTTGAATAAAAAATAGTCAACCTTTGGCAGAACTTTTCTCAAGAAGTGATCTTTTCAAACAATATATATATAAGCACACTCAAGATCAATCTCTCAAATAATATTCAATGATAAATTTTTTTTTTTAGATGAAAAACTCTTTGAGAATAAATAATTACAAGTAGATCGATTTACCGAACATCAATAACAAGTTGAATGCACAAAAATCGCTAGGATGCCTTTTGAAAATCAAAGCAGCCTTAACTCAGATTTGACATATATTCTTTGAAATCTTAAGCAAGAGTTCAGCAATGTGCTCAATGCTCTCCCAAGTTGTGCTAAACATTCAAGACACTCAATCTCATCCAAAGGTGAGACACTAGGGTCCCAATTTATAAGTGTTCTCGGCCTCATATTCAATCTTGGTCGTTAGATCATGAAAATTAAAACCTAATGTGTCTACATTCTCACTGACACTTAAGTTCAGCACCCGACATTCGTCAACGAGAGGACACCTTCATTGACGAGTGTTCTATACTCGTTCGTCGACATGAATGTGAGTTCATCCATGAGAGACCTATCTGAAATTTTTGTGCTCTCGGTATTTTCTCGTCGACGAGAACGAAGTGTTCGTCACCAAGTGGCCTTTATGAGTTCATTGACGAGAGCATTGGGTTCGTCAATAAGGCCTCTAAAAATTTGACTCTAAAATTTTTAAAACTTAGGACATTGTAAATAAAGATTTTATGATATGCATGTGTCCTAAAGTAAGTCTAGCGTATGATTTTGAGCTTCTAGCTATATCATAATACAATGAAATCTAAATACTCATTCCCACGACTATCTTGAACTTAACGCTTGCATCTCCATTCTTCTACTCTTTTAGTTCCTTGGATTGTACCTGGTTGTATATTCTTTAATCCTCATGGCTTCCATGACTTCTTCAACTTCTGTGCATGCTAAATAATGTTCCTGTTCACACTCTCAATGCACATATCAAATACCAAGTGATTTGCCATTATCAAAACAAGATTGGACTCATAAAGTCAACACCTCCCTTTTTTCTTTCTTTTCTGTTCCCGCATGTACACGGCCAAGGCCCACTTTTGTTCTCAACTCACACACACACACCAAGGCCTAGCCCACTCTCTTCTTCGTTTTTTTTTTCAATTTCATTCCAGTGCATACACATGCCACAAGGCCCAACTAACCCACTAAAGACTCCAGCATGTATGCGCACATGGGCTTTCTTTTCAAAATGCTTCAGTGCATGGCCGGTTCTTCAATTCAAGCCCATCTACTCCCAAATTCTTATGCACACGGCCACGTATCCTTTGTTGAACAATATATATATTCTTTTCAATTTTTCTTTAAGTGTACAAGAGAGCCTTTGGCGCATAAACTCATTTGATGCTCACAGACTTGCATGGCTTCTTCACAGGCTCAAGCCCACACACGCATGGTTCGATTTTAATTTTCAAAAATTATCCTGCAATAATAAAATATGAATATCCATAACTTTACGGCAAATATAGGATAATTATCTCAAATGAGCTCAATGTTAAAATACTAAACATAATTAGGTATTTAATTAAAATTATAATCTTTTATACATGAATTTAAATGGCTAATTACGCATCTTTGACGCGTAATCACCCCCCCCCCCCCAACTAGCATTTTGCTAGTCTCTAGCAAATAACGTGAATGAAATCCAGGGCGATACCCAAAAACACTAATTCTAGTCAATATTAGATTAATGCACATGAAACAAAAATATACCATTTCATATATAGGAATATAATCAGATCACGCACAAGCTCATCCATACACAATTCATGCAACTCCGAAAAAAGTCATTCATGCTAGTTTCATCATTATGTAACCATTAAGAATAGTATGCTCATATAGAATCAACCAACAATTACAATTCAAATTTAATGTAATCATATAAACTCGAGTATAAGGCAAAATCTTGGGGCATGTGTAATGTGTATGACTCGTTACACCTAAGATACCAGTGGACACCTACAAAACGGTCATTTAGACTCAGCCTAACTGGTGTATCCTCAAAAACACTCAAAAAGAATGGGTTCACTCATCATATGTGAGGAGTGTCAGGATCAAACATCCCACATATTGCAAGCAACAAACACTAAATATATGGAGTGGACTAGTCTGAAAAGGATCTAGCCTATTTGTGAGGTGTCTAGTCCTTCACCCTAACATCTCCTCACCTACTCGCCATATCCAATCAAGACCACCCTAGATCAACTTATTCACCAACCAAGCGTGAATACATCTGAGGCATTAGGCAGTTGAAGAGTCTTCATATGTGGAGAACATGTGTCGTGTCCCTAACTTTTTATTATAGTTGTGTGGAGCAGTTATTAATCTTTCACCTCATTTTGGTGCATTTCTATTTCTTTTTTTTCTTTTTTCTTTTTTTTTCTCCTCATTCTTAAATTTCTTTCTTTTCATGGTCAATTAGGACAATCATTACACTTCTTTTGTTGTCTTCATACCACCTATGTGAATTAAGCTCGAATAGTAGTTCATGAAATAAGACTATTTCTAGGGGTGGCTCAGCAATCACATCTTGAGTAGGCTACAAGATCTAGGTTTCTATCTCCCCACTAGATGTCACCTCTAGGTTAGCAAGTCAAAAATTGAGACAAGTGTACAAAGAGTATCTAGAAAAAAATGGAAAGTTAAGTTTCATGAACTCTGAGCTGACGTCAAAAACTCAAACGAACAATAAATGGCTCAACAGTACCTCACAAGGTGTCAAACTCGCCACAGGTGCTCTCTCAGTGCTCTCAAGAAACCCTAAGTGTTACAAGTCACGTGAATGTGTATTTTTAGCCTCATGAGATACCATGTAAATACAAGAATTTATATAGCCACGCGAATGAACTATTAGTCAACCTACATGGAGTTATAAAGCCATATAAAGAAAACTACACATAAATAACTCAAGTGTGTAACTCTTAGGTTATATGCAAGTATGTGAAGGGTATAAGTTAGTGTTAATCATGGCATAATCATCTATCTTCAACAATCTTTCTTTCTTTTCTTTTTTTTAAATAATAAAAACTCAACAAGTGGAAGCGCATAGTGTCACATGCAAATTCTCAACCCCCCCCCCCCCCCTCCCAAAACTAAAGTGGAACATTGTCCTCAATGTGAAAGCATAGGGGAAATAGAAAAACTATGCACAGGGGAAACAAGCTAATAGAAAAAAAAAAAAAAAAGACAGAAAATCACTACCAACTAAGGAAATAGAAAAAGAAAATAAAAATGCAAATAAATAAAAAAAGAAAGCAAAAATAGAAAAGAAAAAAAGAAAAGTAATAGGAGATAAAGGTCATTAAAGTCCCCTAGGGTCTTGCAGAAGCAAGACATCTTCATTTGGATCAAAGGAAGTCAAGAAAGGCTTAAGCCACTGTCCATTGACCGTGAAGTCGTTATCATTCTTTGGATCCACAATTTCTACTGCACTGTGAGGATGAACATGTTTAAAGATGTACGAGTCACCCCATCGGGACTTTAGCTTCCCAGGAAACAGATGTAATCTAGAGTCATAAAAAAGAACTTGTTGATTCGGGAAAAGTTGTTTATCCTTGATTTTATTGTCATGCAGTAGCTTCATTTGCTTCGTCGCTAAGTAAGCCTTGTCATAAACTTCCCTCTTGGATTCTTTAAGCTCACACACCTGCAACTTTCTCAAACCTTTGGCATTGTCAAGTAAAAAATTAATCTGTTTAACAGCCCATAATGCACGATGTTGAATCTCAATACGTAAATAACATGTCTTACCATAAACCAACCTATTGGGATACATCCCTAAATTTGTCTTGAAATCAATTCGGTAAGCCTAGAGTGCATCAACCAGTTTCTCTAACCAATCTTTTCGATTAGGAAAAACCGTCTTCTCAAGTATGATCTTGATCTCTGCAAAGAACTTACACATATCCTGAGTTACCCCATGTTCTAGCGTTCGTTCAATGATGAGGTAGCTCACAATATCATCAAACCAAGGGCTGTGTGACATGTTGGTGATAGGATAGATGATGTTAGCATCTAACACTTTCAGCACTTCTTTCTTTACCACCTCCGTCATGGTTGGGTTCAGTCTCCATTGGTCATCACGAACTGGTATTGCATCTATCTCTGTGGATTGCCCCTCTAATTCTGGAAACTCTCTAATCAAGGGAACTTTTTCATCAAATACCTTAGGCTACTCGAGAGATTCACTCTCAAATGCACCATCAGAATCAAATGCCGACAATAGCTCTGAAATATCCAAGTCATCTAGCACATTAACTGCATGTACCTCTGAATCATCACACCCAGTCGACGTCTTGTAAGCATTAAACATATTCATCTCGAATGTCATATTTTCAAATGTGAGCTTCAGTACACCACTTCAACAATTAATCATTGCATTTGAGGTAACAAGGAATGGTCGTCCAAGAATAACAGGTGTCTGGTAGATGTTGGAGACAGATTGCTGCATATCCAAGACCACAAAGTCCACTAGGTAATAAAATTTATCAACGTGTACTAATACATCTTCAATAATGCCTCGTGGAGCTTTTAATGATCTCTCTGCTAACTATGGCATCATGGGTGTTTTCTTCAGCTCACCTAAATCCAACTGCTCATATATTGAAAATGGGATCAAGTTCACACTGCTCCCCAAATCAAGTAAAGCTCTCCTAATACGAGATTTACCAATCATAATAGAAATAGTGGGAGAACCAGGATCTCTAAGCTTCTGAGAAGTCTGACTCAATATCAATGCACTAACTTGCTCGGTCAAGAATGCTTTCTTCTTTACGTTCAATTTCCTTTTCACTGTGCACAGATCCTTTAGAAATTTTGCATACATACGAACTTGTTGTATGGCTTCCAACAGTGGAATGTTGATCTTCACTTGCTTGAAGATTTCTTGAATTTCATTGTGATATTTGTTCTTCTGACTAGCTGTCAACCTTTGAGGATAAGGTATCACAGGTTGATACTCCTTAATAGTCTCATCCTCCTTATTACCCGACTTCTTTGGATCTAAGCTTGCTTCATCTGATTTTTCTTTTGGCTCATCTATCTCAATTGCAACATCAAGTGTTGGAGCAACTGTTTGTTGATCAACGGGTATTTCAGGATGGGAAACTTATTTTCCACTCCTCAAGGTAATAACAACCTTTGTCGTTTCAATAGAATCCCCTGAAACAATATGCACTTGTTGCTGTTGTTGTTGGTATATCTGAGGATTAGGCTGAGGTTGTGTTGGAAATTTCCCTTTTTTCAAAGGTATTCAGCTATGTACTTATCTTATTAATAGTTTCTCTCAGTTCATTGATGGCTTGAGTATTCTTACTGTTGGTCATGACGTGAATCTACATGAATTGCTGAAACATATTCACCATCTGCGTCATGCTATCTTCAAAAGATTTCTTTGATTGAATAGGAGCTAAATTAGGTTGAAATCTCGAAGGTGCGTAGCTCTAAGAGATTTGTTGGGGTTGATACTGTTGTTGAGGAGCTACAACTGGATGATATGGTGGCTGTAGAGGTGGTGCATAAGATTGAAGAAGTCGCTAAAACTGTGAGGAAGATGGACCAGACTAATCATTCCTCCATGAGAAGTTCGGGTGATTCCTCCATCCCAGATTATAAGTGTTCAAAAATGGCTGATTTTGAGATTTGTTGACCCAATTTGCTGATTACATCTGATCAAATCCACTCTCCTACAATACTGGTTGAAGCAGACAATCCTCCACCGAATTCGCAGCTTTCACTTTCTCGAACTCCATAACCTCTATTTTTTTAGACAAAGCAGTAGTAAGAGCCCGTAAATTAGTCTCCTATTTAACCTCATATTTACCTCCACCATCATTTTGTTCTAAGAGGTTGTACTGCTATTGGTTCTTAATCATATCCTGTGTTCCATTGTTGGGCACTTTCAGTTAAGTAATCAAAGAATGATAAAGCCTTATCCGGTTCCTTGCTGAAGAACTCCTCGTTGCATATAGTCTTGACAAACTATTAACATTTAGGAGTAAGAGCAGTAAAGAAATAACTGACTAACCTCCAAGATTCGAATCTATGATGTGGACATATATTCATCAAATCTTTGAACCTCTCCCAACAAGCCTGGAAGGTCTCGTCACCTTTCTGCATGAACTGACTGATCTACTTTTGCAGGTGCTGGTTCTCTGAAAAGGAAAGAATTTGTGTAAGAACTCACATTGCATTTCAGCCCAGCTAGTAATAGAATTAGGTCTCAGAGAGTTAAACCAGATTTTCACCTTATCTTTCAAAGAAAAAGGAAATAATCGAAGCTTGACATACTCATCAGTTCCAGCCCTATTAATGAAAGTAATACAGACCAACTCAAAATCTATCAAATGCTGACATGGACTCTGAGAATCCATCGCGTGAAACTGGGGTATCATAGATAACATACCATGCTTAATTGTGCAGCTCGATGCATCTTGTGGTAAAACAATGCAAGAAGGTGTAAAAGTGTGTGTAGGATGCAGAAAATCCTGAAGTGTACGTGGTGCAGGTGCAGCCATAACTCCCTCAAAAATTTCTTCAAAAAGATCACTCAAATCAATTTCAGAATCGTTCGTAAAACTAAAAGGAGAACAATCAGATTCGGTGCTCTGTATGTCACTACTGGTGTTAAGTGAAATTTTAGACAGTCTATTCAAAAGATCTCTGACCCAAGGCAACAAAAATCAATGCAAACAGTAGAAATTCACTAACACAACAGCAAACAAGCATGATCAAGTTTTTCAATTTTTTTGTTTTTATATTTTTTTTATTTATTTATTTTTAAAAATTAATTAAAAATCAAAATCAAACTTTGAAATTAAATCTGGCACTCCTCTGCAACGGCTCCAAAAACTTGACTTACTCGAAAAATGAGCAGCTCGAAAGCTATCCCAAGTATAGGAGTTCAGTAGTGTAATATTTAGCCCAAGGATCATATCGTCTCCTCAAGGAATGCAGTTTAGTTTTAAAATTTTTGTAATCCCAAAATAAAATAAGAAAAGAAAGGTTTACTAAACACAGTTCAGATTCAATTTCCTAGGATTTTTGAGATTTTTGATGAAATTAAAACAAAACTTAAGAACCTAAAATTAAAATATAAAATAAGAACCTAATATCCTTACAGTAACAAGAAACAAATGATGGTAATTAAATCCTACTTAGACAATAAATAAATCCTACGTATGAAATTCTGGACAAAAGCCTAATGATCAAAACTTTATAAATTAACTGAAGCATTCAACCATAAAAATAAAAACCCTATTAATCACCAACTTAAAAACTAAACTTAACCCAATCACTAACGTAAAAAAAACTTTAAATCTAATCCAATGATGGTTTCACCGAAAACGAATTTGGCTCTTCGATAATTTAAATAATAAACTAAAACACAATAATGAAAATAATCCCAACCTAAATCTATTCCAACAATGATATTAAATAAAAAGAACAAAACAAGACTGAATTTAATAATGATAATCCAATAGAACTTTAAGATTCCAAGACTTTAAAATAAAAACACAACTGAAAATTAACAATAATAATTTAACCAAGTATTTAAATGCAAGAAAAAAAGAGATGAGAGAGAGAGAGAGAGAGAGAGAGAGAGAGAGAATAAGCAAGTTGTGTGGAGATAAGACGACACCTCTGTTCTCAAGTTGGTGCGGCACAGCAGCGGCACCAAGCTCTCGGGTTGCTCCCATGCAACAGGCACAGCAAGGAAGAGAGGGACAGTAGGAGCAACAGCTAAAGCAGCAGGAAGGCTCAGCACTTGGGGCAGGGAGCAACAGCAACATGTAGTTGTAGAGAGCAATAGCAGCAAATGAGAGGAGTGCCAAGAGAGAGATGAGACAAAGCCAAGAGGGGGATAAGAGACTAAGGGAGAGGAGAAGGAGAGAAGTAAGGGAAAGGTTGACAGAGAGACGAGATAGGGAAGTAGAGAAAAGGGAGAAAACGAGGGAACTAAGAGGGACAAGAATGAGAGAGTTAAAAAGATAAAAGAGACTGAGATCATAAGAGGTCGAGAGAGCTGAGAACTGAGGCCAAAAGAACTTTTTAAAAACCCCTTGAGAAAGCCCTACTCCCAGCGCACCCACCTTGCATGGCCGAGTCAAATCAAGACCCGACCTCCCTTTTTTTTCCTGTTCCCACATGTACACGGCCAAGGCCCACTTTTGTTCTCAACTCACACACACAGAGAGCAAGGCCCAGCCCACTCTCTTCTTCTTTTTTTTAAAAATTTCATTCCGAGGCATACACAGGCCACAAGGCCCAACTAACTCGCTAAAGACTCCAGCATGTATGCGCACATGGGCTTGCTTTTCAATATGCTCTAGTGCATCGCCAGTTCTTCAATTCAAGCCCAGCTACTCCATAATTCTCATGCACACGGCCACGTGTTTTTTGTTGCACAATACATACATACATACATACATACCTATATATATATATATATATATATATATATATTAATTTTTCTTTAAGTGTACAAGAGAGCCTTTGGCGCATAAACTCATTTGATGCTCAAGGACTTACATGGCTTCTTCATGGGCTTAAGCTTATGCAGCCATGGTTCGGTTTTAATTTCCAAAAAATTTCCTACAATAATAAAATAGGAATATCTGTAACTTTATGAAAAAAATAGGATAATTATCTCAAATGAGCTCAATGTTAAAATACTAAACATAATTAGGCATTTAATTAAAGTTATAATCTTTTATGCATGAATACAAATGCCTAATTACGCATCTTTGACGCGTAATCGAGCACATCGCATCTGTAACCCATGTCCATTCATTTCTCATATCAATTTCACATTCTTTCATATCTCATATTCATATTCACATTTTCTAGCTCGTAGGTGTCCACCAGCATATAGCACGTCGCGTCAGTAACCCACGGTTGTTCATTTCTCATATCAATTTCACGTTCTTTCATTCCTCATATTCATATTCACATTTTCTAGCCCATGGGTATCCACCAACCTATAACACGACGCATCTGTAACCTATGGTTGTTCATTTTACTTTTCACTTTTCCTAATACTCCCTAGCTCATAAGCATCCACCAGTATAAAATACATGTCACGTCTATAGCTCATTGTTGCCCTGAGGATATTCACATCATCATGTATTCACCCCACATGACTAGATTGTGCGTCCTGAAGGCTGGACTTAACCACGGTTGGTCTATCAGGTTAGATCAAAATTGGGAACGCGTCTATAGTACGATTGGCCTGCCCAATCCTAGTCTAAACTCTAGAGGGCAACACTACCCTTCTCACTGGCCCAATCGACTGTCACATCACACGCTATACAAGTCGTGCGGTTGCACTAACACAATGCTAGCAACGATAGTGTGCTCACTGAAAAACTGTGATCCATCAGGGTTCTCATTTTCACATTTCTCAATTCACATTTCATTATGTTTGTATATCTCATCGTATCAAAATTATTCTCATCATTTCTGTATCATTCTCATCAGATCTGTATACATTTCATCTCATATCAGTATAAATCTCAACTCAACATTTTTGTATAAAACATCTCTATGTATAATACATATATCGTCATTTTAGTAAAAACATATCTATATATCTCATTTTACCATATCTCTGTAAAAACATATCTATGTATCATAAATATATCATCATTTCTCAGTAAGGCATATATGTGTAACACATTACATCATTTCTCTATAAAACATATCTTTATATCACATTTCATCATTTCTGAGTAAAAGCATGTCTGGGTTTCATAGTTCATCATTTCTATACATAAATCTCATACCATCACACTTATATATAAAAACAATACTAGTTTCCCATATCTTCATATTTATATAAAACATTTCAATATACATATCATAGTTTCATTTCTTAGTACAAACCACATATTTCAATTTCAATGACATTCCTAGTATAAAATCGTTATTTCGTATTCCTCATGCCACACAAAGTTCAACTAATAATCATAATATAATGATCACAAGAAAAACATCTATATCATCGTTTTTCAAATCTAAATACTATATTTTCATTTTCATATTCTTACTCAACAATTATTTTTTTCCAAAATACCTGTTATAATTTATTCCCCTTACTTGGCTTACTGAGAGGCTTGCTAAAAATCACTATACCCTCACCTGCGGCATATAGAGCTTAAAACCCTAAAATCACATTTTCCCCCATCTCAATCAACTCAATCCCAGAATTATAATCATTTAAATATCTCCAGGCCCATACACTCCATTTAATTAACTAAATACCAACATTTAACACCCTTACCTTAGTTTGGAGTGGTGCTTGGAAACCCCAAACAAGAAATCTGCTCCGATTAACTTGTTAAGCATCACTCCTAGGACCCCGTGGTAGCTTCTGATCGTCAAATCGGGCTTAAACTGGGCCAAAATCGAAGAGAGGGAGAGAGAGAGAGAGAAGAAAGTAGGTTTTCTGGAAAAAATTGATTGAAAGCCTATTTATAGGCTGCTGGTCTGTGTGTACTCGTTGACGAGAATAGGAGATTCGTCAACGAGTCACAGAAGGACACTCGTCGACAAGAACAATAGGTTTGTCGACGAGCCTTTAAATCTGAGATTTCTTGACTCTCGGGATCTCCTCATCGACAAGCACAAGGCACTCATCGACGAGGCCTTTAAATCTGAGATTTCTTGGCTCTCGAGATCTCCTCGTCGACGAGGACAGCGCACTCACCAATGATCCCATGTTGTAATGCCCCTACAAATTCCCTTCCTTATTCTTTTGTTCCTTTTTCCTTTATTTTCTTATTATTCCTATTTTTTGGGTCTTTACATTCTGACACTAAAAGGAAAACATATACAAGACAATGAGGTAGATTCGAACCCCACACACGCTCCAGGGTTCACCCCGATTCATGGGCAAACATCAGAACTGCCACCTCTTGTCACAGAGGGCGCACTACTGAATATCCCCCCGTTTGTTCCTACTGCTCCGCTACCAATATTTTCGGTGGCTGGAATGCCTTCAATAGTGATTCTAGATGTGGGGGTAAATACATCTGAGACCGAGCATCGCTGTGATGTGCTCAAGGAGCGCTTGAAACCAATAGAAGGGACTAATGCATTCGGTTCCATCGATCCTACTGACCTTTGTCGGGTACCGAAAGTGACTCTACCACCAAAGTTTAAGGTTCCAGATTTTGAAAAGTTTGATGGAACCCATTGTTCATTAACACATCTACGCATTTTCTATAAGAAAATGGCAGCATATTAAGATGATAAGAAACTGTTGATGCACTGTTTTTAGGATAGCCTAATCGGCGCAGCTATCAGGTGGTACATAAAGCAAGACAACATCGGGTTCACACGTGGAGGGGCCAACACCTTCATAGCCCAGTATCGTCATCTGACGAAAATGGCGTCTGACCGCATGACATTACAAGGCATGGAAAAGAAGCCCACTAAAATGTTTAGAGAATATATATAACGCCCTGGACCTGCCATATGGGGCCCAGAGTGTTATGAAACCGACACGCGTCTCTGATACCATTCGCTCAGTGGAAAATAATAAAATAACCTCGAACATAATATACCAGAGTTCTATATTTATACATCAACAAATTCATATCATACAACCATATTCTCCATATTACAAAACCTGGATGAAATATATTAAACATAAAAACTAAAAACATAACTGTTCTAGTACCATTCACAAAACTGCCCAGCGCTGGAGCTATCTAAGCTCGATCACCTGGATAACCTGAAAATATTTAAACAATGATAGGGTGAGACACCTCTCAGTAAGGAAGAAATAGTTTATAACAGTGTGTGGCTAAAGTGTTTAATATATAATTAAAATATCCATCCAAATGCGTTCACGATCCACAAGCAGCCAAAATATCACGCTCATAAACACAACATGGTCTACGTCTTTTTCATCCAATCACATGCCCACAATCATAAATATTTTACTGATAATTCCCGAGAATAGGGAAGTCTACCCCCCCATACAAGTAGATTCCCTCTACTCTAGTGCTAACACTAGGGCACTCACCTTTCTCAGTAAGTCCTCGGGTTATGTATCCAAGTAAAATCACTGAAAATAGGGAAGGTCACCCTCCCATACAAGTGGCTTCTCTCTACTCTAGTATCCATATATAATTACTAGAGTACTCGCCTTCCTCAGTAAGCCCTCGGGTGGAGTAATCTACTTTACCATAAATACTTAATTAATTCAAGTCACACGCAGCCAACCATATTCATTTAACAAACTCCATATATATACTCATATCACAATCAATCCACACAGGATAATCATACATTCTTCAATCATACCCACATATCATGTAATCTTCCACACAGGACTCTAACACACACATCATACATGTCCACATAGGACTAACCAATCACACAAATTACACTATCCACACATGACTAATCAAACCACACAGCATATATGTCCACACAGGACTAATCAAACCACACAGCATTTATGTCCACACAGGACTAATTAAACCACATAGGTTACAAAACAAATACTCCGTTCATGGTAAATAGGTAAACAACCCCCTCATACCACTGCCAATGTTTACCTCCCAATATAAATGCCCACATAACGACCTCCTCATATCACTGCCAACATTATATGACGGTTACACCATGTACGATATAACATCCTCCTCATACCACTGTCAATGCTATATCGTAATTTACATAAACCACAACACAAGTCAACAGCAACCAATCATTCAACACATCCACAGTTCTACCTCTATATTCACAACAATAGTATATGTAATTAACCAGTATAATCAACCAGGTAGAAATCATAGCCAAACATTACTCATAATCTCCATGATTCATCATTTCACAATGCTCACAATCATTTAATTAACAAGAATGGTTTCAACCACACAATTTTTCACAATATAATATAATATAATATTTTATATATATATATATATATATATATATATAATCAGTATTTTCAATACCAGCATGTTTCAAAAAATTATACCTGAATATGTAGAAATTATACCTAAAATTAGTCATTTAAAATTATTAAAAAGCTATTATAAAATATTTCCCCTTACCTACTCCTCAGAATTCCTACCTAAAATCAATAAAACGAGACCCTATATTCCAAAAATTCCAACTTCATCAAATCTCAGAAAAATACTTATATAATACATCCTAGGCTCCAAATACCTAAAAATAATAATAAAACCTTAAATTATTTCACTTACCCTGGTTCTGAGATGTTTCCCAAACTTCTCAAATCGAAAATTCGCTCCGCCTATATTGCAGAGAATCTTCCCAGGAGTCTCGTGGTAGCTTCCGATCGTCGAACCAAGCTAAATCTGGCCCAAAATGGAAGAGAAAAGGTAGTAAGGCTGAAATTCTAGAGAGAGAGAGAGAGAGAGGATACATGCCAAAAAATTCATGCTAAAATGAAAGAACTCGCTATTTATAGGCAGTGGTTCGTTGATGAGACACGTGGACTCCTCGACAAGTCCTAGTAACATAGTTCGGCAACGAAACAGCAAGCTTGTCAACGAATTTAAGTCATGTGAAAACCCATTCTGGTAATTTCTTATCGACAAGACATGTGCCCTCATCGACAAGCCAAGACAGAACGCTCTTCAATGAGACTAGTTGGTTCGTTGACGATTGCTCGCTAACACCTTTTAAAAATTTCTTTTTCCCTCCCTTCTATCCTTCTTATTATTTTAAATAGTTTAAATTTTTTCTGGGTCATTACGATATGCGTATAAGTGGAAAGACATGGCCATCCAAGTGATCCCTCCAATGGATGACAAGGAAGCGATCTCCTTATTTGTGAACACATTGAAAGATCCCTACTTTGGGCATCTTCTAAAGGCTACCCCTCAAAACTTCATGGATGTCGTGTCCACTGGAGAAAGGATAGAGACAGTGATAAAGTCTAGGAATGCCAAAAGCAACAGCTTGGAAACAGGTCCAAGCAAGAAATGGACCAATAGGAAGAAAGAAGAAGAGGCCTAAATGATTCAAAGGGATTTTAACTAAAGAAACCAATACTCGAGAGGCTAGAACGAGGGGCCTAAAAGAAACTTCATTTTCAAACCAACCAAAAATCAAGCAATGCATACAGGTGTAGGGCCCCAATTTAATCCTCCTAGGCCCACGTCGGCCCATCAGAATTTGTAGAAACATCACACAAATGTCCCCAAAAATCTTTGGAGAATAGATCCCATCCCCATGATGTACGCTGAGCCTTTTCCTCAGCCATTGGAAAAATAATAATATCGATAATACCTAGATTTCCCATTCCAAACCCTCCCTCACATTGGTACAATCCAGAGGCCCGTTGTAAGTATCACACCAACTCCCCCGGTCACACCATTGACCGATGTTGGGCCTTCAAGAACAAAGTATAAGCACTAAGGGATGTGGGTTGGTTAGCCTTTGAAGATAAACAACTGGGAATCTAGGGCAATCCTTTGCCTGATCATGGGGGGAATATTGTCGGTATGGTAGAATAAGTGACGGAAGGGGTTCCAAAAGCATAACTTGATCAGATGTCATTAGATTGGGTGTGCAGTGAGCTCATCACTATAGGCCAGATAGAGCAAAATTTTATTTGTCCAGAGGGCACACTCTGCTCGTGTCAGGGTAAAGAAAGGGGATCAGTGCAACATTACAAAAATTTTAGAACATTCCTGCATGGGTTGGTGAACAAAAAATGCGTGGAGATCAGCAGTATCAAGCAAATTAATGAAGTCTTGATCATTGGGGAAGACAAGTCAGAGCATCCTCAGTTTACAAACCGGCCCTTTATACTTACTATAAAGAGAACCCCTCATCACCATGAGGCATCGGCTCGTCTAATAATCTCTACTCCTTTACCATTCCCCTATCAAAGTAACCAAGTAGTGCCTTGGAAGTATGAATGTGAAGCATATGTCGAAGGGGGTGCCAACAACATAATAGGGGTGAAAGGGATAACTCGTAGTGGGAGAATATATACACTAGAATCATTGGAGAAAGCAAACCCACAAAAGGCAAGGGAGCAAGGCAAGGCTGTACAAAATTCGATTCCCTACAAAGAGGTGGAAAATTTTCTAAAAAGGATCAAGCATAGCGAGTACAGCATTGTAGATCAGCTGAGCAAGATGTTTGCACACATATCAGTGTTTTTGTTCCTATTAAATTCATAATCCCATCAAGAAGCTCTACTTAAGGTCCTCAATCAAGCCTACATTCCCCAAGACATCAACATCAACAATTTCAACAATGTGATCAGTAGTCTGACGTCAACCAACTACATTACTTTTGCTAATGAGGAAATTCCATCAAAGTGTAGGGGGCATAACAACACACTGCATATATCCACCAAATGTCAGGAACACATGATAGTGCGGGTATTGATAGACAACGGGTCATCCCTCGACCTCATGCTGATGACCACGCTGCAAAAGTTACCCGCTAACCTATCGTACATTAGGCAAAACATTCTAGTGGTGCGTGCATTTGATGGGACACGCAGGGAATCAGTAGGGTCTATTGAGATCCCCATGCAAACTAGACCAATAACCTTTGACATTACATTTCAAGTCATAGCTATCATGCCATCATATAGTTATTTGTTGTTGAGGCCATGGATCCACAACGCTAGGGCAGTTCCATCTTCTTTGCACCAAAGAGTGAAGTTCGTGATCGAAAATAGGTTGGTCTACGTATATGGGGAAACAGGCTTGATGGTCACCAAGCCTTCTTCCACTCCCTATGCGCAAGCAACTAAAGAAGCCTTTGAGGATTCTTTTTGGGCCTTTAAAATTATCAATTAATGGAGGTTTCTTTCATTCCTCAACCTCGAATTTCTTCCTCAACACGTATGGTCACCTCTGAAATGATCAAATATGGGTATTTCCCGAGCAAGGTATTGGGAAAGAATCTTCAAGGCATTCCAACACCATTGCTGCCAGAAGGCACGAAGGATAGATATGGTCTCGATTATGTACCCACCTTTGCGGATTGCAAAAAGAAAGCAAAGGAGAAATAGTATAGAGAATTGAAAAGCTCACGGGTAAAGTAAGCGCCAAGTGGGGAGCAAAAGTCCCACGGATCGATGTAACTTTTTGAAAGAGCAATCAATCAGACCTTGAGGTAGAAATGAAGCAAATGAGTATATCAATTCTGCATCTGGAAGACTCCATGGGTGCCTCTAACGAATGGACTCATCCTCTACCCGTAGGAGCAAAATTGCAAAACTATGAGGCTTTTGACTATCCTGTCCATTTCATGTAATGAGTTTATTTTCTTTGTTTTGAATTTTCTCTCTTGTCTTGTAATCCATGAATAATATTGTCTCAGAAAAATTTCTCTTTTTAGCAATGAAGTGGATTATGCATTTCTTTACATCGTTTGCGTCAGGAGTCTAATGGTAAAAAATTTATTTTATTTTGTTTCATGCAGGGATAAAGGAAATAACGATACTTGTACCCATGAGCCAGAAATTGATGTTAATTTTGAAAATATAATCCTAGAGGCTGAAATTGAAGAAGATGAAATGCATTTATCCCCTGAAATGGAAAGAATGTTGAAATCTGATGAAAAACCAACCTTAACTAGTAGTGAACCCATGGTTACAATAAACTTGGGGATTGATGAAGAACCAAAACAAGTAAAAATTGAAGCACTGTTGAGGGGTGAAAAAAAGGGCAAAATAATAGACCTTCTGAGGGAGTATCGAGATGTCTTTGCATAGTTATACCAAAACATGCCGGGTTTGGACACAAAATTGGTAACACATAAAATACCCATTTACCCCGATTGTAAGCATATAAAACAAAAACTAAGGAGGATGTGGCCGGACATGTTGATCAAGATAAAGGAAGAGGTCCAAAAGCAGTTTTAGGCTAGATTTTTAGAAGTAGCCGAGTATCCTGAATGGATGGCCAATGTAGTTTCAATAATGAAGAAGAATGGGAAAGTCAGAGTTTGAGTCGATTACCAGGACCTAAACAAAGTCAGCCCTAAAGACAACTTCCCACCCCCACACATAGATGTGTTGGTAGACAATACAGTTGGGCAAGTTTTGTTTTCATTCATGGACGGATTTTTGGGGTACAACCAAACTAAGATGGCCCTAGAAGATAAAGAGAAAACCACATTCATTACCTTATGGGGAACCTTCTATTACAAGGTCATGCCATTCGGTCTAAAGAATGTAGGGGCCACTTACCAAAGAACTATGGTAACCTTGTTCCACGACTTGATGCACAAGGAGATATAGGTGTACATGGACAACATGATTGTTAAGTCTCAGGATGGAGGTAACCATGTGATGAATCTAGAGAAGCCATTTAAAAGGTTACGAAAATTCCAGTTAGAGTTGAATCCATAGAAATGCACTTTTACCGCTATTTCGAGGAAGTTATTGGGATTCATAGTGAGTGAGAGGAGGATCGAGGTTGACCTGGATAAAAGAAAGGCCATTTAAGAGATTCCTAGTCCCAGGACTGAGAAAGAGGTCTTGAGTTTCTTGGGCACGCTCAACTATGTAGCCCGGTTCATATCCCAGTTAACCGCTACTTGTGAACCCATCTATAAGTTGTTAATAAAGAACAACTCAGAGAAATGGAATGAAGAGTGTTAAGAATCCTTCGGAAAGATAAAATAATATCTCTTGAACCCTCCGATATTAGGTCCCTCAGTACTTGGAAGGCCGCTTATACAACACTTGGCAGTATCGAAGAATTCTATGGGTTGCGTGTTGGGGAAACACGATGAGTCTAAAAGAAAAGAACGAGCCATTTATTACCTGAGAAAGAAATTCATGGTGTTCAAATCTAAGTACTCAGATTTGCAAAAGACTTCTTGTGCTTTGGTATGGGTGGTTAGCAGACTGAGATAATACACGTTGTATTACACGATGTGGTTAATCTCCAAGATCGACCCAATCAAGTATGTCTTCAAAAAATTGGTAGTGACTGGTCGTGTAAGAACCCAAACCGCAATATATGAATTTAAATAATTAAGAGAAGGGTAAAATTGGAATTTAAGCAAGCTTCATCGATGAAGCCATAGCTCATCGACCAAGGCTTTGTAGTTCTCGACAACGAATTTCAGGTGCTCGTTGATGAGGAAAAGCTGAGAGGTTTCGGGAAACTGGGAATCTCAGGCTCATCGACGAGGTCACCACTTCATCGATGAGGTGTCTACATGGGCTCGTCGACGAGGATGGCTAAGTCAAAGGTACTATAAATAGATATTTTCATTACTTCTCAACTAAGAAAACTCAAATTTTCTCTCTCTAGAAACTCAACCTACTCTCGATCTCTCTAGATTTATTCATCATACATCATTGGAATCAATGATCTGACGTTACCACAAGGATTAGGGCAAGATTCTCTACAAGTTCTATAGATTGGATCTTTGTTTCGAGCATTTTCAGGTTTTGGCTCAAAATAGAGGTAAGGCTCGATTTTTAGTTTTGATTTGGTAGTCTTGTAGGTAATAGAGTTGTGAGCAAGTTTTGTACTATGAGTTTTAGGTTTTGGAACACGGTTCATGGTTTAGTGGCCTTGGAGTTCGGCATTTGTCATTCGGGAAAAGGTAAGGGGATTCAATTTACGTCGGTTATTTTTGAAATTAGACTAGGTAGAACTGTGGTTCACGGTCCTGTGTGCATGTTGATTACTCATTTGGGGGAATCTGATAGGTAAAATTATGGGTTTTTCATGTTACAGTTTCAGAAAAAAGGGGGTTGGGTTACATCCCTAGTTTTGTTGGAAAACCGTATGTATATGGTGATTTATACTGTGTAATAGGGATGGTCGTGCCTTGACTTTATTTAAATTGTATATGTTTGGAAAATCATGATTTTTGGATTACCAAATAGGTGTGGTTTGTTTGGTTATATAAGCATGCATGGTTGTGTTTTGGTGGAATGCGATCGGAACTAGGTTCTGAGTTGTTCCACAGTACTGAGAGTGTCCGGCTCTATATCTGAGGGCATATGAAATCACTGGCCATGTTTGGCAAGAGTGTCTAGCTCTATATCCAAGGGTGTGAGCCTTACTGGCTGATCACCGAAGGGTGTGGATCCACCAGTTTGTACTGGTATGATGCCATGGGAGCCTGGGGTTCCCCATATGCCGGGATGCTGTGTATCGCGAGCTGGCTACGAGCCGACGCCTGGTATTATAGGCTGATTATGGGCCAAAGGGTGTGACAACACCAGGTTGATCATGTGTGTGTGTGTGCGCGTATGCACTGTTTTGAAACTAGCACTGGAACTGCATTTAACTGTGTATGTTTTGCTGTCATGATAACACTCAAATGCCACACACTGATATAACTTGTATCTGCCTTACTGAGAGGTGTCTCACCCCTGCTGTACGTACATATTTTTTAGGTCCTTTGAGTAACCGGAACTAGCATCCTTTGAGTTGGGAGCATAGTGGTCGGTGTACTGCGAGAGGTACTTAGGTAAGTACTAGGACTGTATCGGGTGGTCTTTTGTGATTTTGGCTGACACTCGGGTTGTGTTTGTATTATGGACCTGAATTTCCTTGTGTATAGACTTTGGTATGGTACAGGATATATTTAGAAAGACCATTTTTCGCTACATATATTCTATTGTATATGGATGTGTTAAAGGTGCTTGGGAACCCCACGGGGTCAAACCCTCATTCATTGTACTGTGTCATGGATGTTTTGTATGATATAGGGACATGTTAGGTTACTTATTCACCCTTGGGTCCCATTACTGGGTTCGGGGTGTGACAACTTGGTATTAGAGCTAACCAGGTTGTTAGGTCTTGTAGACTTGGTTAGGTATAGCTGAGTGAACAAACAAGAGTATAGGATGTTGGAAATGGGTAGAGTAGGTCGAGGTTTGTTTTGTTGCTAGACCGAGACTCGTCGGTGGTGTTCTATATTTTTCCTAGAATGACGATTTCAATAAAATCACAGCAGAGCGTTGATGACTTTCGTGTCAGTGTGATAGGACATACCTGGACCTAACAGGTGATAGTTAACATGATTAGGGTTAGATAACTGTGTTAACTGTACGTGTTGTAGGAGTCTTGATAGAACTCTGTTTTGTTTTCAAAATGGAGCCCAAGGATAATGACCTAGGAATTGGCTCCGAGGAGATGGCGAGTAATGAGTCTCTTACTGTGCCTCGAGGTTTGACAAGGCAAGTCCTACGAGAGATTGGATAGAGTGTGAGGAGATGCGAACGTTCTTCAATGCCTGTAGGGTGCACTATTGATAGGTTCACACGCATGCATCCTCCGACGTTTCCAGGAGGGCATGACCCAAAGATAGCAGAGGACTGGTTCAAGAAAATTAAGAGGATCTTGGAGGTCCTACACTACATGGACAAGCAGAGCATCCTCTATGCTACCTTCCACTTGTCAGGGGAAGCAGGGCATTGGTGGACTGTAGTGAATCTACTGGAAAAACAGAGGGCCGGTCCTATGGAGATGTCTTGGAGCCGTTTTAAAGAAGTGTTCTTTGACAGATACTTCCCGATTTCTGTACGTGATGTTAAGACAGATGATTTTTCTGCTCTGACTCAGGGAAGTATGACGGTGTAGGGGTATGCTGCTCAATATATAGAGCTATCCCAGTTTGCGCCGTGTTTGATCTTGAACTAGTACGAGAAGACTCGAAGGTTCAAGAAAGGCCTGAGGAAAGACATCCGTAGATTAGTGGGTATGCTTCAGATCCGTGAGTTCTCAGTTTTGGTGGATAAATCCACCATGATTGAGACTCGTATCCAAGAGGATGAGGTGGACCAGAAGCTGAAGAAGAGGCCAATACCTTCTAGTTCTCAGTCTGGATCTCATCAGGGATCATGGAAGAAGAGGAACAGGGGCTCGGGTTATCAACAGAATACCAAGCATCAGGGTTCTCAAATGAGCCAGGTGGGTGATCGTTATACCAGGTGTCATAGATAGCATAGCGGTGAGTGCCAGCCGTTTGGGGGTAACTGTTACAACTATGGCTAGTCAGGTCACATGGCTCAGGATTGTCACGCACCGAAGAGGGGTACACCTTCTTCGAGTCAGAATCAGGGAAGTAATCAGATATCCCGGGGAACCCACTAGATGAACACAGCTACAGTAAGGGTGTACTTGCTTACTCCAGCAGATACTAAGCATGCAGGGAATATGGTGACAGGTACTATGATATTGTTTTTAAATAGAGTTGTGGTTTTATTTGATTCGGGTGCGACCCCCTCCTTTATACCTGTTAATTTTGTTAAACTGTGTGGGGTGGAGACCCAAGTCATGGAAGAAGGATTATCTATAGCCACACCATCTGGGAGTATATCATTCTATAGGAGGATGTTGGAAGACTGCCCAGTGGTAATCCAGGGGAAGTTGCTACCAAAAAAGCTTGTAGAGTACGACATGTCAGGGTTTGATGTCATATTGGGAATAGATTGGTTATTCTCCAGTTATGTCATGATTGACTGTCGCAGGAAGGGGGTAGTGTTCAGACCTCTTGGGGAGCATGAGTACGAGTTTGTGGGATCATGTGTGCGTTCGAAGCCACAGATTCTATCAGCATTGCAGGCGAGGAGATTACTCTTGGATGAATGTCAGGGGTACTTGGCTTGTGTGAGGGAACCACCGCGGGATAAGTTGAGGCTCGAGGATATTCGGGTAGTCAGTGAGTTCCTGGATGTGTTTCCAGATGATTTACTCGGTTTACCTCTGGATTGTAAGGTGGAGTTTGGGATAGAATTGTTGCTTGACAAGGCACCGATCTTGAAAGCTCTATACCGGATGGCTCCAGAAAAACTTCGAGAGTTGAAGGAGTAGTTGCAGGAATTACTGCACAGGGGTTTCATCCGACCTAGTGTTTCACCCTAGGGAGCTCCAATAATATTTGTGAAGAAGAAGGATGGGTCAATGCGCATGTGCATTGATTACCGTGAGATAAACAAGGTGACTATGAAGAATCATTACCCTTTACCACGTATAAATGATCTCTTTGACTAGTTTCAGGGAATGCGGGTCTTTTCGAAGATCGACTTGCGGTCAAGGGTATCATTAGGTGAAGGTTAGATCTGAGGATGTAGCGAAAACTGCTTTCCGAACCAGATACGGCCACTACGAGTTTCTAGTCATGCCGTTTGGGTTGACAAATGCTCTGACAGTGTTCATGGATCTTATGAACAGGGTTTTCCATGAGTACCTGGATCGGTTTGTGGTGGTGTTTATTCATGATATTCTGGTATTCTCGAGGAGTATGGAAGAGCATGAGAACCATCTGAGGTTAGTATTATAGACTCTACAAGAGAAGAAGTTGTATGCTAAACTAAAGAAGTGTGAATTCTAGTTGAATTAAGTTGCATTCTTAGGCCATGTAGTTTCTGGTGATGGTATATCAGTTGATCCTAGCAAGATCGAAGTTGTGGTCAATTGGGTGAGGCCGAAGAGTGTGTAGAAGGTTCGGAGTTTTCTGGGATTGGCGGGTTATTATCGTCATTTCGTGGAAGGGTTTTCTAAGTTGTTTGGGCTTTTGACTCGATTAACCAAGAAGGGGGTAAAGTTCGAGTGGACCAGTGATTGCGAGCAGTGTTTTTAGGAGTTGAAGCACCAGCTGGTTACTGCTCCGATTTTGACCATTCCTTCGAGGGATGGCAGATTTGTGATTTATAGCGATGCGTCTCTGAAAGGTTTGGGATGTGTGCTTATGTATAAGGGTAAGGTAGTAGCGTATGCTTCTCTGTAACTAAAGGAATACGAGAAGAATTACCCTATACATGATCTGGAACTTGCTGCTGTTGTATATGCACTAAAGATCTAGCGACACTATTTATACGATGTGCAACGTGAAATCTTCACTGATCATAAGAGCCTCAGGTACTTTTTCACGCAGAAGGAGTTGAATATGAGGCAAAGACAGTGGCTTGAGTTGATTAAGGACTATGATTGCACCATCAGTTATCATCCGGGAAAAGATAATGTGGTAGCTGATGCGTTGAGTCGGAAGTCGGATCACGTTGCAGTATCTGCAATTTTAGCTCAGCATCACATCAGATAGGATCTGGAGAGCTCAGGTATAGAGTTAGCACATGGTGATCATCAGGCTTTCCTTGCTAGTTTGGTGGTCCAATCGATTTTGTTTAAGCGTATAAAAGCCACACAGGCTAGTGATGTCGAGTTAGCTGAGAATATAAAGAAAGTACAGATAGGGTTGGCTACAGACTTTAACATCTTTGAGGGAGGTGTGTTGAGGTTTGGGACTAGGCTATGTGTTCCAAACGACGATGGGATCAGAAGGACGATTCTGGAGGAGGCGCATCGTTTGTTATATACGGTACATCCAGGTAGTACGAAGATGTATCCGGATTTGCGTGAGCCCTTCTGGTGGAGTGGTATGAAGAGGAAGATTGCTTAGTTCATGTAGCAGTGTCTGACGTGTCAGCAAGTGAAAGCTAAACATCAAAATCCAATAGGGCCTTTACAGCCCTTAGCTATTTCGGTGTGGAAATGGGAGCATATTTTCAAGGACTTTGTGACTGGATTGCCTCCAGCACTTCACGAGCAGAATGTTATTTGGGTGATTGTGGACAAGTTGACGAAATCTGCTCACTTCTTACCGATGAAGGTTAGCTACCCTTTAAGTAGGCTAGTATACATGTATGTGCATGAGATAGTTAGAATGCACGGAGTACTGATGTCCATTAGATCATATCGAGACCTGAGGTTTACTTCTCGATTCTGGGCAAGTTTGCAGGAGGCATTGAGAATGAAGCTTACTTTCAGTACAGCATTCCACCCTCAGACTGATGGACAGTCAGAGAGAATGATACAGATCTTGGAAGATATGTTATGGGCTTGTGTGTTAGATTTCGGTGGTATCTGGATATAGTTTATGCCACTAGTAGAGTTCGCTTATAACAACAGCTTTCAGGATAGTATCAGGATGGCACCGTTCGAGGCTCTGTATGGTTAGAGGTGTTGATCTCCTCTGTACTGGAGTGAGGTTGGTGAACATCAGGTGTTAGGACCTAAACTTATGCAGCAGGCATCTGAGAAGGTAGGTTTGATCCGAGAAAGGATTAAATCAGCTCAAAGTCAACAGAAGAACTACGCAGATGTTCACCACCATGAGTTGGAATTCGAGGTGGGGGGTAAGGTATTTTTGAGGATTGCTCCAATTAAAAGGGTGATGAGATTCAGGAAGAAAGGCAAGCTGAGCTCGAGGTATATAGGACCATTCGAGGTTCTTGAGCGAGTGGGTCCGGTAGCCTATAGGATTGCACTACCCCCAGCTCTTGAGGATCCACGATGTGTTTCACGTATCCATGTTGAGGAGGTACGTGTTGGATCCATCGCATGTTGTGAGTTATGAGGACTTGGAGATTGGGGATACTTTAGCGTACGAGGAGATACCTATTCAGATTCTGGATCGTAAAGTTCAGAAGCTTCGTACTAAAGAGATACCCGTTGGTGAAGGTATTGTGGCAAAATCATGAGGTTGAGGAAACCTTTTGAGAATTGGAAGAAAAAATACGCTGGAAGTATCCACAGTTGTTCTGAGTTATGTACATTACCCTACTTTGTATTGGAATAGGTGGTTGGTCATGAGGAGTGTGTGTATTTGTGAACTCCTAAGACGATTTATGTTTATAACCACGATATTCCTCTGCCATAAGTGAGGGTATGTATTAGAAGAACTCCATGGTTCTTGTGTATGTTCTAAGATTGATTTAAAGAGTGGTTATCATTAGATTAGAATAAAAGAAGGAGAAAAATAGAAAACTGCCTTTAAAACAAAGTATGGTTTGTATGAATGCTTAGTCATGCCTTTTGGATTAACTAATGCTCCGAGCACCTTTATGAGACTTATGAATCATGTTTTGCGTGCATTTATAGGCAAATTTGTAGTTGTCTACTTTGATGATACACTCATTTATAGCAAAAATGCAGACGATCTTGTAGTACATTTGAAATCCATTTTAGACCTTAGGAAAGAAAAGTTGTTTGCTAATCTGAAGAAGTGTACGTTTTACACTGATAAGATTTTATTTCTAGGATTTTTTGTTAGTACACAAGGTATACAGGTTGATGAAGAGAAATCCATGAAAACTATGAACATTACCTACACTTGTGGGACTCGGCCATTCTTGGACTGCACGTAACTTCTCTTCATCAACCTATTTACCTTGTGTACTAACAACAAATCCCAGAAATACAAGCTT
This sequence comes from Malania oleifera, assembly GCF_029873635.1. NCBI lineage: Eukaryota > Viridiplantae > Streptophyta > Magnoliopsida > Santalales > Ximeniaceae > Malania > Malania oleifera. The sequence goes on along the minus strand of NC_080428.1, from coordinate 34,451,825 downwards.
ATCGGTGTAAAAAGTACACTTCTTCAGATTATCAAAAAACTTTTCTTTCCTAAGGTCTAAAATAGATTTCAAATGTACTACATGATCGTCTGCATTTATGCTATAAATGAGTATATCGTCAAAGTGGACAACTACAAACCTGCCTATAAATGCACGTAAAACATGATACATAAGTCTCATAAAGGTGCTCGGAGCATTAGTCAATCCAAAAGGCATGACTAACCATTCATACAAACCATACTTTGTTTTAAAGGCAATTTTCCATTCATCTCCTTCTTTTATTCTAATCTGATGATAACCACTCTTTAAATCAATCTAAGAAAATACACAAGAACCATGCAGTTCATCTAACATATCATCTAAGCGAGGAATAGGATGACGATACTTTATTGTTACGTTGTTGATGGCTCAGCAATCAACGCACATTCTTCACATCCCATCCTTCTTAGGTACAAGTAAGACCGGAACGGCGCATGGACTCATGCTCTCCCCCACGTGCCCTTTTTCCAACAACTCACTTACCTACCGTTGAAGCTCCTTTGTCTCCTCGGGGTTGCTCCTATAGGTTGGTCGGTTTGGAATTGTTGCACTAGGAACAAAATCAATTTGATGTTCAATCTCTCGAATTGGAGGTAATCCATGTGGTGTTTCCTTGGGAAAGACATCTTCATACTCCTGCAAAAGGGAAACAACAGAACTAGGCAAAGCAAGGTCAAGTTCGCTAGTATTTAGACAAGCCTCTTTGAACAAAAGTACAATCATCGGCTGATTTGAAAACATTGCTCGCTTAATTTCACTCACTTTTGCATAGAAATTCTTCTGTTTTCTCTCTGATTTTCTCTTAATGGCCAAATTGTGATTTTCTTTTTCTCTCTCATTTTTCTTAGCCTCTCTCTGATTTTCACTCCTTTTCTTTTGTTCACTCTCTTTTTGCAATCTCACTTGATCCTCATCTACTTGCTGCGAACTCAATGGTACAAGAGTGATTGATCGTTGATTAAGTACAAAGGAGTATTTGTTCGTAGAGCCATCATGCTTCACACGCCCATCAAACTACCATGGACGCCCTAGCAATAAGTGTCCAGCTTGCATCGGTACTACATCACACAACACTTCATCTTCGTATTTACCGATTCAAAATGCGACTAACACTTGCTTGTTCACCCTTGTCTCACCACTACATTTAACCATTGCAACTTGTACGGTCTAGGATGCTTCAACATGGGTAGTCCCAATTTTCCACCATAATTATGCTTGCAACATTAGCACAACTACCACTGTCAATAATCACACTACATACCTTGTCTTTGACATAGAAACTAGTGTGAAAGATGTTCTCCCACTGCACTTCATCAACTCCTTTTGCTTGCAAGCTCAATGCTCTCCGTGCCACCAATGTCAATGCATCAGGGGCTAAATAATCCTCCTCGAAAATAACCTCCAATGGTGGCATGTCGTTGTTGTCGGAATCTTCATTCTCGGTCACAATTTCACCATTTTCTTGCAACACCATGACCTGCTTGTTTGGACATTGACTTGCTATGTGTCCCCTGCCTAGACATTTAAAACATTTAATGTCACGATTCCTAGAGGTAGAAGTGTCAGTTTTACCTTGAGGAACGTGGCAAGTGTTCGCGGACTTGGGCCCGGTTTTAGACATTTGTGACTTGTCCATCTGCTTGGTATAACTCAATTTCCAAGAGGTAGAACTGGAGTTATAGGTTGCACGAGACACACCCCCTTCTTGAGTTGTTGCTCCACTTTGATGACCACGTGCACCATATCTTCCAACTCCACATAATGCTGCATGTCTACCTTATCTTGGATTTCTTGGTTTAATCTAAATAAAAACCTAGCTATTGTAGCTTCTCAGTCTTCTTCTACATTAGCCCAAATCATAGCAATCTCCATCTCCTTGTAGTAATCCTCTACACTTCGGCTTCCCTGCCTAAGACCTTATAGCTTTTTGTACAACTCTCGGTAGTAGTAACTTGGAATGAACTGCTTTCTCGTCACTGTTTTCATCTCCTCCCATGTTTCTTTTGGTCATTCTCTATTTCGCCTCCTGTTTATAACAAGTCAATCCCACCAAGTAATAGCATAGTCAGAAAATTCAATCACAGCTAATTTTACCTTCTTTGTTTCAGAATAGTTGTGGCATTCAAATACGAAATCCTTCTTCTTCTCCCGCTCAAGGTATGCTTCAGGGTCGGATCTACCTTGAAATGATGGAATCTTCATCTTAATACTACCCAAGTTGTTATCTTCTCGGTTCCTAGCTTCTCTAAACCGCCCTCCATGTCTCCTATTACTAACAATAGAATCCCGATCAGCTTCTTCATCAAAACCAACCCCGTAAGGCTCTTCATCTTCAACCCTCACTCCCCTCGGTTGAACTCTTTCCCTTCTATGCACATTAGGGGCGTTTTGTGGCTGCTTCTTACGTGTATTCTCCATTTGATCTATCAGTTCATGAACCTACTCCAGTTCCAACCTCATCACACACCTCATCTCAATCATCATGGCCTCCATAAACACTTTTGGATCAGCCAGTTCCGTAGCATCTTTGGTAACGCTCTTAGCACTGTTGTAAGACATGATTGCTACAAGGCAAAGCTAGAAAGGAAAAAAAAAAAAGGAACCCAAGATCGTTCTACTTTCAAAATTGAATGATAGACCTCAACATGTTGTTTACAATAAACAAGAACCTTGGTATATACGACCTCAACTTGTTGTTTATTGCGAAACAAGAACCTCTGTATAAGGAAGATGCCACAAACGGTGGTGGAAAACTGTTTGATAAGTCGTTGGTGAACGTCATAGGAAATCTTGATAAGTTCAAATAGTTCTTCAAAGAACCGCAGAGAAAATACTCTCACAATTTTATTCAATGATCCCCTTTGTTCTTATACTAAGAAAGCTTTTATAGGCATAGCCTAAGAGGCAAAGTATTAAACACTTCAAACCACTCTCAACAACTCTCAACAACTTTCTAAGACTTCTTCCAAGATTACAAATTAGGCTCAACAACTTACTAAGACTTCTTGCAAGATTACAAATTAAATAAAATACAAAAGTCAAAGGTAGGCTCAACAACTCAAACAAGTTGTCTTGCATGATTACAAAGTAAATAGAACACAAAAGTCAAAGAGTCAAATCCCATATTTGAATAGCACACCATTATTACAGCATTTAAACATGCCAATTTAAGCTTGGTCTTGGCCAGATTCTTCTAGAGCTTCAATCATGTTGATGAATCTTTATTGCTCACGTGAGTCATGCTCAATGGGCCTCCACGAATTTGCTTAATTCCATGCCTCTTGAATCAATCTGTTGAGTGTAGCTTTAAATTTCCTTGCTCGTGCTCTCATAACCAACCCAATTAGCACTTGGACAAGTTTCTTTGAAGTTGTGTTATAATTTGCATCAGTTAGGGTAGGGTACAGGCCCATACACTGTACAATCCCTCCGCCCGATACTCAAACCTGTGAATTTGCCCATTTTAATTTTTAAAGCATGTATATGCATATTAGAACACCATCCAGCTTAGATACAATCATAACTAATGCCAACACTACCCCTTGGCATGGGTTGTGCGATCATAAACCCTGAACCATCCCTACCTTGCGTCGGCACTATTAGGCAATATACATATTATAGTCTGACTAAATCTAATCCAGCTGGTCCAATAATCCACCAGTGGCCACACCTATCTAGCCGACTATCTTGGTACCCACACTAAAAAATAGATGTGTGGTTGCATTGTACCCAGATTATAACAATGGTACCGCGCTTAAGCTTTTTAAGGCTTCATATAACATTGAGCTTTTTAAGGCTCTCATAGTAACAAGTTGCGGTCCCAATATCATATATACAATTTACAATAAGACAAATTAACTTGTTTCCAATTCATAAATCACATGTATAGTTCCAATATTTTCATAATCTCATTCATGCATTCTTTCTTTCATTCGCAATGTGGTATAAATCGGTACACACTCTCTCGGTTTAACCCTTTTCACATATAGGGCTCGGTATCTAACCAACACCTATTTTCCACATTTTCTAATAACAATTTGGAACTTCAGTTCCCATAATTCACATACATACTAGTCAGTTCATCACACTCCATTTCATATCATATGTCACACTCATTTGATCAAAATATGCTATATTTAGTATAAACTCGAAAATATCATTTAAACGGAAAAAAAAGGGTTCCAAGCATCTCCTAAGTTAAGTTTAATACAAATAAAGTAGTTTTGGAAAGTTTAGAGATCATATGCCAAACCCAACTTTTTACCAAAACCATAATATCGTAAAATCGACATTTTGAATCGGTGAAACTTTGCAAATAAGCAATCATATCGTACATATAAACATAAGCTAACTTTTTAGCGGTTTAGTTTTCTAAAAATAATGATGTAAAAAAATCCCCTTACCTTTCTCTGAACACTGAAACATGAACTATACAGCTCTAAAATAGCAAACCGAGTTCCCAAAACCTAAAAACCAAAGAACAATACTTCAACACGATCTTATTTACTACATAGACCTTTACCTTGATTTCGAGATAAAATCCAAAAATCCTCAAAACGAAGATCCGATCCGCTACAATCGCAGAGGCTTTCCCCCTAATCCACGCAGTAACGTTGGATCGATGATTCAGGTAACAGATGGCCCAAAATCCTAGAGAGAGAGAGTCTCCTTCGAGTTCTATAGAGAGAGAGAGAGAGTTTTGAGTTTCTTAACCATGAAGTAATGAATAAGATATTTATAATTTAGTTGACCCGGCCAGACTCATCCACGAAGTGGAGCACTCGCCGACGAACAGAAGAAGGGCGTTCGTCAACGATGGAGTTAGCCTCGTCAACGAGCCTGAGATTCTAAAATTCCAAAAATCTCTCGATATCCTCTCCTCGATGATCCTTTGAACCTCACCGATGAGCCAAAGAAGAGACTTCATCAATGAGAGAAAGAGTCTCGTCAACGAGCCCTGCTATTTTTACCTTTTTAAATTCCTTCCCCTTTTCTGATTTGTTTAATCCACATTTCTCGGGTTGGGTCCTTGCACTCATTGTTGTGATTGCTTGCTGATTTTATTAAGAGTTAAGCAGAAAAGTTTTTCCCCATAGATTTAATTCATAAATCCTTTTTGTGGGGAAACTTTTATTAGCTTATGAGTCTTTACATTTTTATTGCAAGACTCTTGAGCTTGTCTTGTGTTTTCTTTGAAGAAAATAATTTTTGACAAACTTGTGTTCTAAATATCTCTTGTGCTTGATTTCTTGAAAATCTTTTTGAGATATATGATTATACTCTTGAAAATCTTTGAAACCTTATTTGTGGTTAATACATTTATATATATTGTTTCAAAGAAACTTTGCTAAACTCACTCTCACACTTTGATTGCATATTAACATTATATTGAGAGTAGTTTCATATATCTTCATTGAACTTATATTTCCTTTCATATTGAACTGCACTGGATATAGCTTGTGTGTATCGGTACAAATCTTCTTGTGTTAGAAGCATTTTTATTTGTACACAAAATTATATTGATTATCTATTGTATTCCAGACGTGGCCTAAGGGAGTGTTGATCTAGCCCGTAAGGATTGGTTGTAAAAGTTGAGGTCGGCCCTAGTAATTTGACCTAGTGTTGTAACCAGTGCCGCTCCACCCGTTAAGTGAGCATTAGTGGAATTCTCAGGCTTACAAGCTAAGGCGGGGATGTAGGCAGTATTGGTCTAACCCCGATAACATATCGTGTGTCTACTTTAATTTCTAGCACTTTATATTCCTACACATGTATGTTATATTTAATATATTGTGAATGTTGCGCATGATTTAATTTTCACATGTCATTATCTACGCAATTGGCATATGATTAGAAAGACCCTACGTTGTGTATTACTGATATCTGATTAAATTTATGGAGAATTTTTTTAAATATCCAATTCACCCACCATCTTGGGAATACACCAATTCCAACAATTGGTATCAGAGCCTCGTGGCATTGACTTAAACGTTTTTGCTAAAGATCGAGATGGCTCACAATGGTGTATCCCCATTCGGAGAGGGACAGTCACCTACTAGTCCTCCATTATTTTGTGGTGTTAACCGCACCACTGGAAAATTTGAATGAGCATTTTTATAAAATCTATGAACTGGAGGGTCCAGCAGGTGATTGATAAAGGAATTTGTATGCTAGTAGAAAGTGATAATAGTTTAATGCATGCAAATTCACATGTCATGGATTTACTGTATTGCGTGTTAGATTCTAATATTTCACTTAAGATTATGGCATATGCAAGTGCAAAGGATATATGGGAAGAGTTGGATAGGAAATATGGAGAGGCAAAAGAAAAGGAGACCCTCACTCTGAAGGATTTACACTTAAATGGTCCAGAGGAGGTAAATCATGTATTAATAATGCAAATCAATGAAGAGGTATATGATTCACCTCTTATTTCAGTTTATGATGCAGTCGATGATTCTTGTGTTGATTGTTGCAAAATATCATGTCTTGAATCATCTGTCGAACTTTGTGATAATACTGCTAATGTTGTATGCAATGATTCATGTGAAAACTATTGTATTAAATCTTGTATTGAATCATGCAATGAGTTTTATGATGAAAGCATGTCATTGAATAGACAACCAAAAAAGGATTCATTCAAAAATCATAAGTCTCTAGTTAGAATGTCTTATCATAAAACTTTTCCAAAAAAAATCAAAACAAAAGGTTTGCTAAACAATTAGATGAATTAAAAGTTTATCATGCCATCTTAGAGAAGAAAAAGATGAATAAAATATTGAAAATAATCTATCAAGAGGGAGAAATGGGAAATGATAAACCCTCGGGGCTCAAAAAGAAAATAATTTTCAAAAAGGGTTCAAAATCATTTAATAGATCCCATACAAATTTTCATGCCTCATCTCGCAAACACAAGATTAGTAAGCATGGCCCTTCACGAAAATTTAAAACTTGCTTTTTTCATAAAATCAAATGGCACATTCTATCTACTTGCCCATTCAGAAGTGTCAGAGGCTTAGATAAGAAAATGAAATGGATTATCATGAAAGCAAACCCCGTAGGACCTAAGGAAAATGGATTTAAATTAATATTACTTAACTATTTAATTCTTCCTTAGTTCCTATGTTTAAGGGTTGTGATGACTATAAGCTCAGGAAGTGGTGCGTGCTTATAATTTCAAATCTTAGTATATGCCTTTACTATTTGTATACTAAGAACTTTAGTGAAATCATACCAATACGAAAAATTCAATAAATTTATCCAAATTGAACCTAATGCATTTACATCTTAATGATTGGGTAAAATATGAAAATATTGATCAAAGTATGTCAAAGTAAAATCCACTTCCAAATGGACAAAACATGTTTGCCTGGTAATTTATTTTAAATGCTTAACACATATTTAATTATGAACATCTTAAGTTAAGCATATTATGTCCATCGCACATGTTTGGGACTTAGGGAATCCATTGTATATCATTTAACGCTAAGCTTATTCTTGAGCATAAAAGTATGATCAAAGTTTTGTCATCACTTTAGGCTTAAGCACTAATAATTATCAAGTTCCCATTTCATCAGGTGCTTATTTAAAAGACATCCCTTCTCAATTAAATTAGGGGCATCCACTAAGGGAATCAAGTCTTCATTTAGTTATCATAAATTTATTCCCTTCATACTTGAAATATAAAAATCCTCTATTTTGGTTCACCATCCCCTCCATAGGACTCTTTACTAAACCATGATTATATCTGGAAAAGACTATGCCTATCCATCGGTTTGTATCCTTGCTACAAATCATGATCACATCTAAAGGATACCTTCCATCCTCCAAAGAGCATTGGTCAATATATTCAAATACTCCTTATTGCTCTTTGCCCATTCTGTTTGGACATACACGCTAGCACGAATATGTCTTGAATATTGTCCACTCAGAAAATTACTCTTCTGAACTCATCAGTTTAACCTTCGAGAGTATTTGTCCTAACTCGCTTCACATAGCTCTCAACTTTTAAATCAAATCCTTTAGAGCTCTATATACCTTGATTGTGTTGAATGGCTAAATTGGTTGCGTAGGTCCTAATCTTGATAAATGCGTATATCTCAAAGTGACCTATGCACATGTAATTAATATTGAAAGTCATTCCAACTTGTGTCTCTCACACGTTAAGATTCATAAGAAAAGAGGCAGACATCGGCTTATTACCTTAACAAATATTTATTGTGACTTTTTGGTTCGATAAACCTAATGCAATCAATGCCAAGATTAAACCATTGAAAATCTTAAGAACCTTGGCTAAGATATTTAGATATGAAAAAGGCATAAAATGATTAATTGCATAACTCAGGGGAAGCATATATTTCTCATGGTCATATAAACTAAAATGCTCTCATTATCTTATAAGATTTATGTCCATATGCCTTAATGAATAAGAACACTATATTGAACTCAAATCTATCCACTGCTTTTTACTATTTATATTTTCTTTATGGATAGATCATTTTTTTTATGAATTGATAATTGCTACATGTTTGCATGCTTAGTATTGAATGCCTCTCGCATGGAGGATGCAGTGGACGTGAATTGCATGCTAATAGTGGAATTTAGGTTATTGCGTGCTTTTTATGATCTATTTTGATGAAAACAACTAATTATCAGGTACAGGTTTTATAGGACAATGTCCGATTTACAGAAGGCATGCTGCCAAAATTTTGACAAGACGTTTCCCAACATAAAACCTTGTCCAAAGATGATTAAGTTAAAATAAAAGTTAAAACATTTTTGAAAGGATGAGCAAAAACTAATTATATATTAAATTTCATCCTAGCATAATCATCAAATAGTTAGAGGAGCAACTCCATCCCTATAGAAAGATCATAAAGGACTCACATGCATCACTTCACTCTTTGAATATTGAGGCCCTTCTGAAAACCTTGAGCATAATATCCAGCTTTCATGATTGAGATATGGATTGCTTTTGTTAAAGAGCATTATAGAATACCTTAATATCTATTTTCGATGCATTTTTTGCCTATAGGGACAACTATATTGATCAGAGATGAATATGGTTAATAAATATCCAGTATAGTGTTTGAAGAATTGTTTGAGTGCTCACTTATACTTTAGCATATTTAATGAAATCAATTCCTTGTAAAGTATAAGCAATTTATTTCGTCTAAGTTAGAATTCAAATCAATTGGGGGAGCATCCAAAAATTAAAATGCCTATCTTGTTATGCTCACCAATATTTTTTTTGGCTTAGATTGGTTTGTTATTCACTATGGCTCGTGCTTAATTATGATGATCTTGTTGAATATCTTAATTGAAAAATATAATAATTAGCCACATGTTCTTTGTGCTGCTATATGATCTTGCATTTGATTGATTAAATTTTAGGATCTATATGGTTGTCCTTTTCTGGTTATATGTTGTATGGCTCTTAAATGCTAAACCAGAATGATTGTTGCTTACTTGCTTTAAATTAAAAAAATTTTATTTTCAGCAAGCAACCCCCAATGACTTTTTGCAAACATCAAAGGGGGATATATATTTATACACACACACACACACACACACACACACACATATATATATATATATATATATATATACTTACATATACTTTTTGGCAAGAAAAATTCTCAAAACTTAAAATTTTTATGTCTTGTCTTATTATTTATATATTTATATATATGGTTTTAAATTGTATAACTAGTTCGGTAACTACACATGAAAATACATGCAAACTAGTTAGACCATTTTTATGCTCGAACCTTCTATTTGCTTTCATATGTCATGTCCTTTGAACTAAAATCTTTTACAGGTCTTATAAAATATTTGAACTGAAATGGTTTGTGGATAATTCTGGTCTAACTATGTTTTTCATGTCACTTAAATCTTTTAACGACTAGTTATACAGTTTTGTGTACTTAATCGCCATATTTTTCAAAAATAGTCATATTTTTTTTCATGCCTGTTGAATCAGGTGTAATCCCAAGAGGGGGGTGAATTGGGTATTTAAAAATTCTTTGACACTTATTTATCTCTTAAACCCTTCTTATATGTTTACCAATCAATTCTTGTTACTCAATTATGTAGGTGTAAGGCTATCCAACCTAAACATGCAATATACACAATTTAAATGCAGTTCTGAAAAATAAAGAGTAAAGGGAAGAGAGAGGACAAACACGGTTTTACGAGGTTCAGCTAACTTGGCCTACGTCCTCACCTTGAGCAACCACTCAAGGATTCACTAAATCCCTACTCCTTAAAGTGGGACGGAGATTCCCTTACAATCCGCTGCTTACAAGAGGCATAGCTTCCTCCTACTCCACTGCTTACAAGAGATACAGCTCTCTCCTCACACACCAATTCACACACTGAACTGTGTATACAATAGAATCTGAAAAATAACACTCAAAACAATGCTTCTAACAAAAGCCTGTGAGTACAATTCAATTTCCTAATACATTAACATATGATATAATTTGAAACTCATGAATGTATGAAAACGATACAATCATTTTATGTATGATATGGTTCAATACACAAATCCCTAATTAACCAAAACTCCCAAGTAAAGATATATTCAAAATGTTTTGGAGTAAGCTAGGGTTCTTGATTCACTTTGCAAAAATGCACAAGTATGTTTGATGTGAACTTGTTCACAAAACTTTGTCTTGAATATTAACTGAATCAAAATCACAAAGTTTTATTTCAAGTATTCAATCACAAACTGAGTATAGTGTTTTTCAGAAATTATCCCTCAATAAAATATATAGTTACAAGTACCAAGGATATTTATTCAAGTGTTAATATAACTAAAATATAGTTCCTTTGGAAAACACACACTTGAATCAAACCTTTCAATCAACCACACAATTTAAATCAAGTAATGATCTTGTTTAGAATAACTATACATACGTATAGGTACTTTCAAGATCAACTTTTTAATCAAAATAGGTTTTTCAATAATAAGCTCAATGAATGATATATATATATATATATATATATATTTACATACTCTTGAATCAAAAATCAATCAACCAAGTTAAATAAACTTTCTCAAGTAATGATCTTTTCAAAAATCAATTTTTACACGAATATGCACACTCAAGATCAAAACTTTTCTAATAATAGTCAAGAGCACGTAATGAGATGAGATGAGAAGTTCTTAAGAATAGTAACTTGAAAGATCAAACCTCAATACTAGATTGAAGTACAGTTGAGTAAACAAGTTCCCTTTGAGAATCTGAGTTGATTTGCCCAAACTCGAAGATTAGAGATTGAAGTGTAGGCAATCGTATAGCACTAGGAGCAGATTTTCAACGTTCTTTCAACAAGGTGTATTCTTCTCTTTCTTGTGTGTCTTACTTCTTGTTCTAGGGTTTAGATACTCAGAATATATAGTATCTTACCCTTAGGATTGATCTCAGCCGTTGGATCAATAAAATAGCTCGCGAGTCATTTTAATAAAAAAACAAGTTTTTAAATTTCCCGCAAGTTCAGGCGCCTGAGGTCGAAAGTCCAGGCGACCGAAGTTCCTTAAGCCTTTGAAAAATCAAGTTGGAATACAGGGTCAAGTGCCTAAAGAGGGAAGTTCAGGCTCTTGAAGTGAGTTCAGGTGCCTAAGGTTCCAAGGTCAGGCGACCGAAGAGCCTCTGCCAACTTACTGAGTTTCCCATTAATTCTCAATTTTTCTTTTCTAGTTTAAAATTCTGCTTTGCTCCTTTGCTTGGGTCTTTTATAAAACAACTTTTCCATGATTTTAAAAACATTTCTAAGTCCATGGAAGTTCCCTAATGATGTACATGAAAAGCATGAATCCTAGAATCGTTCTAAGTTATGTTGAGCCTCAAATTAAATCATATGACAATGTAAATACATAAGTTCTAAATACCCATTCCCAAGATGTTCTTGAACCTTGCCGCTTGCACCTTGATTCTCGTACTCTTTGAGTTCCATGGATCTTACCAAGATTTGTAAGCTTTACTTGAAGGCTCCATGACTTGTCATCTTTCCATGCATGGTTAATATAGTTCCTATTCACAAACTCCATGCACAGATCAAATATCAAGTGATTTGTCATTATCAAAAAACGAATTGGACTTATAGAGTCAACAATGCCCTTTTACTAATGACAAAAGGAGGAGATGTTTAATAAGAGCAAAATTAGTCCTTTCTCCCTAAACTTTTGTTACTTAAAATGAAAAATGATAATTGTACTTAAATACATAACTTGAAAAATTTCTAAAGTCTTCATGCTTGTTTGTGAACTTTATTGAATATCTTTTTGTATTTGTGCATACTCTTAGGGGGGAGCCTTGTCAAGCGAACCCATATTTTGCTCATGTATTTGTCATCATCAAAAAGGGGGAGATTGTTGACCTTTTGGGTCTGTCCCCTATTTTAATTATAACAAACCATAGTATCTCATCTGTGTGCTAAGTATATGAACAGGTTTACTTTTCTAAGCACAGATGATAGATGAGAAATGGAAGCCAAGAAGCACTTAAACGAGCACATCTTTTGGCATATTCCATGGAATTGCAAAGGAGCAGGGCATGAAAATTGACTTCCTTTTCAAGTTGTATTATATTTTCTTTTATTCATTTCGTGTTTGTAATAATTATTCAAAGGTCTGTAATAATTAATGCATGGCATACATGGTAGGGACTATAAGCTCAAAGACCATAGAATGACCTTAGGGATCACCATCGGTCGACCGAATGGATTTTTTGGGCTTAATTAAAAAACTTAGGTCATAGACTGACCTTAGGTCCCCAAGCATCTCATAACAAATCCCCTATAACTCAAAAGTTATAATTATGTGAACAGGGGTGACTTCAAATAAAAATCAGGACTTAAAATGACCATTAAAAAGGCTTCAATCGATCAAACCAGTCTAGTTATACTATGTTAGTTAATCGAACTACTGTTGGTTGAGGAGATTAAGTCTCAGTTGACCAAACTTGTGCAGTATAAATGATGCAGTCAACCGAACCGTACAAAAGTCAACATTTTTACCTCGTACGGTCTACCGTCCAGTTTTGAGCACAGTGTCCTCAGTCAACCGAATTGCCACGTGCCTGACACCCTTTACACTCGATCGACCAAATCTTTAGTTCTATTTGGCCATGGTCGATCGAATTGTATGAGTAGCCGACCGACCTCTTTGTTGGTCGACCGAACCTCAAAATTTTCAAAATCGCCTTAATACGATCGACCAAATCTCCAGTTCTTGTGCTTGATTTTCTGAAATCTTTTTGAGATATTTGATTACACTCTTGAAAATCTTTGAAACCTTATTTGTGGTTGATATATATATATATATATATATATATATATATATATATATTGTTTCAAAGAAACTTTGCTAAACTCACTCTCACACTTTGATTGCATATTAACATTATATTGAGAGTAGTTTCATATATCTTCGCTGAGCTTATATTTCCCATCATATTGAAGTGCATCGGATATAGTTTGTGCGTATCGGTACAAATCTTCTTGTGTTAGAAGCATCTTTATTTGTACACAAAATTATATTGATTATCTGTTGTATTCCAGGCGTGGCCTGAGGGGGTGTTAATCTAACCCATAAGGATCGGTTGTAAAGGTTGAGGTTAACCCTGGTAATTTGACCTGGTGTTGTAACCGGTGCCGCTCCACCCATTAAGTGAGCATTAGTGGAATCCTTGGGCTTGTGAGCTGAGGCAGGGACGTAGGCAATATTGGCCAAACCCCGACAACATTTCATTTGTCTACTTTAATTTTCAGCACTTTATATTCCTGCACATGTATGTTATATTTAATATATTGTGAATGTTGTGCATGATTTAATTTTCGCATGTCATATTCTAGGCAATTGGTATATGATTAGAAACACCTTAGGTTGTGTACTACTAATATCTGATTAAACCTAAGAAGAAGTTTTTAAATATCCAATTCACCCTCCCCCCTCTTGGAATACACCAATTATAACATAAACATTTGTTTAGGCTTCTTCCATTATTAAATTCAGCTTGTCTTTATTTCCTTTTACTTAAAATATTGTTGGAATGAAATTTAATTTGGATTGTTTTTATTATTAGACTCGGTTTGTTTTTCCCTTTCTATTTAAATCCATTAAATCCTATTTAAGCTATATTATTCGTTGAGCTTGCTTGGTTGCGTTTGTTTAAAATAAATGTTGGATCTAAATATTTTTTTTAAGTTGTGTGTTAAAGTTATTTTATTATTGAAGAACTTTTTTTAGCCTAATTTGAGTTTAGTTTGTCCTTGCCTATTTACTTTGTTTTACTTCATTATCATTGTCATGCTTATTTTAATATTTAGTTTGGGTTGGTTGTTGAATTCTGCATTTTTGTTTAAGTATTGTTAGGTTATTATTTCATCATTTTGTTTGAGTTTGTTATATAGTTTAGTTTGTTTTTATTTAAGATCTTGTTGTCTTATTTCTTTATTTAAGTTATTATCATGTTGAGTTTAGTTTATTATTGAATGAGTCTTGTTTGCTTTATTTTTTTGGTTAGGTTATTATTATGTTGAGTTGGTTTTAATTCTTAAGTTAGTGTTAAAGTTAATTATTTTTGTTGAAGTTGTTGTTTGAATGTTTAATTGGTGAGTTGTTTGGTCGGTTTATGCGTGTTAGATTCATATTTTAGGTTTTGCATCATTTAATTTCATCACAAATTCTCAAAAACACCAAGATTTCGAATCTAAACCATGTTCAGTAAATTGTTTTTTTGTTTTCTTCTTTTTATGTTTTACACGAGTTTGAAACCGAAATGCATTCTCTGAGGAGATGATCTGGTCTTTTGGGGCTAATTATTACATGTCGTAACTCCTATACTTGGAATAGCCTTTCCGCTGCTTATTTTTAGAGTAAGTCAGCACCCTATTATTGGCAGAAATGGATGGAACTGATCTTCTGTACCCTATCAATTATGATGCTGTAAAGAAATACTTTGCTTAGATACTACTGTAAACTCCAAAAGGAATTCAATAAAATGTTTGTGCTGTTTATTCCATGAATCTCTTATCTATTCGTCACTTATGTTTTGATTAAATGATTGATGGTCATTCATGGCCGACCAGTTTCCCTTTAAAAAAATACCAAACATTTATTTATCATTTGTTAAACCCTTTGAGCCTGAATCTTAAACCATTTTCTCCTAAATTTATTTTCAAAAAGTTTAATTGGCTTCGGGGTTTCAAGGGTCTGACAAATCATGCGAGACTACAATTAGCTGCCAAAATGACTGCAAGCCATTTTTCTGCTACCAAGAAAGAAAAGTTGAGAAAATTAATACACTTTGCTAGCCCTTTTGAACCTAAGATATTCATTTTTTTGGTTTCAACATCAAAGGATCGCACTCCACACTAGGACAGTTTCAAAAAAATTTAGTTCCAGTAAAAAATGATGATCAAAGTCCTTCATAAAAGAGAAAAGCAAAAGTGTGGCAAAGGAAGAAAAAGGAAAAAGAATGAAGAAAAGACGAGAACGTATTTTAAAAAAGTGATTAGTAATTGGAGATCACCCTCTATAAAATTTGATCCTTATCATATCCTTTTTTTTCTTCAACCTATGTCCCTTAGCCTATATTATGGTCCAAATCAAAGTCCTGTCCAGATTGGTACTTATTGTTGTGTCTAATGATTTTTCAGACTTAATGTTGAGTCTGAACTACGTAATGACCAAATCCTGAAAAGGTACATAGGCAGCTTGTTCAAATGGACAAGTTCGATCAATACCTTGTAAACGCTTCAACATAAACTAGGGCAAAAAACTTCATTAGGGGATGGGATCCTTGAGCCTTAGTTTCCCTTTTCTTCTAAAAAACCTTATCCTCATACCTACGTTTCATCCTAAGTCCTAAAGACCATCTTGAAATCAAAACATGGACATTACTTGACTAAACCATTGACAAACAGTGGAACAAGAGAGAAGAAGAGAGGAGTCCCTCAATGAAACTGGAGCAGTTTGTGAAAAATGGAAAATTCAGCTATTTAAGGGTTTAGTTTGATAAATTAAAATCAACGTTATATGACTCCGGGATACTGGTGTAAGTTTTCCCCTTTCTAAAATAGCATTTGAACATGGTAAAACATCTATTTTGTACATACTGATCTCTTAATTGGGCAAATTGATGTCATAAAGGCATAATCATACTAAAAAAGAAAAAAGAAAAATCCTTTTTTACTCCCCAAAAGTTCTAAAAAGGACAAATAGTCAAAAGAGGCTCAATTAGGATCACCGGTACACTTTCCTCCAAAGAAGGCAAGATGGTCAGGGTCAATCACAGATGAATTTAACTGGGGCAGATTTTATGTTGAGTTTCAAGGGAGCCAATTCAAGGACCTTCATATCAAAATTGAAATTTGAAAACATTGTTAAGACCAAAGTTTGGCTTAAGGATTATAAGGGCACTAGGAAAAGAAAATTCATGCATCATCATGCATTTCATGCATTGCATAGAAAATAAAATAAAATGCATACACATCACATCATGCAACATGCATAATCATCCCTGCATTCTTGCATTAGAAGTAGCAACATACATCGCATAGCATCATTCAATCACATTCATCTTGATTGAACAAATTTTTGCACATCCATTTCCATCTTGGTATAAACAATCCCTGTTTTGCTAGTGTCTGAACACTGGGGTAGCTAACCCAGAGAACTAACCTTGGTCCAAGTTTTAGTGTGCACTTTGAAACTGGGGCAATGGTTATCAGAACCAAGCAATTCTTTCCCAAAGTTGTTTTGCCCACCCTAGAAACTCAGGCACTGGCCTTCAAATCTCAAAATATGTCTCCAACATGCAGATAATCTTTTCTAAATCATTCCAAATCATCCTGACTATCTCAATTATTTGAGTAGTCATTCTCATGTACTTCAGCACTCAGGTTTTTAAACCTTGTGCAAGTCATTTTTATGTGCTTCGGCACTCAGGTTCTCAAACTCGGTGCAAGTCATTCTAATGTGTTTTGGCTCTTGGGTTCTCAGACCCAATGCAAGTCATTCTCATGTGCTTAGCATACGGGTTCTCAAACCTAGCACAAGTCATTCTCATGTGCTTCAGTGCTCAGGTTCTCAAACCTGGTGCAAGTCGTTCTCATGTGTTTCGGTGCTCAAGTTCTCAAACCCGGTGCAAGTCATTCTTATGTGCTTCGGTGCTTGGGTTCTCAAACCTAGTGCAAGTCATTCTCTTGTGCTTTGGCGCTCAAGTTTTCAAGCCCAATGCAAGTCATCTTCAAGTGCTTCGGCACTCAGGTTCTCAAACAATGCAAGTCATTCTCATGTGCTTCAGAACTCGAGTTCTCAAACCTGATGCAAGTCATTCTTATGTGCTTCGACGCTCGGGTTCTCAAACCCAGTGCAAGTCATCATTATGTGCTTCGGCATTCAAGTCCTCAAAACCTTATGCAAGTCATCCTACCCAACAAAGTAGCCATTTTTCAGAGACTCGAGGACCTACACTTGAGCATGTAACCTTTGGTGCGCTAGCTCTGATTCCTACATTCGGTGCATGTTACCCCTTGTTTTGGTACGCTAACTTGGATTCCTACATTCGGTGCAAGTTACCCTCCTTTTGGTGCGCTAGCTTGGATTCTTACATCCAGTGCACAACATCCTCTTTTTTGTGTGCTAGCTTGAATTCCTACATCTGGTGCACGACACCCTCTCTTTGGTGCACTAGCTCGGATTCCTACATTCGGTGCATGTTACCCCTTGTTTTGGTACACTAGCTTGGATTCCTACATTCGATGCACGTTACTCTCATTTTGATGCGCTAACTCGGATTCCTACATCTGGTGCACGACACCCCCTCCTTGGTGTGCTAGCTTAGATTCCTACCTCCGGTGCACAACAACCTCTTTTTGGTGCGCTAGCTCGGATTCTTACATTCGGTGCACAACACCCTCTTTTTGGTATCCTAACTTGAATTCCTACATCCGGTACACAACACCCTTTCTTTGGTGCGCTAGCTTAAATTCCTACATCTGATGCACGTCACCCCTTGTTTTTGGTATGCTATCTCGAATTCCTACATCCGGTGCACGTTACCCCTTGTCATGGTACGCTATCTCAGATTCCTACATCTGGTGCACGGAACCCCTTGTTTTGGTATGCTAACTCGGATTCCTACATCTGGTGCACGTTACCCCTTGTTTTGGCATACTAGCTCGAATTCCTACATCTGGTGCATGTTGCCCCTTGTTTTGGCACGCTAACTCGGATTCTTACATTTGGCACACATTACCCCTTTGTTAGGTATGCTAGCTCAAATTCCTAGATTCGGTGCACGTTACCCCTTATTTTGGTATGCTAGCTCAAATTCCTACATCCGATGCACATTACCTTGAACCCCTACTAACCACAAACTCCTACTAACCACTAACCACCAGTGACCCAGGAGAGTTTTACTGAAGCAAGTTGTTCTTAAAAGCATGTGTTCCTACCTGGTAAAAATAGGTGTCTTTTATCTTTATAGCCATGTTACTACAAACAAATAGAGGATTAATATCCACTGTCATTTTCAAGTAGCAATGACTATAAAGAAGGGCAGCTGTAGACACCTCAATTTTTACTAGGTTATTTTAAGAGATCCTGAGTTAAAACTTTTGAAGGTTCAGGTTTGTTCTAATTGATTAACAGCTCCTAAATCCTTGAGTTTATAGATTGAAGTGAGTTTACTTAATCATATTCCCACGTACCAAACAGAATCATGCTAAAATCATACCTTCGAAAATTTTAATAAGCTTGAGAATTGCAAGTTGCCTTCTCAAAATTAGTTCAATTTCATGAAAGATTAAGAGCCTTAAATTGATTAGCAATTTGATCATGATCTTAAATACCAAGTTACCTTAAGACCAGTTTTTAAAGCCCAAAGGAGGACCAATTGAGAAGTGCTTTTTGGGATTTAATGCACAAGAAATAAAAATGCACTTTATTTAAAAAGAGGGACACGTGCCCTAGAATACAAAGGGAGTCTGTCAAAGGGCATTGCAGATACATAAGTAAAAAATGCACACAAAAGATAGTACAACCAGAAAATATGGCGAAATAACCAAATACAAGGAAATAAAAAAATACAAAATACAAAAACACGTGGAAATAAAAAATACAAAATACAGGGAAATACGAAAATACAAGGAAATGCAAAGGTACAAAATACCAAAGTATAGGGAAATAAAAAAGTACAAAGTACGAGGAAAATGAAATATAAAAGTAGCTCCAATCTCAAGTCACCAGCTAGAATGGTTGAATGCTTCCTCGAAGCCCCTAGTTCACCTGAAAGCAAAGGAACAAAATAATTAGTAAGTTGTTAACTAAAATTCAAAAAAAAATAAAATAAAATGTAAAATGAAATCACATGTGCGCAAGAGAAAGAATGAAAATTGTTAAGAAAATATTCCCTGTCAAAGAATTGCAGGAATAAAAGGGGCAGGCTATTAAAAGGGAATTTTGTTGGAGGGGAGCCTAGCGGGAAGCATTTGAGCGCCAAAACTTCACCGAGACACCCTATAATAGGGAGTCTGGCATAATAGAATGGACATGAACAATTAGAGAGCTAGGGAGAAAACTCTACAAAGAAAGAGAGAGAAGTTAGAGAGAAAAACAAAAGGGCATTAAAGAGAGAAACTCTATGAAAAATCTCAGAGGGAACAGTGAGCAATTAGCATAGAAAGAGAGAGATATCATAAAGCAACACAAAAACAGAGAGCAGTATAGAGAAATTGGTCTATAGAAGAGCATTATAAAACTCAAGAGAGCAAGATAGAGCAATTGAGCACAAAGAGAGTTAGAGCGGTTACAGTAAAAGCATAGCAGAACGGTTAACTGAAGTTAAAAGAAAGCAAATCAGAGGCAACTCGCAGGTTACAGTGACCCTACAAAACTCAAGGAGGCTAGAGCTGATCAACCAGTTCAAGAACTCCCAACAAGACCTCCAGATAGAAGGAGAAGAAGACCGGAGGAGTAGAAGATTACAGGTAAATCCAACTCTCTTCCCCTATTTTAATTCAGAAATATTGCAAATGTAAGAAAATTTGTGAATGCAGGTATCCACATCTAGGCTTCAGGTTCACTTTTGAACCCGAACTAAACCCCTAAATCCAACTCTCTTCCCCTATTTTAATTCAGAAATATTGCAAATGTAAGAAAATTTGTGAATGCAGGTATCCACATCTAGGCTTCAGGTTCACTTTTGAACCCGAACTAAACCCCTTTGACCCTGTCCAAACCCGAACCTGAACCTGGGTTCGAATCTCAACTCGAACCTAGACCATTCACCCACTAAAACCAAACCATGTTTTAACACGAACCCAAAACCTATTTTAAACCCAAGCCGAAAGAGCCAAACTCAAGCCCAAAGAATGAGACCCAAGCTCAAGCCCATTCTCATTTTAAAACAAAGCCCAAAAGCACTTTTAACCCCTTAAGCCCATTTTTTCAAAGACTAACCCGAGGCCCATTCAACTGTTTTAAAAAAGGAGCTCATTTTATAAAACCAGGCCCAGGTCCAGCTTTAAAATCAAAGCCCAATTTCATAAAAGAAACCGAGGCCCATTTTGTCAAAAAAACCCAAGCCCATTTTAAAAAAACTAACCCAACTTGTTTTTAAAAAATAAGCCCAAGTCCATTTGAAACCGAGCCCTGGCCCAGCTCGTTCTAAAATAAACCCAAAGCCCATAAAAAAAAAAAAAAAAAAGGTCCACACGTATCATCAAGTCCACTCGGGTTCACCCAAGTCCACACAGCCCACCTCGGGTTGACTCATGCGAGTCAACCCTAACACAACTCACCGGGTGAAGACAAGTTGCCTCGTCTTCAACCCGAAACCAAATCAAAAACCCTAACAGATTCAAGCATGAAATCCAACATTCGAAATTAATAAATTCATAAATAAACATCATAACAAAAAACATTCAGATCATCACAATTTTCAGATCACACACATCACACATCAAAAAAAAAAAAGGAATAAAGGAAAACAAGAAGGGAGAAAAGGATACTCAAGTTGTGGTCTTGTCTTCAACAGCCTAATTAGTTGAACCCATCCTCGAATCTTGTACTCAACCTTACTCCCGGGGACACCCTTTAGTGTTCTGGTCACGAACCCTAGCTTCACATCTCAGAAGATTGCAAGGAGCTTGAAGGAGTTTGAAAGAAAATACGCAGAGTCGAAAAGGAGGGGATAGGCTTTTAGAACTTTGAGATTGTGGGGTTTTCAAAGATTAAGTTTCTTCGAAGCTTGACAGAGAGTTAAATAGAAAAATTTGAAGGGGATTAGGGTTTTTAGTGGTTATGGAGGGAGTGTAACGACCCGAAGAATAATGGCATTTAAATAATAAAGAGAGAGAGAAATGGAAACAGTAATAGAAGGAGGCAGTCGACTTCGTCAACGAACGCGGAGTGTTCATCGATGACATTGCATTTTGAATATAATAACCCAGGGGATTTTCTCATGGCCTCGTCGACGAGGGTACAAGAGGGTCTCGTCGACGAGGGCAAGTTTCGTCAACAAGAAGATGCTGAGAGAGGATTTTTAGAAGTTTGAAATTCGTCAACGAGGGTGCAGGTTTGTCGACGAACTTTCAACAGGACTCGTCGACGAGATGACGTGGCTCGTCGACGAAACCCGCGATATAAATAGTGCTAAACTTCGATTTTATGCTGAAAATTTCAGTCAAGAAACCCTCTCTTCCTCCCTTACGGTTTCCCTTTCAATTTTCTTCGATTTCGGCTCCGGTAGTCACCGGATCAATGATTTGAGGCCACCACGACATTGAGGGTATTTTTGGGAAGCAATCATATATGTACATTTTGAGAAACCTTTTAGCACTCTAGTATTGTATATAATTATATATGATTATGTTTATTTGATTTTCACTTCTCGCTGCTTAGGTTGATGATTGGGTTTAATCCAATGTGGTATCAGAGCATTATAAATTTCATAGTACATATATATATATAAACCCCAGTTAAATAACAGGTCATTACAGGGAGTCTCAAAGATATCAAGAGAAATGAACGTGGAAGCTTATCAAAGAGAGGAAGGCTTCAAAAGGGCAAGAAAAAGGAAAGAGAGATTCTGAGAGAGAAGACGGATATTCGGGGTTAGGTTTCAGAGAAAGGTTGAGGTCGGGGAATGATTAAGGACTCAGATCTCACAAAGATCAAAAAGAAAGAACCAGGGCTTTCAGGGGTTTTTACTCGAGGATCTGAGAAAGGAGGATGCAAAGAGGTAGTTTAGAAAGAAGAAGAAGAGAAAAAGTAAGGGGGGCTAGGGTTTTTGTTCATTCGGTTGCAGAGAAGATGAGTTGTAGAAACCGTAGGGTTTCGCCTACAGAGAGAAAGGTGCTTCGAGAGAAAGAGAGGAGGGAGAGAGAGAAGAGAGAGAGTGCTTCGATAGGGGGAGGAGAAAAATGAGCAAAAACCAAAAATTTGGTTTAAATATCTCTGGCTAGGGAGCCATCGGAAGTTGACTCATGGAGCAGTACCTTCCACTTGTTAAGAGTGGCTACACGGCCAAATCTTGGTCGTCCGCACTGTGCTTTCTTTGCATGAGCGTGATCAAGCCACGTCATCGATCCATGCATACTTACTCCCTAACCGCACGATCTGTGTTTTCTATAAAGGGACAAGATCTTGCCACATCATCAATCCGAGTGAACCAACCTTCCACCGTACGATTTGTGCATTCTAGGAACTGCTTATACTTGCACCATGTTGCCAATCTACATCTGCGTGGGCTCCTCCACTCAGTCACTGGCACATAGCTCACTTACCTCCACATGCACGGTGCATCGCGCAGCTCTTCCTGAGCCATCCGATCCATGCTTCTTGGGAACAAATAGGATTAGGCCACATCACTAATCCCACCAGCATGCTCCCATCCACACGGGGTTTGACGCGTGGCCTTGATTGTTGGCCCGAGCTGGTTCCCCCATGAACTGTTGACCCTCTCGTTGGTCGATTTTTCTTCTATATTGATTATATTATTTAAATACTTAATAATTCATATAAAAAAATTAAAAAAATTAAAAAAAAATTAGAAAAATCACAGAAAACTTAGAAAAATTAGCAGAAAATTCTAAAAATATCTTTGACTCAATTTTCATTATTTTCCTTAAATTATCCTTTTGTACCATATTATTTAATTGTTTAAAAATTCAGGAAAAGTGTGAAAAAATCATAAAAATTTAGAAAATTAGAGAAAAATAAGCAAACAAAATATTTTTGAGGTCCAAAAATTTATTTTGCAATCTCTTCATCCCGAATGAGTCCAAAAAACACCTCCCAAGGTTCTTGAAAATATTTTCCCTTAGAAAAATCCTATAAGTTTTAAAAATTCTAGGAGTGTATTTTTGTGACATATTTTCTTGATTTTCATTTCCCTATAATTTTAAAGAAAGGGTATGAGCTTTTTAAGCTTCATGTACTCTAGTTTTAAGAGAATAATTATATAGTATTTGCATGGCTTATTATTTGCATTAGTGTTGTGAAAATTTTCTAAAAGAGTAAATAAAGATAATTAAGTTTAATTTGGGATAATTTTTTAATTAATTAGGTACCATTCGTAGAACGGGTGTGTAGAGAGTGCTCGTACCTTCCCTCACATAACTGAACTCCCGATCCCTACTTTGATAACGCAAACCAATTCTACCCTTAATTGGGTAGTAATCAAGTGTTTAAATCACACTCCAAAAGGTTAGTGGCAACTCCACCCTCCATTTTTCATAAAAATTAAAATTAAAACATCTGTTTATTCCGCCCACCCTAGGGCACCATCGCTCCACGGGGACGTCGCGATAGTTCCTATACTGTACTTAATACCTATCGACTCCTGTATAATTTCTCTATCAATGTATAACAAAATAGTAGTAGACAAAATTGATGTCATTCTCAATTTGCACTACCGAACTTGAGTGGCCTTTGAATTCTTATTAATAGATCTTTTTGTTCGAAAACTTTATTTATTCAATATGATCCTAATGATATATTTCATACTACACTTTTGAAATTTTAACAAACTCTAACTCATAAATCCTAATATATTTTTAACTAGTTTCAAATAACCCTAATTTTTAAAATTTCTTGCATTAGCAAATTTAGTAAACCTGCCAATAATTCTTCACCTATGCAAAAGTTAATAATAATTCTAATAATTCTTCACTATTTAGTACATTAATCCTAAAATTTTCACAACTAAATAATAATTTCTTCATCTACGTAGCATATATTAAGTAATGCGTTAAGTGTGATTAAATCACTAACTACTAAATTCTTAAGTGTCATTAAGTGTTGTACATTAAGTCTAATTCAAAACATTAATGAAATCTTTAACTACCTTATTCAAATAACTAAACTTAAAATTACTAATAAATTCACTACTACCAAAAAAAAAAAAACCACTAATAACATAAATGACATAACTAAGTCCAAGGATAGAATAACCAATGTAATATTAAGTATAATTTCTTTAAATCACCTAATAATTAACCTAACCAACATAAATATTGTTTACTAATATTCTTTTCAAATGACAAACACTATATAACTATCACTGAATAATCATTTTCGCAAGTTTCAAACACTAATCACTAATAACTACATCAAAGTTGACGAGTTTGCATATGCAATATTAAAAATGACTAATGACTATTAATTACAATTTCCGTAAAATAACCAACATAATATTAATTCAAAATTTTTAAACTCGCCTTATTCCCAAAATTACAATAACCAAGATTTATAACCAAAAAATGTGTCAATAAATCTAATAATAAGTCAAAACTTGTACTAATTTCTTTAGCAATCATAAGTTTAAAATTTTTAAGCCTAAGTATTATATATTAAGAATAATTCAAAATTACCTCTAATAACTAAACTTAAAAATTACCACTAATAACACATGATATCACTAACACTTAACCAAAAATGTATCAACAAATCTACTACTAAATGAAAACTTATACTAATTTCTTCAAAAATTACCTAGAAGTTGACTCGACCAATGTAAATTTTACTCACTAATAACCATATTTAAATAACTAAAACTAAATAATTACTACTAAGACTTAATTTAGATCACTAGTTGGAAACATAAATTTTTACTCATCAAGATACAATTTAACACAAATAATTCTAACACAAAAGATAACACAGTAAAATCAAATTATACAACTTCAAGAAAATTATTTAAGCTATAAACACAATCACTATTATCTCTAATTATTTCTTCTTTTACGTAAATAATCCTTCAAAAATATAATATCTAAACACTATTCACCATTATATCTAATTATCTCTACTTTTATGTAACCTTTCAAATATAATATCTATGTAATGACCCAAATAGTCATTAAGTTAATATTAATACAGAAGTGTTTATCTGTACGATCCTTGATTCCATATTTGATGCCTAAGAAAGACCTTATTTTAACGAGTGTTCAGAGACCATTGCGGTTCAATCGCTTCCTGGAGGTCGGCCTAATCAAAATGGAATTTCATAGGATAAACAACATAGACACTGTTTGTACACGTAAAAAAATACATATACATAAAATAGTGTTTTGCAGACATAATTTATAAAAATACATGGTAAAAAAAAATAATAATAATAATAATAATAATATAGGTATCCTATGTGGGGCCCACAAGACTATGTGGGGCCCACATAAGTCTCGAAGTCGTGTGGGATCCACATGAGTTCTGAAACTATGTAGGACTCATAAAATTGTGTGAAGATTAATGGAGTTACGTATGACCCACTTGGGTCTCGAAATTGTGTGGGGCACACAAAACCATGTAGGGCCCACATGAATTTTAGAAATTCAAATTTAATTCTTTTTTTAAAAAAAATACTAAAACATAACTTTAAAAAATAATAATAATAATAATTTAAAAAAATAAAAATATATATTAATTAAGTAATTAATTAAATGTGAGTGGTGGCAAGCACTCACACATGACCTTCATCCCTATTTCATACTTAACTCATGTCTAACCTATCTCATGTTTATTTCTTAATTTTTTAAAAATTATAATTTCACCCCTCTTCCCATACTTTTACAAATTCAATTTTCTTCCCCAAAATTTTTCCATAAATAGGAAGCTTTCAACATTCATTTTTCACAAAAAAAACTTCCAAAGGAAGAGAATGTTTAGTGAGTGAAAGAATTAGTGATGGAAGGAGAATTTTTACTATAATTAAAGTTCTCACTCACCCACTCTTTCCGATCTCATTTTTTTAAAGATATTCGTTTTGATCGTAACATAAGGTTAAGTAAGAGGTAAGTAAATTTGATTATGTTAGATTTTTATTTAAAATTCATACCCAAGTTTATTTGTAAGTAAATTTCAATTACGTTAGTTAGTTTCATAAAATTCTCTTGAGTTTATTTTTACGCATATTTAATTATACTAGTTTTATCTTTAATATACTTGCATTTAGTTTTTAGTTAAGAAATGTTCTAAACCCCTCGGGTATTTTTCATCATTAATTTATATTCAAGAAAATATTTTTAACACGAAAATTATGTAGCATGAGTTTATTTATATGTTGCATATTTCACGAAAATATGAATAAAGATTACAAGAGTTGATTTTTTTTTTATGTTGCGTATTTCACGAAAATATGAGTAAAAATGAGATTTTCATGATATTATTTTAATTGTAGAACTTATATAATAAAAATGTTTTTAAAACCCCTTATGGCTCAGACGATATAAAAAATTACGAATGTTCGGCACCGCAACTTAAAGTTTAAACGGATCAAAGTGCACCCACACTATTTACAGATAGGGGTGAGCATAATTCGATGAAAACCGAATTAACCGGTTGAAATTGGTCGGTTCGGTTCAGGTAAAAATCCCGGTTCAGTCGGTTCGGTTATAATTCTACAAAATTCTGGTTAATCGGTTTCGGTTCGATTAAGGATAAAAAAAATTTCGGTTAACCAATTAACCGAATACTAATTAATTAGATTTTAAATATAATTTATGAATATAATTTTTGTTTATGCAAGTGCATTAAGGAGTTTAATTAAGCTTGCTTATACTCGGCATTATTATTATTATTATCTTTTGTCGTTGTTTTTCTTGTTTTGGATTCTTTGTTCTATGGTAAAATATTATTTTCATTAATAAAATTAATAAATAAAGTATTTAATTAAGCTGGATTTGGTTTTAAAAAAAAAATTATAATTGTATTCTGTTTCTAGCAATTAATTAATTGTAAATGATTTTGGTTAAAATCGATTAACCGAATTAACCGAATGGGTAATTCGATCGGGGTCGGTTCGATGTCCTTCGTCAATTCGGTCGATTTGGTTAATGGTATTACTTAACCAAATTTTTCGGTTAATTCGATTAATTACCCGAATTTAACCGAACCGACCGTTTACTCACCCCTATTTACAGAGTGGTTTTATATGATAGTGGATTTCTCCTAAGTGCATACCTGGGTCAAACCAGGGTTTAATAGGGAAAATCTCACTTAATGATGATGTACGTTGATTTAGTTTGATCGGTCAACCAGCTAAATCCAGTTTTCGGACCGCACAACCCAATCATGGAAGTAAACATGACTTACGATTAACATATCTAAGGGTGATTTTTACAATATATGTATATACATATGTAATTATGTAAACAGAATTATTGATGATTTGAAGATAAAGTATAGGTTTATATGAACATGATCATTATTGTGCCTAAATAATAATTTAAAGGAAAAGTATATATATAAATATATATATATAATATTAAAAAATTATAATTACAGTTTTTAAAGTTAAAAGTTTAATTTAACAGTTGTAATATATGATTATAAAATTTTACTGTTGTAGTTTACAATAAAAGTATTTATGCAGAAATTTTTAAATTTACATTTATTTTAAAATCATTTTTGAAGTTGTATTATTAAATATTATTTTACAAAATTATGAAAACTCATCTTGACCACACACTAATAATAATCTTATTTACTTACTAGTGTCGTCTCACCCCAATCATTATTTTACATTTCATATCATTTTGAAAAGTGTACCAGAAATCTAACGTACCAAGTGCATAAACGAGAATAAAAAGAGCATAGTAGAAATAAAAAATTAGGATAATATAATTTAGAATATATGTGTATTTTAGAATTTTAAAAATTTAGATTTTAATAGTTGAGACATATTTGTAATAAAACTAATTAGTGCTCTGATAATAAATATAATTTAGATTTATTTGCATCCGCTGAAAAATTCATATGTAGAAATTCATTCGGATTCAGGTCCTTACAATCTAAATACTATTCACTGTTATGCCTAATTATCTCTACTTTTATGCAACCTTTCAAATATAATATCTAAAAACTATTCGCTGTGGTGCCTAATTATCTCTACTTTTATGTGACCTTTAATTTTAAAAAATAAATATTGCTTACTCACTAATATGAAAAGAGTAACATAACGTAAACATCGTTTAAAATTATCACAAAAATCCTTAACTCAAACTAATGTAATTTAGAGATTATTTCAATTTAACAAACTAATAATTTTCGCATTACGATCAATTTTCCGTAAATTAAAAAATAATTTCAATATTTTTCTACCAACAATCTAAACTAAATACATTTAAGTAATTTTTAATTCCAAGTAATATTTCTCAATAATTTCAAAAAATAATATACGTAAATACTTTTTCAAATGAAGTTATTTAAAACTAATGTAATTATCACTTCTTCATAAAACAAAAATTAACTTAAACCTTGTTTAACTAAGTAATTAATTTGTAATTCTAACTAAATATTGTTCAATAATTCCAAAAAATATGAATGTAAGTAAATACTAATTTAAATGAAGTTACTAAAAATTTTACTAATGTAACTACTACCTTTTTCATAAAACAAAAATGAACTTAAATTTCATTTTTACCAAAACTTCAACAAAAATAATTTTAAATCATTTATAAACAATTTTTTACAGTAAAATCCAATAAATGTTAAAACAAATAATTTCACAAACCTCAAATAACTAATTTACAAGAGAAGAATAAAAATTATGATTAAATAACAATATACACAAACCTTAAGTCATAAAATACCTCAACATATAAATCCTAAATCATAAAATGCCTCAACAATAATGAAATCAAGCGGCAAAACCAATTCTTCAACTCCAGAACCTTGCTTCTGTTACTAGATTGAACATAAAATCATAGAGAACTTGAAAATGAGAGAAATTAGGGTACCTTATTCGGAAGTTAGGTTCATATTTACACTGGTAGAATCCTCTTCTTTTTTTTGAGTAAACAATCACCAACACTCCTACCTCGTAGGCCTCAATAGTCATTGGCAGAGGAAGAAGAGCAGGGAGAAGAAAGGGGCTCTCCGTATCTCAAAACGAGGGGAGGGAGGGCAATAGCAAAGGAAGAAGAGGGCGATTTGAGTAATAAACAAAAACCAACTAATGGAAAATTAGTTTACTCAAAGCCCACCGACTTTGCAAAAGTCAATTTAGTCATGTTAATGCCAATTGACGTGATGATACAACAGTCAACACTGTCAAAATTTTGACCATAAACCAACATAAGCTCACCCACTTTTCAAATTCCAATTTCAAGCTGGTCGAAATTTAATGCTATATATAAACAAGTTCCGAGGGTTGTTGAATCTGGAAAACTTGATTAATTCCTGCAAAACTTGCATTGCTCCTGATAAAAATTGAACACTTGACACATGCTATGCAAAAATACATATATCTACACACTCCACTGCCCTACCAAAATAAATGATAGTTGATTTAGAACGGTCCTCCATTCTGTCTTTTTAGCTTCATTCATCTTTTGAGCAAGGCACCTCTAATAGGCCGATCCAGAAGCACAGCAGATCAGAAAAAGTTATATGCTAAATACCCCGTTGAAAGGTAACTTCTGAGCAGATTCAGCATATAATGCTCCCTGAAATTCATTGCTGTAGGTTAGGATGATACCATAGTTTTTTTATGTTGTGAATGAACTCTGAAGCACAATATTACTTATCCAAAAAAACCTGTAATTATAATGTTAGCAATTTCTTTATTGACCTAAACCTCACCGCTGCATACTCTTCCTTCAACCAGAGATCATGTACACTGTTTCATTGTCTAGCATCAAGCTGTTAGCATCTTCTAGTCTCTGGAAAAAAAAAATGCATTAAATATCAAGTAGTGGCACACATCACCACGAAACAAATGTGTAGCAGGCTCAATGAGTTTCGAAGTCCCCTTATGCATGATTCATCCTAATGAATTCATCACACATCAAATTTTACCTTTAACAGGGATACTATCTCTGTCCGTGAGTAACGTACAGTTGCTCCAATGTTAACAACCTCTTCAATATCAGCAATAGATATGCTCTCCAAGTGGTTTGTGGACATATGCTGACCAAATGCAGAATTAAATGCTTCGATTCTGCAAACCCAGGCCAAAAAGATAAGTATAATGAGCAACAAATAATGGGGCACTTAAGGTCTCCTGGGAAATTAAACAAAGTGGAATGCTGGTACACAAACCTCTCCTGGGAAATAGTGGCACCAGATTGCTCAATGGGAGGATTGTCTACTTCCATGGCATCCCTTGTTGCACTTAAAAATAAAGAAACAAATAATGTTAACAGAAAAATTATCATCAATCACGCAACACAAAGGGAGTAGTAAGTTATTTATATCCAGGATCCAGTCCACTAATAGCACAAGTTAACCATAGCAATGGGTAGTTGATTTTATATAATACAAAAAATTAAGTGCGAATCAGAGGATACAAGGTTTGAAGAATGCAAGGGCAACCAAAATTAGTCTTATTTGGAAGCATAGATTTCAAGGCTTGGATTTGGATTTGTATGGATTTGGACAAAATGCAGTATAAAATTGTCTGAGTTTCTTCCAAATCCACACAAATCCAAATCCAAGCCTCGAAACCCATGTTCCCAAACGTTATCTAAGTGATAATTCAAATCATCCAAAGAGATTTTAAAAAAAAAAAAAAAGGTAATTTTTCAAATCAAACATGAAAAAAGGAACCTGTACTGCAAATCTTGAAACATCCGACAGGAAAATGAAATCCCACTTGTACACTATGAGGAAGGGCAGTTGCCTTTCTGATAACCTCCTATTTTTGTTTCATTTCCAACCCATGCTGCCTTGATTTAGCACTATTCAGTTTCAGTTCAATTTTTGGCCATAACATCATTATCCCAGATGCAGAGCTAGATAAATGCTAACAATGCACACTCTCTTCTAGCCATCCAGGCTGTTGTTTCCCTACCCAAACAAATTTTCAGATTTAGTGAAATCTTTTATATTTACAAGCTAGCATGGAAAGACTTTATCTCCAAACGCATGCTATAGAACATCAACCCGGTAGGCATGCTTGACAATGCATATGGTAATTTTGCACCCTTCCAGGGAGTAGTTTCCCCAAACAAACAATATTTCAGATTAGGCAACATTTTTTTTACGCGGGGTTAAGTGAAATCTTTATACTGACAAGATAGTAAGGCAGAATTTATCAGTTGAACACATGCTGCCAGAACTAAGCCTATTAATGGTGTCTTTTTCTGGCATTCACTTGAGATACTTTTGTCAACAGTCAACAAAGGTCGCAGGGTAGTGAGAAAATCTGCTTCAATTATTTCACTACAGAAATTCCTAAATCTTACTTATTCGATCTATACTTGCACCACGTTGAAAAAAAAATTCCCTGGACAAGAAAATGACATCAACATACCCTCCTCTATGAGCACTAAAACCATTTCCAGTTCTACCGCCAGATTGGCGATCAGCTCTGTGATTTCTCTCAAATTCTCTCTCCCTTTCTTGCTCTCGCTCCTCCATGTCAGTCAACTCTTTATGATAAATGGCAAAATTAAGAACTTTAAGAGCAGCTTCAACATCTGATTTAGTAACCTGCCAAGAAAAATTAACCATCAACAATCTAACGCAAAGAACACGCATGAAATACTTATACAACATGCACTAGTGAAGCTGTAATGACAACTAAGGGCAATATGAGTTGAGGAATATATATCTAATAACTTTTTCATTTTGCTCATATGGCGTCAAAGCTCCAGGAAATCACAGCTGTGAGTGAAAAAAAAAATTGGATTTATATAATGAAAACAGACCACAAAATATTTTGTAGGGAAACAAATCAAAACAGTAATTCAAACAAAGTACCTTTCTGCTCAACTTCAGCTTGGCATGAGCAGTAGACAGCCGTATGATTGTTTCTAAGGTTCTGGCAGTAATTGGAAGTGTCCCTCCCCCAGTCTGTCACCAAAAGGGAATAATTTAAAAATAAAAAAAAGAGTAGCATTATCTCAAATGATTAAAAAAAATCTATGGCATCTTTGTGCCTAATAAATCAGCAGCTGATAAAGAATCCAACCTTAGCATTTGAACTGGCATTTCGTAGGTCTGCATATGTAGCTGCAATGTGTTCCGATGCCTGTTGATGAGAACTGTTAGAATAGGGCCCAAACCAACCACACACACAAATTTAAGTTGAGAAGACCATAGGGGCAACATAAATTAAGAAATTTATAGGCCCTGATCTTCAATTATCTAGAAACATTGGCTTGCATGAATAGGATACAGCATGCATGCAATTGATATATGATATAAAAGCAATAAACAAATAGATATATGAAAAATAACAACAAAAAAGCATTGCCACCTCATCAGTCAGCTCAGGCTGGATCCTGTGCTTCGCATAATGAATATACTTCTTAAGAAACTTGATGGTGAGTGTATCACGCTTTCGACCCCTTTCGGTTTTCTTCCCATGTAGCATCCGATTATACTTGACAAAGACAGATGAACCTGTCTCAGAATCATCTTCTTGTCCGTATCTTGAACTCCCATCAATTGCCATCCCATCTAAATTTTTTTAGTTGCTTCAGTTGAGCATTCTATTTACATTTAAGAAAGGCCAAAGTTCTTCCACATAAGAAAAACCAGCTCACCTACCTCCATCTACTGCAGAATGATATCGATGCATACGTAAGACATGCTCTGAGACTAGACGATCTATATCAGGATCCATTTGATCCAATACAATAAAAAGCAAATCAAAACGAGAAAGCAAGGAGTCCGGAAGTCCAATATTCTTTGTAGGTGTCAACGAGCGGTCATACTGTAAATCCATTCAATAAATTTTTAAATCAAATCAGTCAAATAAGAAGCAGAATTATTCAAACATGTGAACACCAAGTCGAATTTGCATTACACAAGCAACTTACAGTTCCATATATTGGGTTTGCAGCCGCCACCACACTACATCGAGCATTTAGAGAAGCATGGATACCAGCTTTGGCAATAGTTACAGTCTGCTGCTCCATAACTTCATGTATGGCAACACGATCTTGATCATTCATCTTGTCAAACTCATCAATGCAAACAACACCTCGGTCTGCAAGAACCATTGCACCAGCTTCTAGCCTTCTTTCTCCTGATCATAAAAAACAGCAATTATTTAGAAACAATCACCATATGAGGCTAAACATGATAACTAACTTAAATTCAGGACCTGTTTCTTGATCAGAAGTAACTGCAGCTGTCAAACCAACACCAGAAGAACCCCGACCAGTGGTTGATATGGCCAAAGGAGCAATATTCATTATTGCTCTTAACAGCTGAGATTTGGCAACAGAAGGATCCCCGACCATCATCATGTTTATGTCTCTAAAAAGAACAGAATATTGGTTAAGATTTAATATGGAATCTTATGACATGGCATTAATAGCCCTGGATTGAACAAAATAGTAGAAGGGTACATGTGCCCAAGTACAAAAAATTGGAAGAATACATTTGTGTTCATCAGCAACATATAAATGCTAGCACAAAGCATCAGCAAATTATTACTCACCCTCGCAAATGGGTTCCATTCTTTAAGTTCTTTTCCATTCCACCGAGCATCAACAAAATCACTGCTTTCTTTATCCAAGAGTGACCATATATAGATGGTGCAAGTGAATTACCAAGCAGGTCAAAGATGTCATCTCTCTCAGATATCTTTTTTATGTTGCTTACATCTTCGGGAGTATATATCGGTGCATTTGCATCCTTGTTGAGAAGAGAAATATTGTTAGCTACGAGGACAGTCCTGCATACAAACAGCATTTAAACACATTTTGAATCAGCTAAATTAATATTATCATAAATTATTAAAACATATATATTGCAAGTAGTCAATATGACTAAAGCAACCTGAATACTCCATTTACACTGCCCTTGCTTTTTCCAGGAAGGGCTTTATATATCCCCACAATTGCCACACGATCTCCAGGCTTGCATGAATCCACCAGGTCATCCTCAACTATGACATCCACAGTTCGTGGAAGCTGACCAGGAGCAGAATTCTCAGGCACTTCCTGCATTGATAAGGTTTGATGGTCTTTGTATTTGCATAACCCGAACTCAGTCACCAAAATATTGCCATTTTCATCCTGAAACAGTTTAATTCTTAAAAGACCTGCTCTGAGCCATTAACATTATAAAGTATGATGGCATAAAACAGAGATTACCCTTGTAGGATATACAGATCCTGTGGGTAAACCCATATTTGATGTAATATCTCTATATTCACGGGTAGTGAAAGACCCAGTTGTAGGGCAGAAGTGCACACTTTTAACAACCTTTGGCCTCACAAGGGAACCTAAAGATGAGAGAAGTAATTCATTAGACATTTGCATATCTGGTAAGATGTTTATTTGCCAAAGTATTGCTAACAAATTATCTAATCAGGATTGAACTAATTTTTTTTTAATATGCTGGAACCCACCAATCCAAATACAACATGATCAATGAAAACACAGAAACATGCGAATGACTGAAAACACAAGATATTGGCGATGTTCTACTACAAATATAATTCCTCTGGAAACATGTTATCTTATGATTTTTGTTTTAACAAAAAATATATTCAAAAAAACATTAAAAAAAAAAGCAGCCTATATTACAAGATACAGCAGCAGCAGCTACATAATTTCTCTTTCTTATTTCTGCTATTCTTCTCTGCTGTAATTATTCTTTCTGTTGTAATTATTCTCTCTGTTATTCTTTTCTGGTATGCGCTGTATATTCTTTCGTTGCTAAGTGTACAGATTCGACTAGTTTGTTAGGCATAAGCTTATATATATGTATAGCCTCTCTCCTTGTAATTCATTACATATTTTTCTCGTTCAGTGAAACTATACAGAAATTCCCCCATGCAAGCTCATTGGCTCCTCTGTTTCTTCTCTTCTTCATTTCTTTGATTTCTTACATGGTATCAGAGCAGCGAGCACAATCATCCATGGAGGATTCATCGACTGAGACTCAGACTCCTATTGCCGCACCTGGCAACCCCAACACCAACAACAATACAAACACCTCATCTTCAAATTTCTTAAACCTTGGAGATCCTGCCAATCCATACCGATTGGACAACAGCAATAACCCTGTTGTCAACCTCGTTACTGACCTTACTACGGAGAATTATGCCACCTGGTCTCATGCAATGTGTCGAGCATTGAGAACCATAAACAAACTCGGATTCATCAATGGAGCGATTTCGAGGCCCACTGATCTCTCTGACCCTTTATTGGAAATCTGGGAACGCTGCAATGATATGATTGTCTCATGGATTCAGAACTCCATCAGCAACACCATCAAGTCTAGCGTTGTCTTTGTTGATGATGCTAGGGAGATTTAGCCAGAGTTGCAAGATCGTTTTTCTCAATAGAATGGACCAAGAATTTTTCAGTTGAAGGCTTTGGCCAGCTTGCTGCAAGAACAAGACTCTGTGAGCAATTACGGTAAGCTCAAAACTCTCTGGGATGAGCTTTCAATTTATGACCCTATTCCAGATTGTTGTGGACAAATATTATATGAACGCTATCAGAGGGACTGTGTCATCCAATTTTTAATGGGTTTAAATGATAGTTATGCAAATGTCAAAGATCAGGTCATGCTCCTAGACCCTTTGCCACCTGCGAACAAGGTTTTTTCCTTGGTTCAACAACAGGAACGCCAACATCAAATGGTGTCTTCTGGACCTTCACTTGAGTCCATGGCACTTGCTGCCAGAAAATCCTTCATTCCCACTAAGTTCACTTCAAAACCCGTGGCCCCTCAGAAAAGGGACAGACCATACTGCACTTATTGTAGGATTCAGGGGGCATTCCATTGAGAATTGCTTCAAGGCAGGCAATGCAACAGCTCCGGTTTGTGGTCACTGCAACATCTCAGGACACACTGCAGACAAATGCTACAAGCTTCATGGTTACCCTCCAGGCCATAAGCTTCATAACAAAGCCAAGGTCTCTAGCTCGTTTGCAAACCAGACAGCTCTCTCTGTGTCTTCTGAATCTGAGGAAGGAAGTGATGCTAGAATTGGTTTAACCAAAGCTCAATATCAGCAGCTTATGACCTTATTTCAGCACAAGGATCTTTCATCCAACTTGAACTCCCCTAATCAGATTCAATCCAATCTTATTACTGCCTCCACCAAGCCTGGCACTTCTAAAATGTCTGGTATATATTTGAGCCTTTCCACTAACACACACAAAATACCTAAGTTAGGAGATATACCTTGGATTATTGATACAGGTGCAACAGACCATATGGTATGCATCACCAATTTCTTTTCTATCATTACTTCAACTGTTTCACGCTCAGTAAAATTACCAAATGGTAATCAAGTCCCGGTCACACATGTTGGAGTTGTTAATATTTCTAAGTCATTAACTCTCCAAGACGTTCTTTGTGTACCTTATTTTTCCTTCAATTTACTTTCAGCCAAGAAGCTTGCATACTCACTGACTTGCTGCTTTGTTTTTTTTTCTGATTCTTGCTTCATTCAAGACCTTTTATCTTGGACAACGATTGGGATGGGTGAAGTGAGGAATGGCTTGTACCACTTGCTGAGAACTGAAGTGTCTGCTTCAACCTTAGTAGCTGTTTTTTCAAAGCTCTTAAAAAGGGACATTTCCATTTCTGCTTCTGCCTTCAATACCGTCACTGTTTCAGATCTATGGCATTGTCGCCTAGGTCATGTTTCTTTTCCTAGACTAGGCTTGATTGAAGATCTTATTGTAAAAGAAAATGTTTCCCTAATTAATGAAAAGCCTTGCTATGTTTGTCCTATGGCCAAGCAACATCGTCTTCCTTTTCCATTTAGTCAACATCATTTCCTCTAAACCTTTCGAGTTATTACATTGTGATCTTTGGGGCCCATGTTCAGTCACTGCCCATAATGGTTCAAGGTACTTCTTGACCATTGTTGATGACCATTCTAGAAGCACTTGGCTATATTTTCTTAAAACAAAGACCGAAACCCGAAAATGCATTGAGTCTTTTTACAACTTGGTGAAAACCCAATTTGGTGTTAAAATTCAGATTTTACGAAGTGACAAGGGGGTTGAGTTTAAATTGACAAATTTCTTTCATCATAAAGGAATCATTCATCAAAGATCTTGCATAGAAACCCCTCAACAAAATGGCATAGTAGAAAGAAAACACCAACACCTCTTAAATGTGGCTCGGGCATTAAGGTTTCAAGCTTTCATCCCTTTAAAGTATTGGAATGATAGTGTTTTGACTGCTACTTACATAATTAATAGACCCCCTACACCTTCATTAAGCAACAAAAGTCCCTTTGAAGTGCTCTTTCATACAAAACCTCCTTATTCATATGAGGATTTTTGGTTGCCTTGGTTTTGCCACCACCTTAGCACATGGGAGGAAGAAATTTGATCCTAGGGGAAGGAGATGTGTTTTCCTTGGCTACCCTTTTGGAGTTGAAGGTTACAAACTTTTGGACCTTGACACCAATACCAATTTTCTACCAAGAGACATTGTATTCCCTGAAGCTGTCTTTCCCTTTCACCCAGTTTCACAATCCTCTCGGCCCATCTTAGATGCTAAAACACCTGTGTTTCCAACTCCCATTCTTGATAACATCAATGTTCCCTTGCCAATTCAGCATCATTCCAATTCACCAGCTGCATTGGCTCCACCTTCTATAGACTCTTCCTCCACTATTCCAACTTCTGACCCTCTTTCTCTTACTCATCCACTCCCATCCATTGAACCAGCCACCTTAGATCAACCTCCTCTTTTGCCTCTCCATAAATCCGTTAGATGTCGATGAGTACCTCAATATTTGCAAGATTTTCATTGTCAACAGGTGACCCTCACTGCACCAGCTCAATGTTTGACCAAGATATCTGCTCCCCCTTCAGGTAAACCTTCTCCTTTGCTTAACTCTTTGTCCTATCATAAATTCACCCGTGTTTCAAGCCTTTTCATTTTCTATCACAACACACACTGAACCCAGCACTTACAAACAGGAAGCAAAGGATCCTAGCTGGTGCAAGGCCATGGATGCTGAATTGGAAGCCTTGGAACTTAACAATACTTGGGAAGTCACTGTCCTACCTGCGGGGAAAGAAGCTATTGATTGCAAGTATATCTACAAGGTAAAATTCAACTCGGATGGGACTGTTGAAAGGTTGAAGGCTCGCCTAGTTGGCAAAGGGTATACACAACAAGAAGGCATTGATTACAATGAAACTTTCTCTCCAATTGCAAAGCTTGTGACAGTGAGGTGTCTATTGACAGTTGCTGCAACAAAAGGATGGTACTTACATCAATTCGATGTTAACAATGCCTTCCTCCATGGTGAATTGGAGGAAGATATCTATATGAAAAGGCCACCTGGATACACTAAAGGGCAGTCACATCAGGTCTGCAAACTTCTCAAGAGCCTTTATGGACTTAAACAAGCATCTAGGCAATAATACTCTAAGTTCTCTTCATCCCTTGTTAAATTTGGTTTCACCCAATCCCAAACTGATTATAGTCTCTTCACTATGCTTAATGGCGAGTCATTTATGGCCCTCTTAGTCTATGTGGATGACATAATCGTGGCAAGCAACTCCAAAGACTCTATTGACTCCCTCAAGACCTTTATAGATGACAAATTCAAAATTAAGGACCTCGGGTGTTTGAGATACTTTCTTGGCCTTGAGGTTGCTAGAACTAATCAAGGAATTCATATATGCCAAAGAAAATATGCTTTGGACATCCTTGCTGACTCAGGCACTCTCTGTTCTAAACCTCTCAAACTTCCTATGGATCAAAATTTGAGGTTAAGCAAAGAGGCAGGAACACCCCTGACTGATCCAAGCACATATAGGAGACTCATTGGGCGCCTACTATACCTGACCATTACTAGGCCTGATATCAGCTATCCTGTCCAAAGTTTGAGCCAATTCATGGACAAACCCACTACAGTGCACTTAACAGCAGCTCACCAAGTGCTGAGGTACATTAGGGCATTCCCGGGTCAAGGCATTTTTCTATCAGCCTCATCTCCCTTGCAACTCAGCGCATATTGTGACTCTGATTGGGGTTCTTGCCTTGATACTTGTCAGTCCATTACCGGTTACTGTGTATTCTTGGGCAGCTCTCTTTTTTCTTGGAAATCCAAGAAACAATCAGTGGTTTCTCGTTCTTCAGCTGAAGTTGAGTATCGGTCTATGGCTGCAACCTGTTCTGAACTCACTTGGCTGCATTATTTACTTGCTGATCTCCTCATTCCTCACCCTCAAGCTGCAATCCTCCACTATGACAACTTAGCAGCACTTCATATTGCAGCTAACCCTGTATTTCATGAAAGAACTAAACACATTGAGTTGGACTGCCATATAATCCGAGACAAAATCCAGGAAGGCAGTGTATAAACTGCCCATGTTCCCTCTCAATTGCAGCTTGCTGACATGTTCACCAAGTCCCTACCATCATACCTTCTTCATTCTCCCCTTTTCAAGATGGGAATAGTAAATCTCTGTTCTCCATCTTGCGGGGGGGATATTACAAGATACAGCAACAGCAGCTACATAATTTCTCTTTCTTATTTCTGTTATTCGTCTCTACTGTAATATTCTTTCTGTTGTAATTATTCTCTCTGTCATTTTTTTCTGTTATGCGCTGTATATTCTTTCGTCGCTGAGTGTACAGATTCGACTAGTTTGTTAGGCATAAGCTTATATATATGTATAGCCTCTCTCCTTGTAATTCATTACATATTTTTCTCGTTCAGTGAAATAATACAGAAATTCCTCCATGCAAGCTCGTTAGCTCCTCTGTTTCTTCTCTTCTTCATTTCTTTGATTTCTTACAGCCTAAAATATGTATTCAGCTTGGGACATCCAGTTGTTTTGTGTTTGCTTGTGCATTATGCATGTCTCTTGTCATAAGTCATAATAATCACTCTTAATTAAACTGATCTCGCCAATCATATCATATCTTTCGTGCTGCCTGAGCTAATTCATATGCCAACACATATTCCCCATTACAAAAGATAGTTGAAGACAGCTTTAGAAAAAGCAATATTAATATATGTACAACTCACAATTTTACATAAAATAGTCTGATATATAAATATAAAAATATGCTGTGAAGCAAATTAAGATCTCTGGCATGTCTTAGAGAAATTGATCAATAATAGTGAATTAACCTTTGAACCCTGAATTTATCACTATTGGGAGTTCGAAAAGGAAAGTAAAGAGACCCTCATTCTGCTGAGCTCAATTCAACCTTGCTTTTGCAGTTCTTACAGTTTTAAAACGCCTAAATTTATTTTTTTCAAATGACTCAAACAATATTTTTCTTTACCCTGCCCCCGCCCCCAGCCGCCTAAAACAATTTCCTCTGCAACCAGTCATACTAGAGGTTGGATTGTATACGATGTTCATAAAAAATGAAACGGAAACAGAAAACTGCAAGTCAAGTTGAAAAGACTTTTATAATCATAAAGAATCAAAATTAGGGAAGCAAAGAAATGTTATAGAAACAGAAATACATTTGGTGACGATGCCCTCAACGCAGACCATGGAGCCAATGAATTCCGAGAGAAGGTCCCTGGGCGTGACGCGGCGCGAGACAAAGGGGCCTTCAAAGCCCACCAGAACTTGTTCCCCTTCTTTCAAGTACTTAGGGTCGAGGTTGCGAGTGACCTCCGTCACCGCATCAGAGAAGGGTTGCATGTACTCACCAGGACTCTTGAGGATTCTGAGGAAGCACAAAAAGGTTAAAATCAGACGACCTGAGCAATTGATTCGTTGATTGATTGATTTACTAAGTGTACGAACCTCCGAGCCAAGTCGGACTTATAATCAAGGAGATCGGAGATGTTGACGATGAGGCGGCGCCGCCGCCTGTGGTGGATCATGGTCTTGATTTCGTCGACGTAGAAACCCTTGCCGACCTGATGAAATGTTAGAGAGAGAAAGTTAGAGGAAGAGCCAGAGAGAGAGAGAGAGGGGGGGGGATGAGAAAAATGGTGGGGTTACATCTTGATCTAGGAACTGCAAGAACTCTCGCTTGTGAGCTGCTCTGACTTCTTCGCTGATATCCATTTCTTCGTGTGTGTTTCTGTTGGAGAGAGAAGCGTCGCAATGAGAGAGGAAGAAAGAGTTACAGAAGGAGAGATAGTGAGAGAGAGAGAGAGAGAGAGAGAGAGGAGAGGAGAGAGGAGCACTTTACGATCTGAGTATTGGCGGGAACAAGACGAGGTTCCCCCGTTTTGGCGGGAAAAATGGAACGGCCGGATTAAAGGAGGAAGGTGGGACTAGGAAATAACATGTTTTTTTTTTTTTAATTACGATGGTGTCCTGGCTTCTCCACACATCTAGTTGACACTCCAATTGACACTCTCATTGACTGGGCACACTCTGGTGGTGATGCAGGATACTCAGGTTATTCCCACGCCCACGCAACAAGGCTTCTCTCACTGCGCAGGGGTAAATATAGGATTTGCTTGCTTGGAGTAGGAATTGAATTTGGAACTTAAACCAACAAATGACCCATCCCAAACCCGCCCTTGCCACCTGAGCCATTGCCCGAGGGCTAGGAAATAACATGTTGTTTGATATAAATCGAGATAGTCACGTTGATACTATACTTCTCAAATGCATCTGCTATTAATATGTGGGGGAGTTATCATCAAAATTAAGTATGGTAATTATAAAATATCTTATTAAATTTATGTTCGCATTTAAGTCGAAATTGGTCGGACAAATTTGTAGAAAAACATTTGATTAAAAATCACATATATAAGTGAGTTAAAGTAAAAGAAAAAAAATAACATGTAAAAATTTTAACAAACATCTAAATCAAATTTAAAGTTTGAATTACTTTTTATTTTGATGAAAAAATATTCTTTAAAATTTATATTTACTTTTAGTCAAAAAAACAAAATAAATATTTGAAGTTCTTATGACAATTCTTTAAATTTTCTATTTATTTTCAATCAAAAAAATAAAAATTGAAATATATTTGTAGTTTTTGTGGGCCTGGCTATTTGTTTTAGATATTTAGTTAATAAATTGAAACTACTAGTTGGTGTGTTGGCACTCTAGAGAGTAATTCATGATGGTCTTGGTTTTAATTCTAGTGGTTGGTAAATTCTACCGAATGTTTACATTTATGTTTAATAGCAAGAGATGGATTGATCGGCTTTCAACCACGGATAGTCCAATTTGGATTGGGTCAAGTTTGGTTCTCAATAATTATTCTGATTCTACAAGGCTAACTGAACCAACTTGGTGGGCAATCCCATTGAACTCAGTCGAACCAGTTGATTAGCTATAACAAAATATTTTTATCCTTTTTTGTAATAAAAAATGTTAAGATTTTATATTTTATGGAATATGATTTTAGATTTTGGTCTAGGAAGTTACAACTACTTTATTTTTTATAATGAAATTGAAATGGTGTAGAGGGCTTTCACATCCTGATATTCCCAATATAGATAGTAGAAAAATCATGATAGTGCTAATTTGTGAGGAGGGATAACTTTATTTCGACTGCAAATTTTTTTATTGATTAGCCTTTGTAACGTGTTTTACAAAATGAAGGTCTTATTCAACTAGATTTGACTAACCTTGGATCAGAGAATTAGCTTGCTTCAAGTGGAGTTTATTCGAAAATAATGTATGACTTTGGTTTTCCTCAAAAGTGTGTGTAGCTTATCATGAAATATAACAAGATATCTACCCTATTTAATTTTGTCAAATGGCTTTAAACTTTGTAATTTTTCACCTTATAGTGGCTTGAGATAAGGTGACCACTCTCATTGTAACTTCTCATGACATGTATGGAGAAGTTGTTTCAAAAAAAAGCATGGGTGTTCAATATAGCCATGGAGGTCCTAGTTTTTTACATTTGTTGTTTGTCAATAGGTGTGCTTCTAGATGCTAAAGATTTTGCCTCTCAGGACAATGCTCCTACTTGAGCTCCAAATGAGTTTTGTAATGCTTCAATTAAAGGTGAGTCTCAACAAATCAATGTTCACAATCTTCTTTTTCAATTACTCAAAGGTAAAAGACCAA
This sequence comes from Malania oleifera, assembly GCF_029873635.1. Taxonomy (NCBI): domain Eukaryota; kingdom Viridiplantae; phylum Streptophyta; class Magnoliopsida; order Santalales; family Ximeniaceae; genus Malania; species Malania oleifera. The sequence goes on along the minus strand of NC_080428.1, from coordinate 34,408,367 downwards.
ACAACCTTCATTAGTGACATTTTAGTTGGCAAAGATTTTGGGAATTATTAAGATCCGTTAATTTGCATTGACAAGAAAAAAAATTTATTGATTAGTATATTGTGTGCAAGATGTAGAAGAAACTCTCCTCCTTAAAATCCAACATTTTAGGGTAGGAAGGATTAGTGCCATTTGTTTGAGATACTTTAACTTTTATTCCAATTTACAACATGCAAACCACCTAACTTCCTCAATTAATTCATGACTTTATTAGTAAAATATCTACAAGGTTCATATGGAATTCATCTAATGGTATATGGGTGTCAATGCCCAATATTAAACAAGGTTTATTTTACATTGGATAACATGCATAAGAAAGATTTCAAGCCTCTCTGGCACCTAAATTCGACAATTTGGGTCTTTATCCTAATTAAGCTAGCCTACTTTAGGCTAGCATGGCTTTTTGGGTATCTCCAAGAACCCTGAGAGGTAAGGAAGTAATATTCCTTGCTCTTAGGGATGCTCTGGGATTTCTGTGCTTTTTAAAGAAATCCTAGCCTTAGTTTGCCTATAAATAAGGGAGCTGAGGATGAAACAAGGGATAAGGAAAAGAGAGGAGAGTGCACGGTTAAGGTGGAGAAAATATCATACATTAGGGGAGTAAGGGAGAGGAGGAGAGAGAGAGAGCCTTATAGGCTCAAAACCCTAGTGAAAGAGAGAACACAAGTGAGGTGAGGGAAAACAAGGAAGAAAAGAGCATACGTTAGGGAAGTAAGGGGGAGAGAGAGAGACTAGAAAGGGAGAATTCTTGCTTACACAAATAAAAATCCTAGAGAGTGAGAAAAGAAGACACAAAAAAGAGAAAAAATTTATTACATAAAGAAAACCCCTAAAAGAGATAGGAAGAGATGTCTATAGAAAAAGAAGAATATTTGGTGTTGGCAACCAATTTTGTTACCAATGAATTCTTATTGATTGAATTATATTACAAGATGTCTTCTCCTAATATATATATATATATATATACAAAAGCTAAGACATAAAATCAGCAATCAACTCTAGAAAAAACAGCAAGCTGCTTCTCCAGCTTTCCTCAAAATCAGGCTCTAAAAAATTAGCAAGTCGCTCTTCCAGATTTAATGCATCCTGATTTTCCTCCAACAACAATATGCAGCTCTGACCTATATTTAATGCATCCTGATTTACCTCATGTTTTTCCTATAGTTTCCTTAATACTCCCCCTCAATATAGAGATTGAAATCAGGAATAGCTTCCCAAGAGGGGGGGTGAATTGTCTTTTAAAATTTTCTTTTAGTTCTTTTTAAAGTCCTTAACTTCTTTTAATATTTAACCAATCCTTTTACTTGTTTATCTATTTTGTCAATCAAACAAGAATTAAGTAAACATTTAATCTTCAACACCAACACTTATTGCTTAACCAAACAAGTAATCAACTTTTCAACCAAACCAACCAATTTACCATGATGATCAAACCAAACAATCATAAAAATTCTCAGCTTGTGTGTAGCCCTGTTGTTAATATGAATTTGAACCAAACCCTGTATATATGAATTTTTTCCTTCAATACAATATTCAATGCATCATCCAATCACTCTTTCCAAATATTCAGAATCCAAATAAACTCTCAGTTAATTTATCTTTGGATGTTTAACCAAGTAATGTACTCCCGTATGGTTTCCGCAAAGAATGGTTCAACCAACGTACTCCCTTTCGGTTTCTGCAACCCAAATCAAAATTAAATCTTAAGTTTGTTTGATTTCCAAATATACGTAGTTTATATGATTTTCAAATTTAAACCATCCACGCAATTTAAATATGCACTGAAAATAAAGAATAGGGAAAGAGAGAGTGAGACGGAGATTTTTACGAGATTCGGCTTATACCCAACCTACGTCCTTGCCTTTGACAAACTACCAAAGGATTCACTAAACATGTTCCTTTAACAGGCGGAACAAACATTTACAACACTCCTTGGTTAAGGTTAGAGCCCGCCTTCTCCAAACGATGCCCCCTCGTTCAGTCACTCCTTTAGGCTAGAGCCCGCCTCTCTAAGCAATATCCCCTTGCTTAGCCAACGATCCAAACAATTCTTGAAACGTCAAAGAACAATATCCTTCTTAGATGAGGAGTAGTAGTAGGAATTCAGAGAAAGAAGGATTAGCACTTCAGAATATCTCAGCAAAAGAATTTTCAATGAGTGAACAAGAGAACTTTGGAAGAACAAGAGTGATTTCATATTCTCAAACAGATTTTTCAATTCTTTGTATGTTTTGATTTGCAAAACCATGTATTTATAGGCTTTCAAACTTGTTTCCTTGTTGCTAAAGTTTCCTTAGATAATTTCCCAAGTTTTTAGAAAGTTTGGAGCCCAAGTAATATAAGTTTGAATTTAAAAAATTTTGAAAAATATGCCCATTAACAATGTTCAGATGACTAAACTTGTGGGTTCAGTCATCTGAGGAGGTTCTGCCTCTTTAGAAAATTCAGCAAAATATCTTCAGATGACTGAACTTAATCTTGAGTCATCTGAAGTTATTCTTCAGACGTCTAAAGTTACACTTCGGTCATCTAAAGTGATTCTATGTGTTGTTTAGTCAGCTGAAGTTCCTCTCGTAAACAGTGTTCAATTGGTTGACAACTATGACCCTATTTCAGTATTTTGGCCATAACTTTTTTTGTATAACTCCAATTATATTTTCTTGCTGTCAAAATAAAGCTAAGAGAAAATCCTACAACTTTTATGTTGAACACGTTTTAAAATAAAGAGTTTTTGATAGATAAAAATGCACCTCAATTTGAATGTATAAAAACTAACAGCATTTGGAAAAACTCTTTTTGGTGCTTTTCATTCCAAAAATGATTCTAACCTTTATAAAATAATTTTTGACCTTATAAAAATATTTTTCAAGTATTTTAAAGGGTATATAGGTCAAAGAAGTTAACTTAAGAGTTTCATAATATTTCAAACGATATTTAAACATTAAAGTACTTACATAAAGACTTCTAAGACTTGACATTCTAAACACTCAAGTCTTCATGCTTGCTTTAACTCTTTCTCGGTCTTCAAGCTTTAATATTCTTTAAGCTTTCTCACTTTGCTTTTCTTTGGCTCTTTTGACTTTAACATTCCTTGGCTTTCAACAAATCATTTATGTCCTCTTATTCTTCAAGTTTTAATATATCATCTTTAAATCCATGCTTTGATCTTTAAATCCATGCTTTGACTCTTTCAAGATTCATTTGATCCTTGTGAGCACTTTGACCTTGCTTTCTCATATATAAGCCCTGAGACAACATTACTCGCACAAATATGTTAAATTCCACTTGTTTGTTAGCATCAAAACAAGATAACAAAATTTTAAGCCTTGTAAGGCCAATAGAGAAGCTATAGAGTGGATTCCCATCTTGTTCAGTAAATGATGAAACTGTCTCAAACCGATTGCCTTGGTTAAAATATCACCAACTTGTAATTTTTTAGAAATGTGGAATGGTTTCAATAAACCTTCTTGAATCCTTTCCCGAACAATGTGGCAATCAATCTCAATATGCTTCGTTCTTTCATGATAAACAAGATTGGATGCAATATAAATGGTAGTTTGATTATCACAAAATAATTGAACAGGTTGGTTGAGAGTTACATCGAGGTCTTGTAATAGGCTCCGAAACCAAACCAATTCACATGTAGTAGAAGCCATTGAGCGATATTCGGCTTCCACTGATGATCAAGATACTGTTCTTTGTTTCTTTTATTTCCAAGAGACCAAAGCATCTCCAAAAAATGCAAAAACCAGTGATTGATCTCCTTGTCTCTGAGCATGCTCACCAGTCAGCATCACAGAAAGCTACCAACTACAGTGGTTTGTTAGCTGGATAAAATAAACCTTGTGATCGAGATCCTTTTATGTATCTCACAACTCTAAGAGTTGTTTTCCAGTGAGCCACTTTCTCTTGGCTTAGAAATTGACTCAAGACTTGCACGGAGTAAGAAATATCTGGGTGTGTGATCGTTAAATATAACAATCGGCCAATTAATCTTCTATACTCTTTTGGATTAGCAAGTTCGGGTCCTTCTTCCTCATTAAGCTTCAAAATTTGTTCCATTGGAAATTGAACAAATTTTGAAATTAGGATGTATTCCCAAGAGGGCGGTGAATTGGGTTATTTAAAAATTTATTCATGGAATTTTAAATACTTCAACCCTTAACTATGTTATCTTCCAATTAAACTCAGATTTATATTTAGCTATACAAGCTATGCAAGGAAGGAGTCCTAAATATGTATGTGAGGATCAATACACAATCCGAATTTATAATATGTACTAAATAATTAACACACTCAATTAGGCTTTTTATTTAGGATATAACATTTAACTAGAATCAACAATGTATTCAAAAATAAACTTAGTGATTCAATTTATGTCTCAATGATATGATCAATGTCAAGATCTAATTTTCAACAACTTACAATATTTTCTTTCAAAGCAGATTTTGTAAAATACTTGCTTAACTTCAGCACATACACTTTATTCAAAAAATAAGTTTATAAAATGCTAATCCTCTGATCATTTACTTTCAAACTCAAAGACGTAAGCTTTTCTAAATGTTCAAATCAATGCTTTAATCATACAATTGATATATATTTTATCTCAAATAGAATATGTTCAACTAGTTCAAAATATTCAGCAAGGTTTTTCTTTTTAACAAGTTCTTAAATAGTCAACACAATCTCAAGTATTTACCAAGATTTGATCTTCAGCACTATTCAATAATCAGAAAGATGATAATGAAAATATATTCAAGCACACAGATTGTATCTTGTAGAAAGTAAAGAGATTAAGGAAGAAGAAGCTGAACACCGTTGTTTTTACAAGGTTCGGCCGCAGCCTACGTCCTTACCCCAAGCAACCCGCTGTGAGGATTTCCTTTACTAACTTTGTTATCAGGTGAAGTTACAGCCTCTCTCCCTCAAAGGTGGAGTTCATCTCTCTAATGAGAATCCCCTCTCATTAGGCAACAATTCAATACCTGAACCGTCAAACAATACAACAAACAGCAAAGAATTGCTTGTACAATGAAAAGCTCCTCAAATGAGTAGATTAATACACGTTAGTATTAAAATAATACTTCAAATAAACAATATCAAAGGTTGAAGCTCGAAAGTACATCACCAAAACTAATTCAAACGTGTAGGATTTGAAAGATTAGATCAGTTTTCTGAGTATAATCATCAAGAACACAACAGTAGTATAACCAGAGGTTTTTCAAGGTGTCAACATGTCGTTCTCTTTCTTTTTGAAATTTTCGTTACCCTAATGTGCAAGAATAATACATTTAAATAGTGCACTAGGGTTTTAAAAACTTTCCTTTGAATTTTCTCTCAATCTGGAAACCAATCACGTAATATTTGGAAACAAGATCAATGTTGTAACTCGTTTAAACATATGCATCACTCGCCTGTCCTCATAGAGTCAGTCGCCTGTGCTCTTTTAAAATCAGCATATTCTGAAAGTCATAATGGGGTCAATCGACTGTGTCCAAGAGGTCAGTCGCATTTGCCTATTCTTGTTTGTATATTTTCAAACCTGTAGCACCACAATCGCCCCATGATGAATCATCAGTCACCTGTCCTTTTAGAAATTCTTGTTTTTCATTATTTTTGGTTCCAAACTTAATTCATATATTGGAAAAATTAATTTGGACTTTGAGAAAATATTTTTCATGTATAAAATCAAGTATCTAAGTCCAATGACATATCATAGGAGCTTCAATCAATCAATATTGAGTTTTGAAGTACTTATATGAGACTTTCATATGATTTTCCTATCTACGTTCGTAAGTCTTCATGTTGTGAAGCTTCCAATATGTCTTATGAGCTTTATGCACTGCTTCAATGAGCTTCATGTCTCACATAACTTGAATTCTTCACGATTATCATGTCTCATAGCCTTAAGTGTGATTTTTCATTCAAACTCTTCAAGCTCATTCACTTAAAGTCTAAAGATCACTTAAGTCCTGAAACTCAAAACTTACATAGACATGTTAAGTAATCTTGATGTGTTATCATCAAAACGAGATTAAGCCTTATTAGGCCAACAATCTCCCTATTTTTGATGATGACAAGTAAGGAACAAAAATGAGAAAGCCTCAAAAGGCTCCCCCTTACAATAAGCATAACCTTAACAAGTCATACATGCATATTAGAGAATTTCAAGCTTTCAGAGTATCATACTTTCAACATTCTTATCAGAGCAAGATCAAGCATACAAAGTATTCGATCTATATCATGCTATCAATACTCATATCTTTCAAGCATTCAGAATTTTTAACATATATCATGCTTGCAATACACATGCTTTCAATACTTATATCATTCAAGCACTCAAAATTTTCAATATATTTCATGCTTGCAATACACATGCTTTCAATACTTATATTATTCAAGCACTAAGAATTATCAATATAATGCTTTCAACACTCATGTTTTCAATATTCATATCATTCATACTCATGCTTCCAATATACATGCTTTATAACTCCCCCTAAATATATGGTTATATGTTTATCATAAATTTTACCCAATAAAAATGAATTGCTCCATATATTCTCCATGAAACATATCATTCATATGTCAATCATAAATTCAAACATAAAATAAATTCTCATTTTGCACATATTACTCCCCCTTTTGACATCAACAAAAAGGGTAACTGTAGAAAATGATCATGCATAGCAACACAAGACTTAAAAAATCAAAAGTCAGTTCACGAGCATAGTCCATAATTCAGCATGCAATGCATCATATCCAGGATAATAAAAAATATAGGAAAACAGTGTAAAGAGCTAAAAACAGCTCAAATATTACAACCCAAAGTTGTATTAAAATATCAGTAATAAAGCAGAACTAATCTTGATTGTCATTGTTTGATTCAGTTCCTTCCTCATCATCTTCATCTTCATCTCTAGAGTTTGTTTCCATAGGAGTTTTGCCACGTGATGAAGAACTTTCCATATAGTTTTCAATGTGCCCAATACGCTGATCCAAGGAATTATAACATGACTGAAGTGAACTAAGACTAGTACGCACTTCACCATAGAAGGCATTTTGCTGCTATTGATAAGCTATAAACCATGATGGAGCATCGTCTGCAGATAGTTTATCTTGCTGCTGTTCAAGAGCATGTTGAGGTTCCTGAGCTTGTCTACGTGTATGTCTACCCTTTAAAAACCAACTTGGCCATGTCGTTCATACCCCATTTGTTTAGTCGTGGTAGACGAAAACATATCATAGCGGGTATGAGTTATAAACATGATGGATGAAGTAGTAACTCCTAGGTTATCAAAATTTTGATTCAAGACTTCTCCATAAGGTAAGATAACTCGTCTAGCCTCTTCTCTTGTGATCATCCATTTTAAATAAGACTAGGAAGATCAAGTTTCTTTCCTTTAAGCAGACACCACATCACAAAACAGTCAAGGTAGGAAATGTGGTCATGTGATCCTACCCTAGGTAAAATATTGTATGTGATGAGTTTATGTAGGATTTGAGCTTGAAGGTTTAGTTGATGATATAGTGGAGGATTACCAAAGTATACAACAGCTTCAGTCATAATCAGTGGTAAAAGTTCCTCAAGAGTAAAACCTTGTTCCATTATTCAAGATGTACCAATAAGTGGGCATTCAAAATCTCTGTTTTGGATTCTAAATCTAGCAGCCAATATCCATGGAGTGATTGCAAACAATTTATCCTTAATCTGAGTGGAGATCACAGTTTCTCCCTTTATCATGTTTGCATAGAAAAGTTTAACCAGATTTGAATACATTATCTAGCTTGATAGGTTATGAATCTCTCCCAACCGAGAGCATTAAACGATGGTAAAATATTGGGAAATTCATCTCTAAAGAATTCAAGATCCAAAACTTTACCAAATATGGGTTCGGTAGATCAAAGATGTTTTCTGTAGATTTTCTTTACTCGAGGCATTATCAACCATTTCTCAATATCGTTCGAATCATCTTTCCCAAAAGAGGGATCTCGATTTGCCGCATGCTTGGTTCTAGGCATGTTCTTGAAGAAACTAACCGGTGAAATCCTTGAAAACGAAGTGGGAAATAAATATTGAAGGATCTTTGAAAGATTAAACGACTTAATTTTCAAGAAATGTGACTTGAAGATGAAAGAGAGGGAGTTTGGGAGAGTGGAGGTATACAATCAGTTGACTAAAATGTGAAAAGTTAGGATTTTTATGAACAGTAAATATATATACCACCGTGGGTCAGTCAACTGTGCTAGAAGAGTCAGTCGCTTGACCTGTGTATTTCTTTGAATTTCATAAGTCAGTAGCGAGTCAGTCGAATGCACTCAAGGAGTCAATCGCCTGATGATCCTGAACCTGAAATACTTAGTAAGTCAGTATAGTTTCAGTCGACTGATACTAAAGTGTCAGTTGCCTGTCCTTCAGGGCTTATGACTTACATATTCTTTTTAGCTTATCCACTCATACACATTAAAGTATTTTTCTCAAATCACTTTTCTAATATGTAATAAACCTAATTTCCTTCAAATTCTCTCTCTTTTGATTTAACTCTTTTCATTTTGCACATGGATTGACCAAGCTTCAAATGACTTTCCAAATTAGTCATTAGTGCTTAGATCTCTTGAATTCATTGCTCTCTAAGTTAAGCCTTGTACAATCCATCCTTTGATTGTGGCCAACAATGCCATTTTTATATTCATTTGTTTCAATATAATAATCATCAATAAGCTCGGAAACTCATCTTTAAGACCTTCACAATCCATTTCAATTTTGTTCAATACTCTTGTATTAATTGTGACTAAATGATTTTCCATAGATTCGACAAAGACGAGTTTTCTACTTGGAATTTGTGAACTCTCTGAATTTCTTAGTACTAGCTTTTGGAAGCTTTCAAGATATTATGAGTTACTAACTTATATAAACTCAGAAAAACTACTTAGATGCACTTTTCTTCTTGAATCAACCATCCGTTGTGAGTGTTTCAAAAATAATTTCATTGTACTTGCACTTGCAGTTAAAGATAAATATCTTGTTGATTTGTTCAATACTTAACCAATTGAATTATAGATTTTCACTTTGAACTTCTTTTAGTGTTTGATCAATCAACTAGATCTTTTTAAATTTGATATTCTAAATCTCAAGTATGTGCAAAAAACAATAGATGTTGTGCTCTAGAAGTTTAACCTTAAGTATTCATAAATTGTTTTCAACAATTCAACTACGGTTACCACTTTTTGTCCATGGGAGATGAATCAACTTGGTTATGCCATCTTATCTCTTGAGCTATAGCCATTATTTTAAACAATTAATCATGATATGCTCAGCTTAAGTAGGCTTTAGATTGATTCTTAGAATTCATCATCTTTGCTTAGCTTCTCAAGGTCTCTACTATAGTTGACACTATTAGTATTTTATATTTCAAGCATTATCTACTATCAGAGCACAACTTTAGTTATTACTACTGTAACAACCTGAAATTTCTGCTATATTTTTGTTCCTATATTTTTTTCCATATAATAATTATCGTAATAACCCTGATACCATAGCATACTAACAAAGTCAAAGTCCACTCGAACCCCTAGGTATCGGGGATATACCTGTCTATACATACAAGTTGTCTATGTAGCGGAAACTATAATTTACACAACCATAAATATATACAATACTAGAGTTCTACTAAGCCCATAAATACACATATAGTCATCCCCAAAAACATCCATAATATCCAAGGGTCATAACCCTATAAATCCATCCTGAACACAAACCCCATAACTTACCCTTTTGACAGGGTAGTATAATACAGTCTCCACTACCTCAAAGCTCGGTCCGCTCTTCTATCTAGGTTTCTTAAAATGTTTGTAATGCTGAGGTGAGACACCTCTCAGTAAGGGATATAAACTAATATCAGTGTGTGACAACGTGAGTAACATTGTATTATAAACATATACGGAACATGGTATATTATACCTGTTAAAGAAGGAAAACTCGTGCATAATTCATCTGCGATTAATAAATCTGAAAAAACTATTTTGTATAAATTTGTATAAATCATATTTCATATAACTTATGTACACATAAAAAGCATCTATTATATCTGCATAATACTGAAATCACACCCTGGATGGATAGCAAGCTAATGTCATGTATACCACATGACTGGGTTGTGCAGCCCGTAGGCGAGACCTAGCAATGGCTGGCCTACCACGCTAAGTCAAACTGATAATTTTGTAAGTATGATTGGCTTGCCCAGCCTGATTCGGACTACCAGGGGGTAACTACTCCCACGCTGATGCACAATCAACTATCCAAACTCCCACACTCTATCTGAGATGTGTGGTAGCACTGCCTGAATTGATAGCTACGATACCGTGCTTTGAATCTAAACTAAACCATCCGGGCTCTGCTATCATAAAATACATTTCTCATAATATAATTCTGTTCTTAAATAACATTTTCATAATTCTGAAATAAAATATAGTTTTTACATATTTCTAAATAAAAGCTGTCATTTCTTAATTTTTGAATAAACTGTCATATTAAAATTGATCATGGCATCTGCATTGGCTGAATATCTCAGCATCTACACCGGCTAAATAATACGGCATCTGCGCCAACTGAAAATTACTGCTTCTGTGCTAACTGAATTTCATAATACACGTAAAAATATAATTTCTGTACTCTTTATAACTTTTTTGAAAATTATCGCTAAAACATGCTTGTTTTATGCTTTTATGAAATATTCTAACATGCTATTAATTGCAGTAAAAATCTATACTCGTGCCACACATAAATAAGTACTATTCGATAACATATTATCTAGCCTAAAAATATATATTTTCTGACAAAAATAATATTAAATCTGTTTTTTCAAATTTTACTCAGTTCCATTTCAATATTCCCAAAACTATACATAATTTATGAATTAAATACTAAATATTGAATAATGCTTTTCTGAAAATACCTGACTTAGTTTATCCCCTTACCTGTTTCTTAGGAAACCTGCTAAAATCCTTAACCACGCATATGGCGTCCCAAAACTCCAAATCCTAAAATCAGATTAACTCCAATTCAATCAACTCATACCCTAGCATAAAACCGTCTAACACATTTCCTGGGCTTAGAAATACCTAATAACCATATAAATCCTAAAATAACTCATTTACCTTAATTTTGGGATGGATCACAAGAACTCCAAACCAAAAATCTGCTCTGGTTATGTTGTAGAGAATTTCCCCAAGATCAACGTGGTAACTTCTGATCGTCGAAACAGGGAAAAACGGAGCCGGTATCATAGATAGAAGGAGAGAGAGCCGAAATTTAGAGAAAGAAGCTGAGAAAACCTAAAATTCCCCTTAAAAATGTGATTTTTGTATATATATATAGATGGCTGGCCACGTGGCCTCGTCGACAAAGATAATGAGTTTGTCGACAAACCCTTAATAGCCTGAATTCCCTGCTCTCGGTATCTTCTCGTCGACGAACATGTGTACGTCCTTGACGAGGTCTAAAGGGACGTTCGTCAACGAAGACCTGCTGATGCCTCTTAATATAATTCCTTTTTCCTTATTTTATTTTTATTTATTATTTTATTGCTATTATTTTTTCCCGAGTCTCTACATTCTCCCCTCCTTTTAAAAATTTTGTCCTCGAAATTTACTATCAATGTCATACACCATCAAGTGAGCAAAATTTGCTACATATTTTATTATTTACCCTCACTTATGGTAGAGGAATACCATGGTTACATTTACTATCTTGGGAGATTACAATAACAAACCAAAATTTTCCCAAAACTAAAAAAACAAAAAACCATTACATACACTGATTAATTTGCATATAACAAAATCTATGTACATAATTTCCTTAGCTGTATTATTATCCTTTTCTGACTGTTACTGGACCCATTAAAACAAATGTGGGTATTTCTGGCGTATCTCCTCCTCCAGCTCCCACGACGCTTCCTCCACTACATGATTCCTCCACAGGACTTTTTGCTAGTGTTATTTTCTTGGTGCGCAACTCCTATTCTTTCCTATCTAGAACCTGCACTGGTATTTCTTCATATACTAAAGTGTCTCTAAGCTCTATCTCCTCATAACTGATTACGTGGGAGGGATCTGGGACGTATTTCCTGAACATAGCTACATGGAATATGTCATGAATCTTGGATAGTGCTGGTGGTAAAGCTAGCTTGTGGGCAACTGGACCCACTTTCTCAAGTATCTCAAATGGGCCAATATACCTGGGGCTCAGCTTACCCTTCCTCCTAAACCTCATAACTCCCCTCAGCGGTGCTGCCCTAAAAAACACATGGTCTCCCACATCAAACTCCAACTTTCGGCGACGAGTATTTGTGTAACTTTTCTACCGACTATGGGCTGCACTGATTATGTCTCTAATAAGTCGGACTTTATCATACGCTTGTTGCACCAATTCTGACCCCCAAAACTTGTATTTCGCCCATTTCATCCCAATATAGTAGAGAATGGCACCTTCTACCATATAATGCCTCATAAGGTGTCATCTCAATGCTGACCTGGTAGCTGTTATTATACGCGAATTCAACTAGAGGCATAAACGGGGTCCAATTACCCCCGAAATCCAGCACACATGCTCGCAGCATATCTTCTAGTATCTGGATCGTCCTCTTCGTCTACCCATCAGTCTGAGGATGAAATGTCGTGTTGAATGCTAACTGAGACCCCAAAGCCTCCTGCAAACTCTTCCAAACCCATGATGTGAAACGTTGGCACTCCATGAGGTCGAACTACCTCCTATATGTATAATTCTGTCAATCTGTTCATAGAGTAGTTCACTTTAATAGGGAGAAAGTGGGCAGTTTTCGTCAGTCGATTTACGACCACCCAAATGGCATTCTGCCCATGCAACGCCAGTGGTAACCCTGTAACAAAATCCATAGAGATATGGTCCCACTTCCACTCAGGGATATAGTGTGGCTACAACTATCCTACTAGTCTCTAGTGCTCAGCCTTTACCTGCTGGCACGTCAAACACTGCTTCACAAACTCGGATACCTCCATTTTCATACCACTCCACCAAAATGACTCTCGAAGGTCCCGATACATCTTAGTACTGCCAAGATGCACTGTGTAAAGGGATCTGTGCGTCTCCTCTAGGATAGTTTTCTTAATTTCAGTATCTACAGGCATGCACAATTTGGTACAAAACCTCAGAGTTCCATCATATGAAATACTAAACTCGTCTCACTGACTATCCCGCACTTTATCCATCAGCTCTACTAATTCTGCATCATCCCTCTAAGCAATTTTAATTTTTTCCTGCAGGGTAGGCTGTAGTACCAAATTGGCAATGAATGCTTGGTGGTCACCCTCTACCAGCTCCACACTCAGTCTCTCCAAATCCATCTAGATCGAATGTTGGATCGTCACTACTAATAATGCTGCTCCCATTAATTTTCGGTTCAGAGCATCAGCCACCACATTTGCTTTCCCTGGGTGGTAGCTGATAGTGCAATCATCATATTTAATGAGTTCTAGCCATCTCCTTTGCCTCATATTCAATTCTTTATGGGTGAAGAAACACTTCCCACCATACAGATAATTCCTCCAGATCTTTAGGGCATACACCACTGCAGCTAACTTCAAATCATGTTCCGAGTAATTATTTTCATATTCCTTAAGTTGCCGAGAAGTGTATGCAATAACTCTCCCGTGCTGCATCAGCACACACCTGAGTCCCTTCTTGGATGCATCACTGTATATAACAAATCCATTCTCTCCTGATGGAACAGATAAGACCGATACAATGACAAGTCGCTGCTTCGACTTCTGGAAGCTCTTCTCACACCCTCCGGTCCATTTAAACTTTACATTTTTCCTCATGAGTCATGTCAGTGGACCTGACAATCTAGAAAACCCATCCAAAAAATGCCGATAGTACCCCGCCAGACCTAGGAAACTCCTAATCTCCTGAACATTTCCCGGTTTCACCCAATTCACCACCCCTTCTATTTTTCTTGGATCTACTGATATACCATCCCTATAAATCACATGCCCAAGGAAAGTGACCTGCCTCAACCAAAATTCACATTTATTGAACTTAGTGTATAATTTCTTTTCCCTCGGTGCCTGCAATACTAATCTCAGATGATTTTCGTGCTTTTCAAAACTCTTTGAGTAGACCAATATATCATCAATAAAGACAACAAGAAACTTATCTAAGTACTGATGGAATACCTGATTCATCAAATCCATAAATGTTGCGGGTGCATTAGTCAGACCAAATGACATAACTAGAAACTCGTAGTGTCCATATCTAGTCCTGAATGCGGTCTTCAAAATATCTTCTGCTTTAATTTTCACCTAATGGTATCCCGACCGCAGATCAATATTGGAATAGACTTGGTTCCCCTGGAGCTGGTCAAATAAGTCATCGATTCTAAGAAGGGGATACTTATTCTTGATCATCACTTTATGTATCTCCCTATAATCAATGCATATTCTTAACGTTACATCTTTCTTCTTTACAAACAACACTGGCGCTCCCTAGGGTGACACACTAGGTCTGATAAACCCTTTATCTAATAACTCCTGCAACCGATATATCAATTCCTTTAACTCGGTTGGAGTCATCCTGTAGGGTGCCTTAGATATCGGTGTTATTCCTAGAAGTAACTCCATGACAAACTCAATCTCCCGATCTAGTGGTAAACTAGGTAACTCTTATGGAAATACATTTAGAAATTCTCTGACTATTGGAATATCAACAAGCTTTAATTCTCCCTCTAACATCTCTTTTACATAAACTGCATACCCTTGGCCACCATCCTGAAGTAGCTTCCTCGCCTGAATAGCCGACACTAACTATGGCAAGGTGCGAACACGCAATCCCACAATTTTAAATTCCTATTCTCCTGGTGGTCTGAAGATCACCTCTTTTTTATGGCAATCAATGCTGGCATAGTTAGTTGCCAGCCAGTTCATACCCAATCCCTACATGTCTAATATCACAAGATTGACTGGTAATATTCTCTCCTAAATGCCCACTAGATAGTTTTTAAGCACTCTTCTACACCTCACTACTGATCCATCCGGCTTGGCTACTGACAACTCAACACTAACAACTGTGTCTCAATCCTAGATAATTTGACATACCCCAATAATACAAAAGAATGGGTGGCACCAAAGTCAAATAAAACAACAGCTTTATATGATAAAGTAATAAGAATACCTATCACAACGTCTTCTGCATCCTTGGTGTCTCTTGGCATCAATGCATAAACCCTCGCCGAGGCTGCGTTCCTTTATTGGCCTCCACGGGGTGCCTGATGACCTCCCTGGAAAGGTCTAGGAGCTAGTGTATAAGTCAACGATCCGAGACATGCTCGTGCCATATGGTCGGGTTTTCCACACCGGTAACAAACATTCTCTCCCATCCAGCATTCACCCATATGTCTCCGACCGCACTAGGGCAGATGGGGTAAGTCTGCTCACCCTGAAAACCACGGTGTCCCGTCATCTGCCTCTGGCCTCCACTATATCGATCTCCCTTCCATGGGCCTTGGCTGGAAATATCCTGAAATCCTGGAGATGTGGGCCTCTTTCTCTAGCTCAATGCTCCCACATCCCTCTGATTACTCTCCTCTGCTACCGTGGCCCTATCTACCAATTCAAAGAAATCCTGCACCTTTAGAACTGTCACCTGCTTAAAGATATCCTGCTTTAAGCCCCTCTCAAACATTCTTGCCTTCTTAGCCTCATCTAGAACAATGTAAGGAGCAAAACATGACAATTCGATGAACTTCGCCGCATCTTTCTGAACTATGAGAATTTCCCTAAGTCAAATTCAAAAATTCTACTACCTTAGCCTCTCTGATGGTGGCAAGAAAATAACAATCAAAGAAAATTTCCTTAATTGGCTCCAAGTTATGATCGCCGGTACGAGTCTCTATTTCTCTAGTAATTTCATGGTCGTCCACTATCTCTCAGCCTCACCCGTCAATTTATAGGTGACATACTGGACCCTCAGATCATCCGTACAATGCAGCACCATCAGTATTTTCTCCATCTCTTGCACTTAGTTTTCAGTAACTACAGGCTCAATTCCCCTTGAGAATGCCGGAGGATTAATTTTAGTGAATTTCTCTATGGTACAGCCCTGATCTGCAGATGGGCCTCCCTACTCCCTGAAGCTCCGTGCAATCTCAATCATAACCTGCTAAACTATGCTATGCAAAACGGCATCAAAATCACCGCCACCCGCACAAGAAGGTCATGCGCCATCATCACCACTGGCATGAGTGCTACTACCTCTAGGGTCCATTGTAAAAAGATAATAAACATAGTCTGAGGACCCTATCTTCTTAACATAACTATTATATATTTAGCTAGCTAAAATCTCATATCATCAATTAACTTTACGTCCTTACTCCCAATTTAAGATTCAATCCTGCAATTTAGAAACACAATCCGACAATAGTTTACTATGGTTCTCCTGAAATCGTCATTCTAGGAAAAACACAGAAACCACCACGGAAATCCTGTTTCCAAGCTATAGAACAAAATCCTAAATTCTTGTCTTAACTTTCTAACCTTGACTCACTAAAATTTTGTTCCTATACTTTGGTATTGTTTCCACTGTACACTAAAGTCTACAGAAACTAGCAACCTAGGCTCTAATACCAAAATGTAACGACTTGAAATTTTTGTTATATTAATTTTTTTTCCTATAATTTTTCAAATAATAATTATCATAATAACCTTGATACCATAGCATACTAACAAAGTCAAAGTCCACTTGGACCCATAGGTATCGAGGATATACCTGTCTATACATACAAGTTGTCTATGCAATAGAAACTATAATTTACACAACCATAAATATATACAATACCAGAGTTCTACCAAGCCCATAAATACACATATAGTTATCCCCAAAAACAACCATAATATCCTAGGGTCATAACCCTATAAATCCATCCTGAACACAAACCCCACAGCTTACCTTTTTGACAGGGTAGTATAATACAGTCTCCACTACCTCAAAGCTCGATTCGCTTTTCTATCTGGGTTTCCTAAAATGTTTGTAATGCTGGGATGAGACACTTCTTGGTAAGGGATATAAACTAATATTTGTGTGTGGCAACGTGAGTAACATTGTATTATAAACATATACTGATCATGGTATATTATATCTGTTAAATAAGGAAAACTCGTACATAATTCATCTACATTTAATAAATCTGACAAAACTATTCTGTACAAATCTGAATAAATCATATTTCATATAACTTCAGTATACATAAAAATCATCTGTTACATCTGCATAATACTGAAATCACACCCTAGATGGATAGTTAGTTGATGTCATGTATTAGCCCCACACGACTGGGTTGTGTAGCCCGCAGGCGAGACCTAGCAATGGCTGGCTACCACGCTAAGTCAAATTGATAATTCTGTAAGTACGATTGGCTTGCCCAGCCTTGTCCGGACTGCCAAGGGGCCACTACTCCCACGCTGATGCATAATCGACTATCCAAACTCCCACACTCTATCTGAGATGTGTGGTAGCACTGCCTAAACTGATAGCTACGGTATCGTGCTCTGAATCTAAACTAAGTTATCCAGACTCTGCTATCATATAATACATTTCTCATAATATAATTCTGTTCTTAAATAACATTTTCATGATTTTGAAATAAAATCTTGCTTTTACATATTTCTGAATAAAAGTTGTCATTTCTTAATTTCTGAATAAATTGTCATATTAAAACTGATCACGGCATCTGTGCCCGCTAAATATCTTGGCATTTGCGCCAGCTGAATAATACGGCATCTGCGCCAACTGAAAATTATGGCATTTGCGCTGACTTAATTTCATAATACACGTAAAAATATAATTTTTGTACTCTTTATAACTTTTTCTGAAAACTGTTGCTAAAACATGCTTATTCTATGCTTTTATGAAATATTATAATATGCTATTAATTGCAGTAAAAATCTATACTCATGCCACACATAAATGAGTACTATTCTATAACATATTATCTGGCCTAAAAACATGTATTTTCTGACAAAAATAATATTAAATCTGTTTTTTCAAAGTTTACTCAGTTCCATTTCAGTATTCCCAAAACTATACATAATTTCTGAATTAAATACTAAATATTGAATAAAGCTTTTCTGAAAATACCTGACTTAATTTATCCTCTTACCTGTTTCCTAGGAAACCTGCTAAAATCATAAACCATGTGTACGGCATCCCAAAACTTCAAATCCTAAAATAAGATTAACTCCAATTCAATCAACTCATACCCTAGTATAAAACCATCGAACGCATTTCCAAGGCCCAGGAATACCTAATAATCATATAAATCCTAAAATAACTCACTTACCCTAATTTTGGGATAGAGCCAAGAACTCCAAGCCAACAATCTATTCCGGCTATGTTCTAGAGAATTTCCCCAAGATCAACGTGGTAACTTCTGATCATCAAAACGGGGACAAACGGAACCGAAATCGTAGAGAGAAGGAGGGAGGGCCGAAATTTAGAGAGAGAAGCAGAGAAAACCTAAAATTCTCGCTAAAAATGTGATTTTTGCATATATATATATATATATATATATATATATATATATATGGCCACGTGGCTTCGTCAACAAGACACGTGTACTCATCTACGAGTCATAGAGGAGTGTTCGTCGACGAAAATAATGAGCTCATCGACGAACCCTTAATAGCCTGAATTCCCTACTCTCAGTATCTTCTCGTCGACGAACATGTGTACATTGTCGACGAGGTCTAGAGGGATGTTCGTCGACAAAAACCATGGGTTCATCAATGAACACCTGTTGATGCCTCTTAATATACTTATTTTTTCCTTCTTTTCTTTTCCTTTATTATTTTATTGCTATTATTTTTTTCGGGTCTCTACAACTACATCCCTTCTTATGTTAGGAATGACCAACTTAAACTCTATAAGCTATCAAGGCATCACTAACCCTTTACAATTTAGCTTTGTTAATTCCTAAAAGGGAATGACTGCTCCTAAGATCTATGGAGGCCTTAGTTTGAGAATTAGGCTTTCATTTTTTGTACCCATTCCTTCTTGGGTTTCAATGGTTCAACAAGAGATGATTCTTTTACTCTCCATTCTTTCTTCATTTTAAGTTTTTTTCTTTTGTATGGACATTCAAACTTTATGTGCCCCTTCTCTTTACATAAGAAACATGTAGTGTGTTCATATGTATTAACTAAAGATGTGCTTGCATAATTTTTAGAGGCTTTTACAAAGTACCACATGTAGAGGTTCTTTTTCCTTTTATTCTCAACTCCATTGAATCATATGCCTTCCTTATCCAAAGACATTCTTTGCGATCCAACTAATTTATCAAAGTTCTCCTTTCCTCCAGTAAAATTGTAAATTATTTTATTTTGATCCTTAATTTTACTTTCAAGGTGAAGTATTTCTGAATCCTTTATTCCTTTGCAATTAGCTTGTAGCCTTACTAGTTCCTTAACCATCTGATTTATTTTGCTTTCAAGTTCGTTAATGACTAGGTCTTGTTCTTTTTCAATGGAAGTTTGGGATCTTAGATCCTCCAGTTCTTTCATCACTTTTTCATTCTTGCTTTCTAATCTCTTAATTTTAAATTCATTTCTCTTTCAGTAAGATTTTTAGATTCTAATTCTTTTATTACCACTTCATTCTTATTTTTTAATGAAGTATGTCGTTTAGTCACATTAACTAGAATCTTATGATCCTTAAATAGTTCTATTTGTAGTTTTTCGTAAGATGGCATACTCTCATCATTAGATTCATCAGATGAATCATCACAGGATTCATTGCATGAATTATTAAATGATTTGGATGAGAAACTTTGCACTTCGTCATCATACCATGCCATAGGACATCCATTAGCAACCACTTGGTCACTTGATTCACTTTGTGAACTACTGGAACTTACATTGTCCCATGTAGTAGCCTTCATTGCCTTTTTCTTCCTCTTCTTAGTATCCTTTTTGAGTTGTGGACAGTCCAGTTTTATGTGATCTACTTTCTTACAGTTATAACACATTGGAAGTTCAGCCTTTGTTTCCTTCTTACTAGTCTCTCCTTTATCCATTTTGGAGTCCCGAAATTTTCTTGTGAATTTATTTTTCTTTCCAAGGAATTTTGAAAATTTCTTGGTTATGAAGGCTATATCATTAACATCCATTTCCTCTTCATCTTCATCACCAGAGCTTTCTTTTGAGGCTTTAAAGCCGATGAATTTCTTATTTTTAGAGTTTTCACCAGCTTTTTCATTTATTGTCATCTCGTATGTGAGAAGCAATCCTATCAGCTCATCTAGGGAAGAATTTTTCAAATTTTTGCCTTCAGTTATGGTAGTGGCCTTAGGTTCCTAAATAGGATGAAGTCCTTTAAGCACTTTCCTAATCATCTCATAGGTGGAATAGCACTTTCCTAATCATCTAGGGAATTAATTATATGGGTGAACCTCATGTACATGCTAGTGATAGATTCTTCCGGGTTCATCTTAAAGGCCTCATACTCATTGGTGAGCATGTCAATCCTACTATATCTAACATCTACGGTTCCCTCATAGGTAACCTCTAACTTGTCCCAAATTTCCTTAGCTTATTTACAGCCCATGACTCTATTGAATTCATTGGCATCCAAGGCACAATATAGTGCATTCATTGCACTAGAATTAATTTGAATTTGTTTCATGTCTGTGTCATTCCATTCTTTTTATTCCTTAGGGACTTCTTTATTATCTATATTTTTTTGTGGGAATTAAGTCACCATGTGTGACTACTTTCTATCCCTTATGATCCATAGTTTGAAAAAATATCATCATTCGTTGTTTCCAGAAGGTGTAATTTACACCGCAGAAAATGGGAGGTCTAGATGAGGATTGGATTTCGCCAAAAGGGGATACTCCTAACTATGCCATAGAGATCTTTATGTAGCTACTTGTTAGGATATACTACAACTTACGCTCTGATACCAACTGAAACTAGGATGTATTCCCAAGAGGGGGGTGAATTGGTTTATTTAAAAATTTATTCACGGAATTTTAAATACTTCAACCCTTAACTATGTTATCTTCCAATTCAACCAAGATTTCTATTTAGCTATACAAGCTATGCAAGGAAGGAGTCCTAAATATGTATGTGAGGATCAATACACAATCCGAATTTACAATATGTACTAAATGATTAACACACTCAATTAGGCCATTTATTTAGGATATAACTTTTAACTAGAATCAACAATGTATTCAAAAATAAACTCAGTGATTCAATTTATGCCTCAATGATATGATCAATGTCAAGATATAATTTTCAGCAACTTACAATATTTTCTTTCAAAGCAGATTTTGTAAAATACTTGCTTAACTTCAACACATACACTTTATTCAGAAAATAAGTTTATAAAATGTTAATCCTCAGATCATTTACTTTCAAACTCAAATATGTCAGCTTTTCTAAATGTTCAAATCAACGCTTTAATCATACAACTAATATATATTTGATCTCAAACAGAGTATGTCCAGCTAGTTCAAAATATTTAGCAAGGTTCTTCTTTTTAACAAGTTCTTAAATAATCAACACAATCTTAAGTATTTACCAAGATTCGATATTCAACACTATTCAATAATCAGCAAGATGATAATGAAAATATATTCAAGCGCACATATTATATCTTGTAAAAAGTAAAGAGATTAAGGAAGAAGAAGCTGAACACCGTTGATTTTACAAGGTTCGGCCACAGCCTACGTCCTTACCCCAAGCAACCCACTGTGAGGATTTCCTTTACCAACTTCGTTACCAAGTGAAGTTACAACCTCTCTCCCTTAAAGGTGGAGTTCGCCTCTCTAACAAGAATCCCTACTCATTAGGCAACAATTCAACACCTGAACCGTCAAACCATACAACAAACAATAAAGAATTGCTTGTACAATGAAAAGCTCCTCAAATGAGCAGATTAGTGCACGTTAGTATCAAAATAATACTTCAAATAAACAATATGAAGGTTTGAAGCTCAAAATTATATCACCAGAACTGATTCAAATGTGTAGGATTTGAAAGATCATATCAGTTTTCTGAGTTTAATCTCCAAGAACACAACAGTAGTATAACCAGAGGTTTTTCAAAGAGTGAACTTGACATTCTCTTTCTTTTTGAAATTTGTGTTACCCTAATGTGCAAGAATAAGACGTTTAAATAGTTCATTAGGGTTTTAAAACTTTTGTTAGCCTTGGTGCAATCCCAAGAGGTTGTGAATTGGGTATTTAAAATTTTATCCTAAGTTCAACTAATCCAACAATCAGTATTACACAAACCTAGGGACTTTCTATGTAATCGTACACCCAAACAAATATTCAAACAATAAACATAAACATACAGGTTCAGAAAGCAAATTGCAAAAAATAAAATTAACACCATATATGTTATCGGGGTTCGGCTAATACTGCCTACGTCCCCACCTTAGCTCACCAGGACAAGGATTCCACTAATGCTCACTTAATGGGTGGAGCGGCACTGGTTACAACCAGGTCAGTTAACGGGGCTAACCTCAACCTATAACCACACCTTACCAGGATGGTGCACCTAACTTCTAACCGGGTCTAAGCCAATTTGAGACTATTTAACAAGGCTAGTCTCCCTCTTTAGGCTCACACTGGAATACAACAGATATAAAAATTTACGTACAAGCAAATGCTTCTTACACAAGCATACTATGTACTGATTCAGTACAAGCACTAATCAATGCACATCAATAATATAGGATCTATAAGCTCAATGATGTAAATGTGTGCAATCAACACTAAGTCTAATGATTATTCTTAAGCAAGCACTAGAGTGTTTAAACAAGATTTTCTTTGAAACAAAGTATGAAAAATCTCAATATCAGTTTGGGGTTTCAAAGATGCTAGCAAGATTATTCAAACAAGCTCAAAAATGTTTTCTCAATATAATAAGTACAAGAGATGTTTAAATACAAGCTTGTAAAAAATATTTTGCACAAAAAAAATATTGGATAAGGAGTCTTGCAATATCAATGCAAAGACCCTCAAGCCACTGAGTTTTCCCCACACAAGATTTATTAGATTAAATCAGTGGGAAAACTCTTGCTTAGCTCTCAATATCAACAACAATCAACAAACAATACAAATGAGAGTATTAAGCAAAGTGGAATGATGTACAAGCACTCTAAGCACTCTCACTACACTTGGTTAATCAATAGAATCAAAGTTTTAGAATGCATGGAAGTGGTATGAGCAAAATGAGTTTGGAATATTTGAGAGAGTTTTGGCTTAATGATCTTGCTAATCAACCCTTAATCAGGACAAATGAATGTGTATATATAGACAAGGGGGAAAAATTAGCCGTTGGGGACACGCTAGGAATTTTCAAAAATGCTTTAATTATGCTTAAGAAAATTAACCATGTTTAACCGCTCTTAACAGTGGTAAAAAATAAAACAACCCGAGAGTTTCAGGTGCTTGATCCACGGTTCGGTCACCCAAATAGACACAGTGAAAATAGTTTATTTTGAAGTTCGGGTGCCCAAATATGGGCTCGGTTTGCTAAACCGATGGCAATTTCAAAAGACTGCGGTTCGGGTGCCCGGTCTAAAGTTTGGTTTGCTGAACTCATAAGTTCGGTAGCCCGAGGCAATTTTGAATGTGAAGTTTGAGTTGCCGAGTTGGTGAAAAAAGTCAGAAAAGCAGTTCGGTCGCCCGAGGATGCTACGGTCAAATTGGTTCGGTCATCCAAAACCAAGTCAACCTTCTGATTGGTCAAGGGTTCGGTTGCCCAAGGTGTTTTGAACACCAGGGGTTCGATCACCCGAATCCTCATTCATTTAGCCTTATATGTCCTATTTCAATTCAATTGCTTCCCCTAATAGTATATGTGATATTGGGGACTATCTTATGTGTAAGTACAAGGACCTGGGATCTATCTAAGGTCTTTGAGTTAGTCTCAAAAACATGGCGTCAGTCAAGCGAAGGGTGATCCCTAAGGTCACTCTATGGTCTTGAGCTTATAGTCCTATATGCATGATATGCAAATTATTACAGACCCAATAATATTACAACAAATAATAAATGTGTCAGGGTTTTCATATTTCTTCAAGTTGCTGTATGCCATTAATATGATCCAGTTAGTACGATCCTGCACACAAATTTGAAAGTCATCAAATACAAAGAGTATTTGTCATTATCAAAATCGGGAATGACCTATAAGGTCAACAATTTTCCTTTCAATTTTCTCTCAATTTGGAAACCAGACACGCAATATTTTGAAACAAGATTAGCGCTATAACTCGTTTAAACATATGCATCAGATGCATGTCCTTGTAGAGTCAGTCGCATGTGCTATTTTAAAATCAGCATATTCTGAAAGTCAGAATAGGGTTAGTCGCCTGTGTCTATTCTATTTGTATATTTTCAAACTAGTAGCACCACAGTCGCCAGATGATTTATCATCAATCGCCTGTCCTTTCAGAAATTCTTGTTTTTCATTATTTTTGGTTCCAAACTTAATTCATATATTGGAAATTTTAATTTAGACTTTGAGAAAATATTTTCCATGTATAAAATTAGGTATCTATGTCCAATGACATATCCTAGGAGCTTCAATCAATCAATATTGAGTTTTGAAGTACTTGCATGAGACTTTCATATGATTTTCCTATCTACGTTCCTAAGTCTTCATATTGTGAAGCTTGCAATATGTCTTATGAGCTTTATGCACTGCTTCAACAAGCTTCATGTCTCATATAACTTGAATTCTTCATGATTATCATGTTTCATGGCCTTAAGTGTGATTTTTCATTCAAACTCTTCAAGCACATCCACTTGAAGTCTTAAGATCACTTAAGTTCTGAAACTCAAAACTTACATAGACAAGTTAAGTAACCTTGATTTGTTATCATCAAAACGAGATTAACCCTTGTTAGGCCAAAAAAACTTGTTCCAATTAACCCACATTCTTGTGAGATTTCTAATGCGTATTTTCTTCGGCATATGGAAATCCCTTTTGAACAGTGGGCTATCTCTATCCCCAGAAAAAATTTCAACTTCCCAAGGTCTTTCAATTTGAAGTGTTTTTCAAGATACTCTTTTTGTTGGCCTAACAAGGCTTAATCTCGTTTTGATAATGACAAACCAAGGTATCTGATTGTACTTTTAAGTGAATTTACAAGTATTATATATTACAAGGACAATGGACCTTATTTAAGCTTAAAAACCATGAAGAAAACAAGCAAAATGAAGAATGGCTAGAGCTCGGATGAACATCAAGCTTCAAGACATGAAAGACCTAATTCATCTTTCATGTGTAATGTAATATAAGTCTCGTGTAAGTACTTCTCAAACTTAGGTTTGTTTATGAAGCTCTTAGCTTAATTACTTAGACCTAGATACCTTTTAGAATACTTGGAAAATATTTTTATATGGTCAAAAGTTATTTCAAAAAGGTTAAAATTATTTTTGGAATGAAAAACCCCAAAACAAGATTCTCCAAATTCCCTTCTTTTTTATGTATCTGCATTGATGTGTAATATTCTCTATCAATGACTTCCCATATTCAACTTTGTTCAACATAAAAGTTTTGTAATTTTTTCTTAGCTTTCTTTTGATACCAATATTGCCTTATTTAGAGTTTTCTAGTGAAAGTTATGCCCCAAATACAGAAAAATATTCGAAGCTAAAATTTCCCAGCAGTTCAGGTGACTGAACTCCTACTTCAGTCGACTAAATGGGTTCAGGCGACCGAACCTTAGGCGAATGAATTGTTGTTGCCACTTTGGAAATTTAATTTTAATTGGTTTAGGCGACTGAACGCGATAAGTCTCGCGAACGACCTAAAATCTTTCTGTTTTTGAAAGATAATGTTACCAAAACATGCCCAAAAAGTCATATTTCAAACCTAACTATAAAAGGCTAATCCTAAACGTGTTAGGTAAACCAAATAGCATCAAAGCACATTTATTTTATCTCTTAAATGTTGTTGTGCGCCGTTCCCTTTTCTAAGACATTTTTATGATTTTTACATTTCAAGTTCATAGTTTTTCAATCCAGAAAACCTAGAAATCTCTTGAGCTTCATATCAAATTTATTTTGAGAGTATCCTAGTGCTTTTAACATGTACAAATCTACTCTTTTGAGAGAGTTTCTATTGTACGAAAATCTGTTGTTACTTGTATTGTAACTTGATGGATTGGGTATAGAATTGTTGCCTAGCAAGAGGGTTGTTCTTGCTAGAGAGGGGTCTCCACCTACTAACGGAGAGAGGCGTACTCCACCTATTTAACGGAGTGGGTAAAGGAAATCCTCTCAACGGGTTGCTTGAGGCAAGGACGTAGGCAGGCCGCCGAACCTTGTAAAAAATCAAGTTGTCTTTCTCTTCCCTAATCTGTTTACTATTCTACAATTTTAGATTGTTTGTTATCTGTTGCGAATGATTTAAAATTCAGTTGGGAGTTTTTGGATGCTGAGATTGATTTGAGGATATTGTGAATGCTTAGATAGACTTGTGAATATTATGAATAAATTAACTTTCCATTGTGAATCAAACGCTGCTGAACTTGCAATTCTAAATTGATTTAAATCGGCTAAGATAATTTTATTTGAGTTGAATAATTGCTCAAATACAAGAAGGATATTTGTTTGGCTGAAATTGTTGAGATTTTTTATTAACATATTCATTGGTTAAACACAAAGGTTAATATTTGTATGGTTTAAAAATCTATTCACCTATATTAGTCTGTTGGAATTAAAATAAGTTTGTGTTCTGATTATATATATTTAGGCTTGTTCATTGGTATAACCGTTTGCTTATTAGACTTTTGTGTTGATTAAGATAATTTAAAGGGAACATGATAAATAAGTATTAAAATAAATCAAGCTTCCCCGCGTTAAGATTTTAAAATACCTAATTCATCCCCCCCCCCTTCTTGGGACTACACGATCACTTTCACTTTCAAGTGTTGAATTTTAGTCTTCAATATCTCCTCCTATCACCATATCATCAACATAAACAATCATGACAGTGAAAGAAGTGTTTGTAATTTTGAAAAACATAAATAGTCGGCTTTGGATTGTGTGAACCCAATTTTGGTGATGACTGAAGTGAACTTGTGATTCCATTGCCTTGAAGCTTGTTTTAAACCATAAAGGGACTTTTTCAGCTTGCATACATGATTCTCCCCCTCTCTACCATATCCTGATGGTAATGACATGTATATTTCCTCTTCCAAATCACCATAAAGGAAAGCATTATTGACGTCAAGATGGTAGAGGGACCAGCCTTTAGAGGCGGTAGTGGCCAATAGGCAGTGGATGGTAGGCATTTTTGCAATCGGGGAAAAAGTCTTGAAGTAAATCCTCCCCTTCCTTCTGTGCATATCCCTTTGCTACGAGGCGTGCCTTGTGTCTTTCAATGGTACCATCTGCTTTGTATTTTGTTTTCAACACCCACTTGCATCCCACGATCTTTTTGCCTTTGGGTAGTGCAGTCAACTCCCAAGTGATGTTGTCTTCGAATACTATTAGTTAATTCTGCATAGCCATTTCCCAATGAGGATGCTGGCTGGCTATTGCAAAAGAGGTGGGCTCGGGTTCCACGGTGATGGCTAAGCTGAAGCTAAGGCAAGCTGCGAACATGTTATAATTGAGGACAGAGGAAAGGGAATGAGATTTACCTTCATCTATTTGTTGTATAGCAGGAGAACCATGTGGCACTGCTAGAGAGGTAACAAGTTGGAAATGGAAATCCTAGAGATAGCTAGGTTGTCGTCTTTGTCTAGTGGATCTTTTCAACTCAGGGTTAGTGTGTGCCAGTGCGGGTAAGTGTAATTCGTGCTAGAAGGAGTTACTAGGATGGGAGTGCTATGCGGGTGGGTGAATTTCAATGGTGGTTTCATGGCTGGTTTGAGTAGGTTTTGCTAGTGTAGACTCAGAATATTTTGAGATGGGGTTGGGTATTACGGGCGGGTCATCAAGTCTTGAGAGAGGAGGTATTTGTAAGAGTGAGGGTAGCTGATTTGTGTTTAGGAAGGGAAACATGTTTTCATAGAAGACTACATCATGACTAATGAAGGTTTCTTGAGTCTTTAAGTCAAAGAGATTGTAACCTGTAATGCCATTCAGGTATCCTATTAACAAGCGTTTGCGTGCTCTTAGATCAAACTTGGATTGGTGTGGATTAAGATTTTATGCATAGCATAGACATCCTAGATGTTGACCTCATAGGTCATACCTCGTTTTGATAATGACAAATACTCAAGTATTTGATGGTTATCAAGTTTGTGTGCAGGTGTATATTAGAAGATAAATTGATGGCACATAAAGACTAAAAGTATAAAAACCCTGAAGTTTTCTTTTGTTGTAATTTATATTATTGCTCAATTTGGGTCTGTAATAGTAAATGTAGGAAAAGATCTGTAATAATCTCTACATGTTATGCATGTAGGTAATTGTAAGCTCAAAATGACCTCAAATAGACCTTAGGTTCCCACACTTAAGTGCACAAAGCCCTAACATAGTTCTCATATTATCAGGTAAAATTTTAAAGCAAAGAAAAGGACCTTAGGTAAAATATAAAGGCTTTCGAGCGATTGAACCTGGAAATTCAAATTGCCTCAGTCGACCGAACTGTGGATGGGTCAAAAAGTTGACCTAAGTTCGGCAAAGCGAACCAATATGAATATATCTTCCACAGGCGACCGAACCTATGTCAAGACCTTTCCCACCAACTCGGTCATTTGAACCTCAGCATTCAAATCATCCTCGGGTGACCAAACACATGAGTTCGGTTAACTAAACTTCAAACCGAGCACCCAAATCTCAAACAGTGTGAAAATCGCCTTGGTTCAGCAAACTGAACCCATGTTCAGGCGACCGAACTTCAAAAACTAAATTTTTTCATTGTCTCTGTTCAAGCGATCAAACCGTGGTTCAGCCACTCGAAAACTCTTAGGTTGTTTTATTTTTACCGTGGTTAAGCATGATTAAACGAGGTTAATATTTCTTAATGGTTTTAAAACAATATTAATAATTCCCCCCATGTCCTTAACAGTTATAATTTGGCCTACTTCTATATATATAGGGCCTCATTTGTGAAAATTAGCATAAGATTAGCAAGATCATTAGGGAAAAATCCTCTCAAACTCAAAAAGCTTATTTTGCCTATACTACTTCAAATACTCTTATACACTACTTCCTTTGATCAATCCTAGTATTGTAAGAGTTTCTATTGTGCTATTGCTTTATTGTATATTGCTTAATACTCTCATTAGATTGTTTGTTGATTGTTATTGATTTTGGAAAGTTAAGCAAGAGTTAACAAACATATTTAACTTGATAAATCTTGTATTGGGAAAACTCACTAGCTTGAGGATCTTAGCATTGCTATTTCCAGAATCCTAAAGTAATAATCTTTGTGTGCAAAGTATTTTACAAGCTATATTTTTCAAACTACTCTTGTGCTTATTTCATTGAGAAAATATTTTTAAGCTGGTTTGAATATTGTTGCCAGCATCTTTGAAACCCTAATCTATTATTGAGTTTTGTTATATCTTGTTTCAAAGATTAGCTTGTTAGAACACTCTTGAGCATATTTGAGATTATACATTGTTGAGTGTTGCTTGCACAAAATCACATCATCGAGCTTACAATTCCTATATTGTTGATGTGTGCTTGATTGAGTATACTGTGTGTATTGTAGTACATACCTGCTTAGTGTAAGAAGCATTTTCGTGTACGTAAATTTTTATACATTTGTTGTATTCAGGCGTGGGCCTAAAGAGGGAGATTAACTCTGTTGAATAGTCCCAAATTGGTTTAGACTCGATTAGGAAAACTAGGTGGACCATCCTGGTAAGGTGCGGTTGTAGGTTGAGGTCAACCCCGTTAATTGACCCGGTTATAACCAGTGCCGCTTCACCCATTAAGTGAGTATTAGTGGAATCCTCGGGCTTGCGAGCTAAAGGCGGGGACGTAGGCACAGTTGGCCGAACCCGATAACATATCGTGTGTGCAATTTACATTTTCGCAATTTACATTCCTGCAAATGTATGTTATATTATGAATGTTACGCATGATTTAATTTCCGCACATTTTATTTATCTACGCATTTGAGATTTCATAGACAAACCCTAGGTTGTGTATTATTGCTTGCGAAATTGAAATCAACTTAGGAAATTTTAAATACCCAATTCACTCCCCTCTTGGGAATACACAAAGCCAACAATTGGTATGAGAGCCTTGTGGCATTAACTTAAACGTTTTTACTAAAAGATCGAGATGACTCACATTGGTGTATCCACATTTGAAGAGGGACGATTACCTTCCAGTCCTCCATTATTTTGTGGTGTTGATTACACCACCTCCAAAATTAGAATGATCATTTTTGTAAAATCTATGAATTGGAGGGTATGACAGGTGATTGATAAAAGAATTTGTATGCCAGTAGAAAATGATATCAATTTGATCCATGCAAATTCATATGCCATGGATTTATTGTACTGTGCTTTAAATACTAATATTCTTCATGAGATTATGGCATGTAGTAGTGCACAGAAGATCTGGGTTGAGCTGGATAAGAGATATGGAGAGACCTAGGAAAATGAGGTAAATTATGAGCTAGTAATCAGCAATGAGGTATATGATTCTCACTCTAACTCGATTGATGATTCTTATGCTGAATGTTGTGTTGTGTCTCATGTTGAATCATTTGTTGATAATACTATTAATGATGCATGCGAAGATTCCTATGAAAAGTATTGCAGCATATCGTATGATGAATAATCTGATAATCTTTGTGATAGTCTTGTTGAACAAGCATGCAATGATTCATATAATTACTATGATATATCTTATGATGAATCATGTGATGAACTAAATGTTAAAAGCATGCCCTCGTATGGGCAACTAGAAAAGGCTTCATTTAAATTTCATAACTTTCTAGTTAGATTATCTAAGCAGGAAATTGTAGTCAAAATGAAAATAAAAGATTGGAAAAACAAAATTTTGAAAAATTATCATGCCATCTTAGAAAATAAAATGATTGTGAAGGTATTGAAAATCATCTGTTTAGAAATAAAGATTGAAGATAATTCTGAAATGATTTTCAAATCCAAAGATGGGAAGTATAGTTAAAAAAAAACCCTTAAGAGTTAAAAAGAAAAACATTTTCAAAAAGGATTCATCCTTCAAATCCCATAAGCATCCTTATACCTCATCAAGCAAAAAGAGTTTAAATAAGCATAATTCTTCACATATTTACAAAATATGCTTACTTCATGAAAGAAAAGGGCACGTGTGGTTTAACTATCTACTTAGAAGTGTCAAAGGCTTACAAAAGGAAATGAAATGGATAATCAACAAGGCAAACCCCGTAGGACCTAAGGAAAAATTGATTTAAATTAAAATTATTAAATTAGTTATTTTTCTCCTTAGACCCTAGGATTAGATTTAGGTGTTAATAATGACAATAGGCTTGGGAGGTGGTTTAGGTTCAAAATATAGAAGCTTAGTATACACATCCTCTTCCAAATGGACAAAGCATTCTTGATAGGTAAATAATTCTTAAGGCTTAACTCATGCTTAAATATTAGGGTACTTGGCTAAAGAACTTGAATAATAAGAAAAGGCATAAAATTATTAAGTGCATAACTCAGGGGAAGCATCTTTCTTTGATTGCTATAATTAACTAAAGTGCTCTCATAATCATACTACATGTTTGTATGCCTTTATGAATAGCGTTAAAAGTTGTTGTACATGATATACTGATTAGTTAAATATATTTGATGAATAGCTTATTTTTATATACACCATTGATTATACTACTGGAATGCATACTTAGTCTAGAATGGCTCCTGCATGGCGGATGCAGTTGATGTGAATTGCATGCTGGTAGTGGATTATAGGTTGTTGTGTGCCTTAAATGAACTATTTAATGAAAACAACCATCTATCAGGTACAGATTTTATGGAAAAATGTCTGATTTACAGACGACATGCTGCTGAAATTTCAACAGGAATTTTCCCAACTTAAAACCTTGTACAAAGATGATTATAATAAAATGAAAGTTAAAATATTTTTGAAATGATGAGTGAAAACTCAATGAAAATTAAGTTTCATCCTCACATAATCATCAGGTATTCAAGGAGCATAGCTCCATTCCTAGAGAAAGAGCATAAAGAACTTATATGCACCATGCTTTGATTTTTGAATATTGAGGCTCTTTTAAGAACCCTGAGCATCATATCCCACTTTTAAAGCTCTATGTTTTGATATGGATTGTTCGCGGTTATGTGCTTTATTTCATGCCTTAATACATATTCTCTGATGCATTTTGAAGGCTCTAGGGAGACTATATCGGTTGCCATGTATGAAATAAATCAGTTAATATCCAGTGTAGTTATGTTAAAAGTTTTCAAATGATTGCTTGTACTACTAGGCATAATGAAACAATTCTTTATCTAGTATAAGCAGTTTATTATATCTAAGCTAGAATTCAAATAGATAGGGGTAGCATCTAAATTGAAAAGTTTCTATCTCATTATACTCTCCAACCTGTTTAGCTTAGATCTTATCTGAACTTGCTGTGGCGTGTGATAAAATGAATTGATTTTATTGAAAATCTTATGTTGAAAAAATGTTGTTTTGCCATAGTCATCTATTTTTCCATATGATCTTGCATGTGATTGATAAACTTTTAGGATCCATATAGTTGTCCTATTCTAGTTATATTATGAAATTGTACTTAAATGCTAAAATCAAAATAATGTTGCTTGCTTGCATAATCTTTAAATTTTTGGCAAGCAACCCCCAGTATTTCTTGACAACATCCAAAGGGGGATATATATTTATTATATACATATATATATATATATATATTTTAAATTGCATAACTGGTTCGGTAACTTCACATGAAAATGAATGTGAACTTGTAAGACTATGTCTATGCTCAAACCAACTATTTGCTATCATATGTCGTGTGCTTTAAACTCAAATCTTTCACGGGTCTTATGATATGTTTCAATTGCTATGGTTTGTGCATATTTTTGGTCTACCCTTGTTTTCATGTCATTTAAATCATTTAAATGACCAGTTTTATTGTTTGTGTGCTTAATTGCTGAGATTATCTTTGTCATTCATTTTGCATTGTATGACTATTCTATCTCTTGAATGATTGAAAGTTATATCTCTATTTTATGTTTTGATCATACTGGATTGATTGAGTTGCTTATCATGGCAAAATTGTATTCTCATACTCAATTAGGTTGTTGGAATACATATTACTTTTGGGAAATGTTCTATTTTCAAACAGCAAGCTATCAAAAATTTTAAAAGATTTCCCAAAATCATATTTGTATTTGAATGATAATTTTCCTCTTATTTGCCTATATATACTTAAATGTTTATCTAGGTCCTTTTTGTTGTTGCCAAAATGGGGATAAGTAGGTAAGTATTTGTCATCATCAAAAAGGGGGAGAATGTTGACCTCAGAGGTCATACCCGATTTTGATAATGACAAATACTCAAGTATTTGATGGTTATCGAGTTTGTGTGCAGTTATATATTAGAAGATAAATTGATGGCACATAAATACTCAAAGTATACCCTGAAGTTTTCTTTTGTTGTAATTTATATTATTGCTCAATTTGGGTCTGTATTAGTAAATATAGGAAAAGGTTTGTAATAATCTCTGCATGTCATGCATGTAGATAATTGTAAATTCAAAGTTGACCTTAGATGTACCTTAGGTTCCCACACTTAAGTGCACAAAGCCCTAACATAGTTCTCATATTATCAGGGAAAATTTTAAAGCAAAGAAAAGGACCTTAGATAAAATATAAAGGCTTTTGGGCGACCGAACCAGGCAAGTCAAACCTCGGTCAACCGAACCGTGGACGGGTCAAAAAGCTGACCTGAGTTCGACAAACCGAACCAATATGAATATATCTTCCACAAGCGACCGAACCTGTGTCAAAACCTTTCCCACCAACTCGGGCGCCTGAACCTTAGCGTTCAAATCACCCTCGAGTGACCGAACACATGAGTTCGGTTAACTGAACTTCAGACTGGGCACTCGAATCTCGAGCAGTGTGGAAATCACCTTGGTTCAGCAAACTGAACCCATGCTTGATGACCAAACTTCAAATTTTGACTTTTTTCATTCTCTCTGTTCAAGCGACCAAACCGTGGTTCAACCACCGAAAACTCTCGGGTTGTTTTATTTTTACCGCGGTTAAGCCCAGTTAAACGGGGTTAATATTTCTTAATGGTTTTAAAACAATATTAATAATTCCCCCATGTCCTTAACGATTATAATTTGGCCTACTTCTATATATAAGGCCTCATTTGTGAAAATTAGCACAAGATTAGCAAGATCATTAACGAAAAATCCTCTCAAACTCAAAAAGCTTATTTTGCCTATACTACTTCAAATACTCTCATACACTCCTTCCTTTGATCAATCCTAGTATTGTGAGAGTTTCTATTGTGCTATTGTTTTATTGTAGATTGCTTAATACTCTCATTAGATTGCTTGTTGATTGTTATTGATTATGGAGATTTAAGAAAGAGTTAACCCACAGATTTAACTTGATAAATCTTGTGTTGGGAAAACTCATTAGCTTGAGGATCTTAACATTGTTATTGCAAGAATCCTAAAGCAATAATTTTTTGTGTGCAAAGTATTTTACAAGCTATATTTTTCAAACTACTCTTGTGCTTATTTCGTTGAGGAAAATATTTTTAAGCTGGTTTGAATATTGTTGCTAGCATCTTTGAAACCCTAATCTATTATTGAGATTTTTTATATCTTGTTTCAAAGATTATCTTGTTAGAACACTCTTGAGCATATTTGATATTATACATTGCTGAGTGTTGCTTGCACAAAATCACATCACCGAGCTTACAATTCCTATATTGTTGATGTGTGGTTAATTAAGTATACTGTGCGTATTGTAGTACATACCTGCTTAGTGTAAGAAGCATTTCCGTGTACATAAATTTTTATACATTTTTTGTATTCTAGGTGTGGGCTTAAAGAGGGAGACTAACCCTGTTAAATAGTCTTGGATTGGCTTAGACCTTGTTAGAAAAGTTAGGTACACCATCCTAGTAAGGTGCAATTGTAGGTTGAGGTCAACCCCATTAAATGACCTGGTTGTAACCGGTGCCGCTCCACCCGTTAAGTGAGCATTAGTGGAATCCTTGGGCTTGCGAGCCAGAGGCGGGGACGTAGGCACAGTTGGCCGAATCCCGATAACATATCATGTGTGCACTTTACATTTTCGCAATTTACATTCCTACACATATATGTTATATTATGAATGTTGCGCATGATTTAATTTCCGCACATTTTATTTATCTGCGTATTTGGGATTCCAGAGACAGACCCTAGGTTGTGTATTATTGCTTGTGAAATTGAAATCAACTTAGGAAATTTTAAATACCCAATTCACCCCCCTCTTGGGAATGCACCAAAGCCAACACTAGAGTCTTTAGGTGAGAATATGAAGGAATTTTAGAAAAAAAAAAAATGATTTAATATGGGGATCGATTTCGGAGGTTTGGAGAAAGGATTCGATTTATTAAATACGCTGTTGTGACAACACATTCTTTCCAAAATTTTAAGTGTAAATTGGCTTGAAATCTAAAAGCTCTAGCTACATTTAACAAGTGTAGGTGTTTTCTTTCAACAATGGACGTTTTTTTTTTTTGTGGGGGTATAGATGCAACTTGTTGGTGAACTACCCCCTTTGAGGCAAACAATTCGGTTATATGAAATTCTTTTTCCTTGATCGGATCTTATTCCTTTAATCTCAACAAGATTGAAGAAACCTTGTATGTTTGTCTTATTTGGCCTTTAGAACGCATGAGGTAAATCAAAGGGAGCATTGATCCATTGAGTGAACTAACGAAGAAAGGGCCCCAATTATCCATGTGTATTAAATCAAAGAGTGCATCAACAAATTTTTTACTCTTGGGAAAAGATAAACGAGTTTGTTTTGCCATGTGACAAGTTTCACATTGATGTTTATAAAAAAAAAAAAAAGGAGGGATTTTAGGTTCTATACTATGCAGTAAATTGAGGCATTGATCGAAGGGGTGTACCAAACGTGAATGCCACAATTCTAGTGTTAAAACAGATAAAGAGTTGGCAACGGGTTGGTGATATGGCAGCTTGTTCCCAAGCCGATTCTTCTGCAAAAGATAGAGCCCTTGTTTTTCTCTAGCAATTCCAATCATCCTCCAAGTGTACAACTCCTGAATAAAACATTGTTTAGCCAAGAAAATGAAACAAGTGTTTAGGTCTCGGCTAATCTAACTTATAGAAATGAGATTATAATGGAAGTTAGGTATGTATAGGACATTTTTTAGAATGATAGCAGATGAAATAATGACAGTCCCTATATGTGAAACTAGTATCGTGGTGCCATTGGGTAGGTTAACCGAGACATTTTTCAGAAGCTTTTTCTGTGTGAGTAGATCAAGAGATCCTATGATGTGATCAGCTGCCCCACTGTCGAGGATCCATACCCTTCTATTGGTGATGCTATTTGTTCAGCTCAAATATTGTCTCAAGGAAATAGATGACGCAGCAAGAAGCTCACTATTATGTTTTGGTGAATTTATACCTTGATTTTCTGAGTTGCTACTAGATGGAGTGGAATTTTGGCATTGCAAAAAGGCTATGAGCTGTTGTATCTGATCCGACGAGATGTTCAGATTGTTCACTCTCGGGCCTTCATCTAAGGATGCATTATTGGCCACCTTCTACTGGTTCCCACCTCTAGTTCGTGGCTTATACAGTTTGCGGTTTGGAGGGTATCCATAGATTTCCCAACAAGTTTCCATGTTATGATTTGTTCTCCCACATTTCATGCATGATGCTCTCTCTTTAGGACCCGATCCCTTGTAATTTCATTTTGCTTGCTTGGCATTTATCTTTTGGTTTTGAGGTATGCCACTGTTGCCTGTCATTGCTGCAGATTTCGAAATACTTAGGACCAGGTTAGTAAGCTCATGATTCGCTTCTCGTTGTAGTACAAGGTTGAACACATCATCTAGTGAGGGCAGCAGGTCCTTCAACAGAATTCAGTTCCTTAGGTCTGCATAAGTTTCATCCAATCCCATAAGGAATTGCATAATCTGTCTTCTCTCAAGTCTTTTATTCAGCACCGAAACAGTGCAACAATCCACTGCCGAGCATTTGAAATGTTCTTCATACCTCATTATCCTTTCCCAAATAAGTTTCAACTTAGAAAAGTAGACACTTGCTGGATTTTTTTTTTCTTGTTTAGTTGTTGACAACTGTTGTTCAAGCATGACAATTTTGTTATCGCTTGACCTTGCAAACCTTTTCTTGAGCTCATCCCATACTACTGATGCAGAGTCCAACCACATGATGTATCCACCAATCTCAGGTGAGAGACTGTTGGTGATCCAAGATAGGATCATATGGTTGCATCTCTGCGACTATGGGTATTAGCATCTGTATCACCAGGCTTTGTGATGGTTCCATTGATGAAGCCTATTTTGTTTTTGGCTGAGAGACCAACATGCATAGCTCTGTTGCAAGCATGATAATTATTAGGGGTTAACAATAGTGAGACTAAAACAAGTCCAGGGCTCTCCCTATGATGTAGGAAATAAGGATTGAAAAATTCATCTTCATATTGGTGAGGTTTGGCCATAATGAGGGTTGGAAAGAAAGAAGATCTTGAGGTGAAGGCGGGATGTTAGGATCGGTAGAAGAGAGAAATTCAAAGCTCTTGCTCTGATACCATGTAGAAAAAGAAGAATATTTGGTGTTGGCAACCAATTTTATTACCAATGAATTCTTATTGATTGAATTATATTACAAGATGTCTTCTCCTAATATATATACAAAAGCTAAGACATAAAATTAGCAATCAGCTCCAGAAAAAACAGCAAGCTGCTCCTCCAGCTTTCCTGAAAATCAGCTCCAGAAAACCAGCAAGCCGCTCCTCTAGATTTAATGCATCCTGATTTTCCTCCAGCAACAATATGCAGCTCTGACCCACATTTAATGCATCCTGATTTTCCTCTAATTTCTTCAATAATGTCCTTGCACACATGACATGTAAAAAAAAAAGAGAACAGGGAGATTTCTGCGCTAGGCAGAGGGAGAGAGCAAAGGGGCGTGTGCCTTCTTGCAGTCCCACCCGTGAGCTGATGAAGAAGTAGTAGCCACCATCAAACGGCCTTGCACAAAGAGCGAGTGCGAGCAAGAAAGATATTCTACGCTAGAAGAACACAGAAGGAGGATCGTGGTGAGTAAACACACTAATATTTTTTTTATATAACTCTCTCTTCGGGCGAAAGGTTTTGCTGATTTAATCATCTTAAGATGAGGTAATCCAGTCCCCATACGTTTTAGTGGCTTGGATGCTAATTTATGTACATTTGATTCATTTGTACGTGTTTTATCAGTTGAGCTCTATCCCTTAAGTATGGTTGCACCCCTTTTAGTTATCTTTATTAATCTAACCGAACCCAGATTACTGTGTAAGGCTCTGCATTGAGTTGTTGATAGATGCATGGAGAGTGGGATCGTGTAGGTAATTTGTTGGCTACCAACCAGGGTTGTCATTGCCATAGGAGGAAAGGAGCTCAAAGGAAATAGTACGTGATCTGAGTAGGGTTGGTTGAGCAGACCTCCTCAAAGCTTTTCGTGATTCGTTCACGGAGAGGAGAGTGAGCTGGAGGAGCTAACCTAGGCTCCATTATGTGTTTCAACCAACAGTGGTATGGGTTTTACCTAAGGGAAACTAAGGCGTGGGTATATTGCCATGAGTGACGGCAGTAGGTAGTTGTCAAGGAGGCGACCATGCGAAGGTGAGGTTGGGGCAAAGAAGCATCACCACCCCAAACCCCCCCCCCCCCCCCCCCACCCCCCCCCGTCATGTGGTTTTTTAAAAAACTCCATACTGGATGGCCGCTCTCCTAAGTTAGCCAACTAATTCTTTTTTCTATATTTATTGTTTTATTTCACTTATCCTTACCAATTGTTTCTCTTCCTTTATATGTGTTGTTATCTTTATTATTTCACTTCATTTTGAAAAAAAAAAAAAAAAAACAAGGAAATAAATGGTGGTATTTTGGGATATACTGAAATAGTAGAGTTTTTTCTTGACAATTAATATTAGTAGTTTTTTTTTTTTGTAACATGCATGTGTTTCTTGCCTTACAAATGTGACGTGCTCTAAATATTAGTTGTCAATATAATTATTTGCTCATAGGGATACCTTTCTATTCTAATGTTAATTTGATGTGTATTTGTGAGTTGCTTGCCCATTGAGCATTTATGTTTGTTAATGTTTGATGTGATTAGTCCTTTTTAGAGTCTATCTAACTAAGTTTGCTCTAAAGAAGATAATTGCTCCATATTTTTCCACTTTGTTCCTTTAACCAAGCTTATTATGGGAAAAAAGGGAGAATTTCACCGCATGGTGACTCTCTTCTTCTCATCCCTAGGCAGGGACAAGCACTCTCCTTTAAGCCCCTATGAGTCAATGGGGATAGATACTTGCACCACGGGACTGAGGCATTGAGGGTAAATTTGGAATTTCTCTTTGTCAAAATAGCCTCTTTTCAAAAGACCCCCTAATTGTTTCTCTTACTAGCCAATGATGAATTTAGCAACGTTTTCAAGAAAAAAAAAATTCTTCTGTGTTTTGTCAAGTATCTTCTTTCAAAAAGAAACTTTTCCAATCGAAAAGATTCAATCCTTATCATCATCAAACCTAATTTCCAATTATAAGATTTTAACTCTCATTCATTAAGTGGTTGACTCTATTCAAAGATTCAATCTTCACCATTAAACTATGATTGCCAATCAAAAGAGTTTTCAATCCTCCCCTCATTAAATGGTTAACTTCAATCATCATTAAACATTGACAGTCAATCAGGAGATTTTCAATGTTTTTTCTTTAAATGGTTGATTTAAATCATCATTAAACCATGATTGACAATCAAGAGATCTTCAACTCTCTTTTCAATAAATGGTTGACTTCAGTCACTATTAAACCCCCATTTCTAATAAGAATATCTTAAACTCTTTCTCATTAAATTAAATGGTTAACTTCAATCATCATTAAATCTTGATTGCCTATTAGACAATTTTTCAACTCTCTTATTTAATGATTTACTTTAAATCAAAAATTCAATTTCCATCGTCATTAAATCCTCACTAAATTACTTATCAAGAGATTTTTCAACTCCTTCCTCATTAAATGATTGGTTTCAATCTAAGATTCAATCCTCATCTCCATCAAACCCTAATGTCAATCAGGAGATTTTTAAGTATTAAACTCTCAAATTTCAATCTTGGAGTTGGAGCCACAACCTCCACTAATTCAAAACTCAATAAATGACCCCATGCATCTCATCCAATCACCAATTCAATTAAGAAGCTTTGATGTTGACTTCCCATAATTCCAACTTTCCAGAAAAGGATCATCTTTGAACTTCTTCATGGCAATCAAGCATAACATTTTCATCATCTCCTCTTTTACTCTTCTATTTTCAAAAAATCTAGGATTACCTGAGGCCAACCCATTTTTAAATAAGGGCATATCAAGGTTTTCAGCCCTGTTGTTTAGGCGTTTGACAGTGATATTTCACCAAACAACCAAAAATGGATATCTTCCTCCTTTTCCTTTTCTTTATTTTTAATTAAGGAACACATACACAACAATAATTGTTCATAGAACGGGTGTCGACAGCAGTGTTGGTTAACTGATCTCCTTTAGAATGGTTGATCCACCACATTTCCCATGCACATATTCCCAAACCCATGTTCTCTGTGTCATAGACTGTTTCGGATTTTTCCTTCATTTTCCTTAAAAAATTCACTTTTTCAATCTCTTATATCATCTTAAAGCCTTTTTCCATCATTTTGACTTTCTTTTTTGGGAAAGTTGTTATACAATATTCCATTCATTGGCACACCCTCGAAATAGAATCCGGTGGCGACAGCTTGACGACTCCACTAGGAACACTTAGAGAGTCGAGTTGCTTTGTGTGTGTGTTATATTTTTTTAAACGGATTTCATGGGTTGGTCTTGATTTGCCTGAGTTTTTATGTTGTAGATTCCTTTATAATTTATTGTCTCCTTATGATGTGTTTGGTTGTATAAATTGTGTTTTGAATGGATTTTTATTGTTTATTTATTTTTTTAATTGTGACAGCTCCAACACACACTATCCACTGACATTGCATGAGCTCTATATTTGGGTTCTCACTTACTAGAATTAGGAGAGGGATAGTAGTGAAGACCTCCATGAGATGTTCCGCTCTGCATAGATCTGGTGAAATCTCTCACTCAGATTGAACCTTGTCCACTCAAAGTCTAAAATGACTAAGGACGAGAGACCTTGCTAATAAGTCATGGGCTGCCAACTCCCAAGAGTGCATAGTTTGCACTCTCTCTTGATTTTTTTTGGTGATTTAAAGGGTCTTAGTGTCTCTACACATGATATAGCAACTTTGATTGATAGTGGTTGATCTTTTCTTTAGAGTTTCCATGGTTTCTCTACAAAAAAAATCAACATTTTTCATATAAAAAAACAAATGGATTTGCATGAGTTTTCTAAAAAAAAATATCAATAATTTTGCAAAGAGTTCAAGTTATTTGGGTATAGACATCCATGAAGCAACATTTTGGTGCTCTTCAATCTTTTCAAATGACGGTCAAGTCAAGTCTGTGCCTCTCCTTCCGAAAATCCATATTTTTAAAAAATAATTTTATAGTTTTCCTTCAAAATAAACCAAACATGTTTTTTTAGAAAATTTACATTTTTAATGAACCATTCATGATGTGATTGTTGAATGGATGAAAAAGCTTCTTTTCTAAAAAGTAAAACAGTGAATGTTAAGTTGGGTTTTATGGTTTTCCTCCTAAAGAAATCAAATTCATGTAAGTACCATATGTTTTCATAAGAAACCCAAAGAAATGCTTTTAATCTTGAAATAAAAATATTTTTTTTCAAACAACAGGTGGCTTGATTCCTCTTTTAAGGATATATAGGTAGTCTACCTTGCAAATCCACCCATACTAAACACAAACCTAAATCCCTCCTTTCTTTTTTCACCTCTTCTTTTTCATTTTTTTGTTGATTTGCATGTTTTGTATGTTCATTTGATTAGGCATTAAAAGTAGTAGGACTTTCATGAGGATTAGTCCTCTACACAAGCCTTACGAAAGCTTTTTCAAAGGGGTAAGAGATGAATAATTTTTAAAATGAACAAATCAAAAGAGAAAGCAAATTGTAGAGGACGGTCAACCGGCCTTTACAAGTGATTTGTAACGCCCCAAACCTGCCAAGTAAGGCCCGGGATGTTATGTGTTCCATTCACCTATCTCTGATACCATAAATATCATCCTAGCAGCGGAATATAATTAAACATCCTCAAATAAAATACCATAGTACTATATTACATGACCAAAAAGGAATTTCCATCTATCCATATTACATAACCAGAATTTTAAAACAACATAAATTTAAAGACTTAAAATTCTTACAAACACTCACACTACACTACGCTAACCAAGCTTGCCCTTAGCTCGCTAAGCTCGATCACTCGAAGGTCCTAAAAAATGAGTTGTATATTAGGGTGAGACACTTCTCAGTAAGGATTGAATAAATTATTATCAATGTGTGGCAACATGAGTTTTAGTGTATACAAAATATACTCGCTTATTAATTAACAGCAACAGTAAGGACACTTGTAACTATACTCACACACATTCAACATCCATCATACCACAGAATTTGCATACACATACACCACAGCACATCCACATTTACCATAAATTCAATCCACATTCATACACTCACTTCCCAGTACTTTCTTACTTTCCCGGCATCCCTCCCCATCATTCCCATTATGTACAGAGTATCCCTCCCCATCGTTTTCAGTACATACTTCACCTCACTTCCATAGTCACAACACACACACACACACACACACACTATTCGTAGTAAAATAGTAAAGACAACCTCCTCATGTCTGTCAATGCCTTACCCCATCTATATAAATGACAATATAACGATCACCTCAAATCCTGCCAACATTATATTGTGATTAGTAACAGGTACAATATAACGAACTCCTCACTCCTGTCAACGTTATATTGCAATTTACATGAATAACAACACAACACCATAACCTATCAATTAAAATGCACCACATCAATCACATTCAATTTAATATATATAAAAACAAATTAATC
Organism: Malania oleifera; assembly: GCF_029873635.1. Lineage (NCBI taxonomy): Eukaryota > Viridiplantae > Streptophyta > Magnoliopsida > Santalales > Ximeniaceae > Malania > Malania oleifera. The sequence continues at coordinate 34,365,058 of NC_080428.1, read as the reverse complement.
TCATGCCACACAATTTGAGTATTAATCATACTTGAATAAATTACCTGTAGAAAATATAACATAATACCCAAAACATTTATTTTCATTCGTTTAATTTATTTAGAAAATCCTTTACAACATACACATTTATATATATAATGACCCAAAACTATCATTTTCATATGCCTGAATAATTCATAAAAATCATATATCAAATCCCTACAGTTTATTTAAATTCCAAAATATTCCCAATTAAATTTGATTTAATCAAATACTACAATTTAATCAATTAATTTTGAACCAATTTAATTAACTCATAATAATAATAATAATAATAATAATAATAATAATAATAATAATAATAATAATAATCCAAAATTCAATTTCCATATGCCAAAATATTCAGAAAAACATATATATAATTCCTGCAATCTCAGATTACAATTTAATTAGTTAAATTATAAAAAAACTGACATCATGTATTCCCCTTACCTCACCCCAGGAGAAGTGCCTAGGAAGTCCAAACCTAAAATCCACTCTAATTAATTTGCTCATGATTAAAGTCGGGACCTCGTGGTGGTGTTCGTTTTTTTATTCAGCTTACGGATGGAGAAATTATCTAGAGAGAGAGAGAGAGGGATGCCGTGAAGAGAGAGAAGGAGGGTTGGGACGGAAAGAGAGAGTGTTGGAGAGAGGCGCAGGTCCTCTCTGAATCCAAATTGAATTTGGATTTGAAGAAAGCTTCTTAAAGAAGCTTTAGATTAATATATATATATACTTTAACCATTATAATAATATTATATTATATACTTCTATATATATATATATATATATATATCACTTATCCTTATATATATTTATGCACATATATAACCATCATATTACTTAATTTAATTAATTCAATTTAATAATGTTTAATTAATTATTATTATTATTCTGGGTTACTACACAATTGACTCCTTAGTTTTTAAAGTTTACTTCATTTTCCAATTATGTTCGTTCTCAAGAAATTCTTTCATAAATGGGATGCACACATACACACATAAGGTTAGCACGACAACTATTCAATGGAAATAGATAGTTTAGAGTGTTAACTCTTTGAACTCTCAAGAAAAGGAATTTAAAGTATGATGGGGATTGACATGTTGTACCTATGTCATTTTCAGATGTTATGACACGTGGACGACCTCCGGAAGTCTACATTTCCTTTGTCGACATGCTAACACGTGGACGACCTCCAGATGTCCACCATCATTAAATCTATTTTGCAGGAACCCATGAATGGATGTGCAAATTTCTCTATCAAAACCTTCCTATATTCAAAAGGTTTGAACACAAAATTGTGGGAAATTTTGTTAGCTTTCTTTCGATACCAAGATCTCTTTATTTTAAGCTTTATAGCAAAAGTCATGCCTCATATACTAAAGGGTGTTCGTGGCTGAAATTATCCATCAGCAGTTCATAGATTTTCCTGAGAGTCTTGACCAGGGCGTGACCAAAACACCATGAGGTGAAACCAGGTCACCTGCACACTGAAAATTCCCGAGAACTTCGACCAGGAGTGCGATCAAGAGCCTTGGGGGTGCGACCTAGTCAAAAATTTCGTCGTCTAAGAACACCAAAACAAGCGAACTTGAGTCTTAGATGGCCCCACAAGAATTAAGCTTCATTTGACTTTTGTTTAAGGTGTAATATTGCAAGACAACCAAGCTTGCTTGCACGTGAGAGTGTTAGAAAATTGAAGTCATTAATATGTTAGAAAATTGTGAGTCTTGTAAGTTGGAGTGTTGAGAGTTGTGTGTTGTTCTTTGTCTCCCATGCTTGTATGGGAATTGTAGTATTTATTTTCTTTGTCCCCCCATGCCAGCTTAGTTAATCATTGCTTGTCTTCCCCTTCCCCATGCTAAAGTCTATAAATATATCATGTATCATTGTAAGAAGCAGCCAGAGAGAATATATTGTTATTGAATTAAAAGACTTCGTCTTTGTGAAGCTTGTTTAAGTTTTGTTCCGATCCTTGTGATTGAGTGGTGGGACGCTACAATCGTTCTTCTCGGAGATCAGGTGGTGTGAGACCACTAGTTATCCAGCGACTCCATTCATATCCCATTTTCACGACATCCCATCCATCACCCACACGACCATCACCAAATTACCCCCACACAGCCACTATTACTCCATCCCCTCATTGCATACATCTTGGTATTCCACAGCTTGCACGAAGGACTCTAGGTTTGATCCAATTGCGTGTTGAGCAACGTCTAGCATCCATTGAATCTCTTGGTAAATCAGTATCTGTTTGAACCTCTACTAAATCTTGTTAAAGCCTTACCTTCAATTTCTGAAATTTCATATTTGATAAGCCTTTGCATCCATAGGGTTCAATATTTCTACTTGCTAGCTTGAAATCAATTATGGGATATTGGTGTGCTAAACTCAGAATTTTATTCTTGAAATATTAAAACAACATCTTTGCTGCATCTAACTTAATACCTTTGTGAAAGAACTAATTGAGACTTATTTCTGGACAACACCATACACTCTTTCAAAATCCCAAAACATGTGAAATGCCCTATGGTTTATTGTGTTTATGTTTTGTTAATCAAATTCTTTATTTTAAGTGTATTGAGCGTATGTGCTGGTGAGGGTTGAAACCGTAGGACTAGGTCACCCTACCCCGTCCTACATCAAAGTGTTACCTTCCCTATTCACAATTGTACTCTCAAATCTAATCTCTTTAAAAAGTTTTTCTTCATTATGCCTTCTCAAAAATAAAATAAAGTGACAATTTAGTTTTCAAAAAAGTAAAATGAGCAAGTTAGAGGACCAATAGCTTGAAACAATATACTTGTTTTGTAGTAATTCGAGAAAAAAATTAAATTAAGATTAATTATTAATTAATTAATTAATTAATTAAACATTATTAAATTAAATAAATAAAATGAATAGTATGGGAAAAAAACTAATTGAAATAAAGATATATATATTGGTTAGTTGAAGCTTCTGGATGAAGCTTTCCAATTTCAAATTAAAATTGGCTAGAGAGTGGTGCATCTCTCAGTCTCTCTTGCTTCTCGTCTCTCTCCTCCGTCCACTTCACTCTCTCTCCTCAATTTTTTAGCAAATATTCGGTCAATCAAAAATCGGAAAATACCACTGGACTCCATTCTCCACCACCGACATTTCTACCAGAGTGGATTTATCGTAGGAACGACGTAAGCATATCTCTGGGGCTAAGGTAAATTCTCACTTTTACCTCAATTTTTCTTAAATCTTAAGCCAAATTGATGATCGAACACCACCACGAGAATCTAGGGATGATTCTCTACAAATCTAACGGAGCGAATTTCTCGTGGGGTCGTCGTACGCATAGCCCCAAAACTAGGATAAGAGGGTTATTTAGATATTAATTGTTATTTAATTATTGTAGATTTGGAAATATTGGAATATTGGGCATTCTGGGATTGAACTATGTAAGTAGGGTTTAGAACACATGATTACTACCTCATTAAGGGTAAAATGGGTCTATGTTACCAGAGTTGGGTTCAGGAGTTCAGTTACGCGAGGGGAAGGTACGAGCACCTCCTACGCGCCCGTTCTTATGAACGGTACCTAATTAATTTGGAATTATCCCTAAGTTAATCTATTAAATCTTTAAAATTACTCCTCTAGTAAATTTACTATTAACACATGCAAAATGAACAAATAAATACATAAATAATACAAAAGCATACATAATATATAAATATTTACATATTCCCTTAGAACTAAAGGTACGTGAAGCCCGAAGGCTCATGCCACCGCATTAAAATCATAGGGATAAAAAAAATCAAGAAAATATCTAAGAAAATACAATCCCAAATTTTGAAATTGTATATAAAATTTTTATAGGAAAATACTAGTATGGGAGGTTTTAATATATACTAATAAGATAATAAACTAAGAAATTAAATTACCATAATACATATAATAATAATAAGAATACATATATGCTAAAATATTACAAATATCAAAGTAAGTAATGAAATACCATGATACTATATATATTAAGACACTAAAGATACTATAAAAAAAATAATTAATACTAAATATATCGAGATACTAAAAGTAATTAATACTAAATATATTAAGATACCAAAAATAATTAACACAAATATATTAAGATACTAAAAATAATTAATACTAAATATATTAAGATGCCGAAAATAACTAATACTAAATACATTAAGATACCAAAAATAACTAATATTAAATGTATTAAGATATTAAAAATAATTAATACTAAATATATTAAGATACCAAAAATAATTAGTACTAAATATTTTAAGATAAAAAAAATATCACAGTAAATAACTATAATACCATAATAATTACATGTAACAAAGGAAACCCTAAAAATACCTAAAACAATGTAAACTGATCAAAATCCTAAAATATATATACATCATCAACATGACAATAGTGAAAGCTCAAAATATACAATATCAATACGACCATAATGATAATCCAAAATATACAATATTAATATAATCATAATGAAAACCATATAATATCGCATCACCTGAATATTAACTTGATGATGATAACCAATAACCTGAATACATAATAATAATAATAATAATAATAATAATAATAATAATAATAATAATAATAATAATAATAATGGTACAATATTCAAAAGCACATCATCTACATGGTCATACCAAACAAGTGTAACAATAAGAGTGTTATATCATAAGGAAAAAAAAATTATATACATGAAAACAACACAATATTCAACAATAAGCCACATACATGTTCATACGAAACAAATGTAATAATAAAAGCATAAATATATATATATATACACATGTTGATAATACAATATTAGATGGTAAACCATAATATTACATATTTAAAAAAAAAAGATGACAAGAAAATTCAAAATTTACCGATCAAACAAAAAGGAATCCTACAAAAACAAAAATAAACCAATTAGTATTTATAATAAATATGACAAAAATCTAAACATGGATATCAAATACTAATATTACAACATTAAAAATCCTACAATAATAATATTAATTATTTAATATACATAATAAATACAACAAAGATTTAAACATCCCTAAAATAAAAAAAATCAATACGTGCTCACAGGGGGTACCGTCGGGACTGAGGAAGACAGGGTTTCGGGTCCTGCTATAGAGTTGAGGTCTCGCCGGGAGACGGTGACGACGATGGCGACGGCGGCGGGAGCGAGCGACGGCAACGGCGTGGCTGGTTTTTGCGACTGTAGTTATAGGCGATGATGGAGTTGTAGAGGATCTTCGGGTGTGGCTGTTGTACCAGGGCCGCTTGGGGTGGCCAGAGTCGCTGGGGGTGGCGTTGCTGTGTTTTGGAGATTGCGGACTGTATCGAGGCTCCTCTCAGCACGAACTCCGGCGATGGCGAGGATGGTGCGACGACTGCGATGAAAGGTGATAGCAATGGTGGTTGACGGGCAAGGACGGAGACGATGGGGACTTGCTGGAGAGAGCGTGGGGCGTTGTCGTGAGCTTCTGGCTAGGCCGTGACGGTGGGTTGTCAGCTGGAGGTTGCGGCTAGAGTTGGGGTGCTGGAATGGATCTGCTGGTGTGGGAGATGCTGAAGGTGAGGTTGAATGAGAGATGAGGGAAGAGAGATGGATAAGGCTATAGTGGGAGCAGGTAGGGTTACGGGAAGAGAGAGATGCGGCAGTGAGGGAGATGGAAGAGAGGCTAGGGTTGTTTTTGCGGTCTTTGGCGTCTCCGTCCCCTTTTTTTTTTTTGGCTCCGCTGCCCCCCGGGCGCGGTAAGAGTGTTCTTTTCCTTCTTATTTATAAAAAACAAGATCCTAAAGCTCCCTCTTTTATTTTATTTTATTTTTCATTTTATACTTTTGTAGTAATAATGAATATGGCAACTAATAATAATAATAATAATAATAATAATAATGTAATAATGACAAGATTTGAAAATAATAATAATATAATAATAGTATGATAATAATAATAATAATAATAATAATAATAATAATAATAATAATAATAAGGATAATAATGCAAAATAAAAACCATGTTAATAAGGTCAATGATGATAATAATAATAGTAGTATAATAATAAAATAATAATAATAATGAAAATAATAATTATTATTATAATAATAAAATAATAATAACAATAATAATAATAATTATTATTATTATTATAATAAATAAAAAATAAGAATAAGAATAAGAATAATGATAGCAAAGTAATAATAATAATAATAATAATAATAATAATAATACCCCAAAATAAAATAAAATAATATTTAAAATAATGATAATGATCATAATAAAATAATAATATAATAATAATAATAGAAACAGTAAAATAATAATAATAAAATAATATCTAAAAGTAATAATAATAATAATAATAATAATAAAGAAATAACAATATTAATGCTTTTGTTATATTGACCCCGGGTAAAAATGGGGTATCTACAGGGTCGTCGTACGCATAGCCCCAAAATTAGGATAAGGGGGTTATTTAGATATTAATTGTTATTTAATTATTGTAGATTTGGAAATGTTAGAATATTGGGCATTCTGGGATTGAACTATGTAAGTAGGGTTTTTGGAATACAGGATTTGGGTGAGCACTGTGGGCACAATTTTGGAAACTCTGCAAGCATAGTTCAGGAAATCAGGTAAGGGAGAATAAAATTATATCAGTATTTTATTAACGTGAATTGATTATTTAAGAGCATATGAAACCTAGTATTTATCTATATGATTTTCAGAACAGTCTGAGTACTGGAAAATGATGATTTTGTTTAAGGTTTATATTTGGGATAATTGCATATGATATTAAATTCGTGTGGCATGAGAACAATTTTTCCTAATAAATTGAATATGAATTACTAGGGTATTTGGGCTTGCATATGGGGATGTTTGTAATAATTATGGTATGATGAATGAATTGTTATGTTTGATTCCTGTGTGGAAATATATTGATATGTTGAATTCCTGTGTGGAAATGCAATGATGCATCTGTGTGAATTACCTAGTGTGGTTATTCGTATGCATCACAATATAACGTTGGCATGAGGAGGTTACTATATTGCCTAGATATAAATCATGATATGACGTTGGCAGGACGAGGAGTTCGTCATATTGTCATTTATATGGGGTATGACATTGGCGAGCCTGAGGAGCTTGTTCTACTGATGTACTACGGGTAGGTCATAGGGATTGGATACTGGTGAATAGTGGTGCTTGTGTGGGCCATGTTATGTATCCTGTGTGGATGATGGTGTCTGTGTGGGCCATGTTATGTATCCTGTGTGGATGATGGCGCCTGTGTGGGCCATGTTATGTACCCTGTGTGAATAGTGGTGCCTGTGTGGGCCACATACTGATATGTATGCAGTTGTTCTGTGTTGGCCATATACTGAAGACATTGGAAGATGAAGTATAAGATGCATGATTCATGTGTGAATGTGTAGTGTGCATGTAAATTTAATTATAACATAATAATAATGGTATAGCATATTGTGAATAAATGTGTGTGCATGCGATGAGGTAAACATACTGTCAGGGGCTTGCTGAGAAAGGCAAGTGCTCTGATAGGTAGTTTCTTGGTAACAGTGCAAAGGGATGCTACTTGTATGGGCGGGTAATCATCCCGATCCTCAGAAACTTTCGCCTTTAAAAAAAATAAAGATGTGTGTACTGGTAGCGAGGTAATTCTTCACCTAAGAGCTTACTAATGAGTGCTCTGGTAAGTATCTTTTAGGTACCAGAGCAAAGGGAAGTTACTTGTATGGGCGGGTAATCTTCCCTATCCTCGGGGACTTTCGCTTGCATAAAAATTATGTACTTGTGCATATTGGATGTGTGTATGATATCAGATGTTAGTGATGTTAATAATGATGTGTTTTCTCAGCTATTATTGATATTATATGAAAAACAGTTCATTTTGATATATATATATATATATATATATATATATATATATATATAAACTAATATGCCACACATTGTTATAATTTATTCCACCCTTACTGAGAAGTGTCTCACCCTAGTGAATTATCAACTTTTCAGGTTCTTCTGGAGATCGGGCTTGAAGGCCTGGGCTGGGACTGTTTTTGGTAGTTTTCTTTTTAGGGTATTGTGAGATACTGGTAAATATATAGATATATTTGTATGAGGTTATGTTTTAAATGTTGGTTATAGATATGAATATCTGGATGTTGTAGTGTTCATTTTTGAGATGTTATATAGAACTCTGGTATTTATTTGAGGTTATTTATTTTTATTCCGCTACGTGTATGTTAATTATGGTATCAGAGATGGAGGATTGAACAACGTGGCACTTGGGTCCCACCTAGCGGGTTCGAGGCGTCACTAGTTTGATTTTAAAATGGTCACCAAATGTTTGCAACCTAAACTGATCCTCAGGACTCAATGTCAACAGTCAACATACAATATACAATTCAATTACTAGGAACCAATTGTTTGACCAAGTCCGTCATTACAAGGTTTTTTCTTTTCTTTTCTTTTTGCTGGTTTTAGTAAAGCCTTAACCAATACTTGAAACTTTGTTAGAAGATTTTTATCTCTAAACATAATTGTAAGATAACTTTTAACTAGTCTTGCCACTCAAAATATTGAGACAATACAAGTTTTGCTAGGCCTTTTGCACTAATTTTACAGTTCTATAACCATTGTGGCCATGAACTCCCAAAACCAACCTAAGATCTAATCACTGTCAATTTATTTCTTGCACCATTTAAGAATTAATATACGCATAACAGAAGATGAAGAATCAAAAACAAATCAGGAAGAAATCGGAACAGATCATAAAAACTCAATTTCGTGTATATAATTATGAAAGATTTAGGTTTAAGTCAAACTCTAACACCAATTGAAAAAATAATTTTCAGAACAGTACAATATTATTCTATAACAATAAAATGATTTTCTTAAATTAGTCATAGGCATATGAACAGAAAACAATTTCAAAATGTGTACCTTGCACCATGGATTCTATTGTTGAGGTCTGAAGAGTTTCATGATATCTGAGGAGAGCTTATTACCTTTTTTCCTTCTCCTGATGTGTGAGTTGATGGGCAACTGCACAAAATTTAGGTGAAGGTAGGACTTGTCCTTGTTGCTTGAATACTAACACAAGGAAATCCAACCGATCATGAGCTTCTTACGCAAACAAGGTTTGAACATACTAAAATTCCCTAGACTAATGTTTTAGGCTCATGACTATAATATGATGATTACTTACCAGAAGGCGGATTAATTCCATGCTCCCAAAATGTCCGATATTTGTTTAGTTTGAATTTTATAAAATAGCTATATAAGTCCACAAAAAATTCTAATATAATATTCATGGATACAAGCACCAATTTGATCCAAAAGTTTAAACTATTAGGTCTTGAGCCCATCTATGTTTATATGTCACCCATCCTTTATTTAAATTTTTGACATGAGATAATCTTCACTAGTAAAATTTTGAACAACTATTTTATAATTATGCTAAGTATTTTATTTCATTTTGTTTGATTATGCAAAGTTAATATATCTTTCGTTTTCTTCCATCTTTTTTCTCTCTCCATTCTGCCATTTTATTTTCATTCTCAATCCTTCTTAGAAAAAACATGGCCTAAAGTTCTTTTGTTTTTTTTTTATTTTTCAATATTTGGTACTTTAAAATGAAATAAAAATTATATAATGAAAGTAGGAAGTAGAGGAATAGAATAAATAGATTTGTTGATGAACTTCATGTTATTAATGATGGTACTGTGATTGATTTAGGCAGTTCTCACAAGGCACTTGGTACAATAATATATATATATATATATATATATATATATATATAGATATATATTTGGATAAAGGGACTTAAAAATATACCGTTACCTAAAAATGTGCTTAAATTTTGAGAATTTGGAATACTATTTTATAATTAAAAATATAGAGTTTTAGGATTAATATATTTAAAAGGGCAGCCTGGTGCACAAAGCTTCCGCGTATGCGGGGTCTGAGAAGGAGCGGATCACAATGGATCTATAGTACCCAGCCTTATCTTGTATTTTTGCGAGAGAGTTTTTCCACACCTTGAACCCATGACCTCTAGGTCCCACGGCAATAACCTTACCATTACGCTTAAGCTCCCCTTCTAGGACTAATATCTTATGAGTAAAATATATTTATATTGTGTATAGGTGAAAGAGTTGTTATATAATATGTATATCCAACTTATTTGTAAGATAATATGCGTTAAACATATTTTGAAATTTATAAATTATTTATGTTGATGCGCAGTAATTTTAATCTTCCGATCAACAAAATAAATAGCACAAAGAACATTCACAAAAAAAATGTAGACAAGAGATTTTACATGGTTCGGTGAGATTGTCTACGTCCATGAAGCATGTACCTGGAGAAAAATCCACTATGAAACGATGGCGGTACAAGATCTTATCAGACCCTCCCCGATCCCAGATCCCATGTACACCCCTTCACCTGTCAAAACAGTGAAGAAAAAATCTTCCTAGAGAGAAAGCCCCCTCTAGCTCTCCTTGCACAAAATGACAAGCAATACTCTTTTTCCTATGGCTTACAAACATATATATGACACCACACAACCATTGGATATAGAGATGATCCAACGACTATGATAAAAGCCACAATAAATAAATAAATAAAACATATTTTTTAACAAGCTCCACCTTGGCTTTTATCACAGCCAAGCACAACATTTCATCTCCACGCTCTGGGATACTATGTCAACAATCAACAAAAGAATACATTAACTAAGTCCAGACAGCGCTTTAACTTAGCTAATGTAATAGGCTTCATGAACATATCTGCAGCATTTCCATGTGTCTAGATCTTTAATAACTAGAACATACCACTTCCAACCCAACCTCTAACTACATTACTGCACGTCAATATGTTTCGTGGAGAGTGGTAGACCTGATTCCTTACCAAGTGGATCGCACTCTGACTATCATAGAATATGTGTAACCTATCCTGCATAACACCAAGTTCTTGAATCAGTCCAGTTAACCACAAAGCCTCCATACCTGCCTCTGCCAAAGCAATGTATTCTGCTTCCGTAGTAGACAAAGCTGTAGTAGGTTGCAACATAGCCTTCCAACTAATGGAACCATCGGCCATGGTAAAAATGAAGCCAAAAGTAGACCTCTTCTTATCCAAATCACCTGCATAATCGGAGTCCACATAACCCTTAACATTACAATCATCAGTACTTTCAAACAAGATACCATAATCAGAAGTGCCACGCAAATATCTGAAAATCCGTTTCACCGCATTCCAATGCATTCTACCTGGATTAGCCATACATTTGCTTACCAAACTAACTGCATATGAAAAGTCTGGTCTACTACATACCATAGCATACATTAGACTCCCTACTGCACTGGCATAAGGCACACTAGCCATATCTAACATATCCTCATCAGTAGAAGAACACAGTTTAGCAGACAACTGAAAATGAGCAGCTAGAGGTGTACTTACCGATTTAGCCTTATCCATATTAAACCTTTCCAACACCTTCTCAATATACTTACCCTGTGACAACCACAACTTTTTTTGATGTCTGTCCCTCCTGATTTCCATGCCAAGGATCTTTTTAGCTGCACCAAGATCCTTCATCTCAAACTTATCCTGTAACCTAACTTTCAACACATTCAACTCATTAGTACTAATAGAGGCAATTAACATGTCATCCACATATAGCATAAGGATCACATATACATCACTCTTAAGCAATATGAAGTAAACACAACTGTCATAATTGCTTCTAACATACCCAATCCTCAACATATAAGAATCAAACCTCTTATACCATTACCTAGGGGATTGTTTTAAACCATAAAGAGACCTATCCAACTTACATACCAGGTGTTCTTTACCTTGTTCTACAAACCCCTCCGGTTGCTCCATAAAGATATCTTCCTCCAACTCACCATGAAGGAAAGTTGTCTTTACATCCATCTGTTCCAGATCTAAATCATGCATGACAACCAATGCTAATAAGGATCTAATAAAAGCATGCTTAACAACAGGAGAAAAGATTTCATTATAATCTATACCATCTTCCTATTTGTATCCTTTTTCTACTAACTTGGCCTTATATTTTATCCCTTCTGGTTCTGAAGTAGGTTCTTTCTTTCTGAAAACCCACTTACAACCAATCAGCTTCCTATCCTTGTGCTTCTGAACCAACACCCAAGTGTTATTCTTATGAAGAGACTCCATCTCCTCAACCATGGCTCCAAACCAACTATCTTGTTCAGAACTCTGAACTGCTTCCTGAAAATCAGAAGGATCTCCACTACTAGTAATCAAAGCAAAGGCAACTAAGTCCTCAAAGCCATACTTGACTGGAGGCTTAACATTCCTCCTTTCTCTATCGGTGGTTAGCCCTGTAGGATCATGTCTATCACCTGTCTAAGGAATTTCCTGAGGAATTGTAGCCTGTCTCACTATATCCTGTGCAATAGAATCAACAACAATAGTATGAGTATTATCCATACCTGAATTCTGAATACTGTCCAGCTCCACCTGAATAGGTACTCTCACTGAATCAGACTCCACCTTCTTATCAACATTCTCCCTCAACATGGCTTCCTCATCGAAGACCATATCCCTACTAATGACCACCTTCCGTGCCATAGGGTCCCACAACTGGTATCCCTTCACTCCTTCTTGGAAACCAAGAAATACACACGGTTTGGACTTAGATTCCAACTTTGATCTGTCCTATTCCTGCACATGTACATACGATGGACAACCAAATATTCTCAACACAGAGTAATCTACTGGCTTACCTGTCCGTACCTCCTCAGGAATCTTTGCATCAATAGCTACAAAAAAAGACTTGTTTACTAGGTAGCATGTCATACTCACTACTTCTGCCCAGAATGATTTAGGCCGATTAGCCTCAATCCTCATACATCTTGCCCTCTCTAGTAATGTTCTATTCATCCTTTTAGCTACCCCATTTTGTTGTGGCTCATGTGGAACTGTATGGTGCCTAGTGATCCCCTCTTCCTTATAGAAGTCAATTAATTCACTATTTTTGTACTCCAGTCCATTGTCAGATCTCAGAAACTTCACATGTTTCCCTATTTGTTTCTCTACCTGAGTTTTCCATTCCCTAAACTTACTGAATACCTCACTCCTATGCTTCTGAAAATACACCCAGAATTTCCTAGAAAAGTGATCAATAAATGAGACAAAATAAATAGCACCACTATGAGACTGTACTTGTACTGGACCCCATACATCTGAATGAATGTACTCCAGCACCTCCTTGCTTGTATGCTTTCCTGTTCTGAAACTCACCCTGCTCTGTTTACCAAACAAATAGACCCATATTACAATTGACTTAGGCTCCTCGGGACTAATTAAAGCATTGTATGGGAAAGACAAAAAGTCAAAGACCATGTCAGACCACATCCTAGGTTACTATAACAGACCCATATTACAATAACTTTTATTGACAATACAAATTAAAATCTTCAGGGTCTTCTGTAATAGTAACCTAGGATGTGGTCTGATCATCTGACATGGTCTCTGACTTCTTGTCTTTCCCATACAATGCTTTAATTAGTCCTTGTTAGACCAACACATTCTTCACAGTGCTCTGCCACAAACTGAAATTATTTTTTCCATTAAAAGGCTCCACCTCGAACTTAGCCGTCGAAGTACTCGCCATTTGAAAAAAAAAAAATATTGTTCCTTTTTTTTTCTCTCTCCTCTGACGTCAGCCCCTGTCAAGATGACGTCAGCACTCCACGAGGAGGATCCACACCTCGACCCAACCCATTCCGCTCGACATAAATCCCTGATCCACTGCACATGCGACCTACACATGTTATAGCTGACTCGGATGCTGACCCACACCTTGACCCAGCGGGTTTCGCTTGGATCTGACCAGCAACCCAGCCTCTTGACCTGCATGTCAACCCGTTGCATTCCATACCTAACTCGATTCTGAATACGGGTCTATCACCCAATTCTAGCACTGTTCATCATATTCTTCATCCGCGAAAAAAAAAATTTTCCTTCCGAATTTTTTTTTTTTCACACCTTCAATTGAAAAAATGATCCTCCTTCAATTGAAATAATTTTGAAATAATTTTTCGGCACCTGACTTGAATCCACATACCTCAATCCGATTTTTCAATAGAAAAATTCTAGAATAATTTTTCGGCACCTGATCTGAATCTGTGTACCTCAATCGGATCTGAACAAACCGCTCTGATCTTGAGCACTCCCGCGGAAAAACTATTTAAAAAAAATTTCTTTCGATCTGATCTGATCTATCAGATCTGCACACAATCGAAACCGTGCTTGGATACCACTTGTTGACATGCAGCGATTTTAACCTTCCGATCAACAAAATAAATAGCACAAAGAACATTCATAAAAACAAATGTAGACGAGAGATTTTACGTGGGTCGGGAAGATTGCCTATGTCCATGGAGAGTGTACTTGGAGAAAAATCCACTATGAAACGATGACAGTATAAGATCTAATCAGACTCTCCCTGATCCCAAATCCCCTGTACACCCCTTCACCTGTCAAACTAGTGAAAAAAAAATATTCGTAGAGAGAAAGCCCCCTCTAGCTCTCCTTGCACAAAATGACAAGCAATATACTCTTTTTCCCATAGTTTACAAACATATATATGACACCACACAACCATTGGATTTAGAGACGATCGAACGGCTGTGATAAAAGCCACAATAAATATGTAGCCACAATAAATATGTTGACCTTATAAGTCACACTCGATTTTGATAATGACAAATACTTAAGTATTTAATGGTTGTCAAGTGTTTGTGCAGACTTAAATGAGCATCTTAAGGAATGACACTTGAAACAACATGAAGACCCTGAAGATTTTAATTTGTATTTTCAATAAAAATTATTGTAATATGAGTCTGAAATAGTAACCAGGAGTTCAAAACTCCTCAGGCGCCCTAACTGTTGAGAAGTCAACAGTTGACTTAGGCTCTCAAGCGACCAAACATATTTATGCATACTGACCTCGGGCACCGAAAGTTCACTCGGGCTGCCAAACTGAATTTAATAACTTTTATTGCTATGTCTGTTCAGGCGACCGAACCACAGTTCAGCCACCCGAACCTCGGCGAGTTAAAATTGATTTAACTGCAGTAAAATTGGGTTAAGTTAGGTTAATGGGCTTTTAACTATTTGAAACTTTTCTAATAATTCCCAACAAGTCCCAAACGGTTATAATTTTACCCCTGCCTATAAATATAGGCTCATTTGCAAAGATTAGAGAAGAATTAGCAATTTTCATTAGCCAAAATTCTCTCTTTTCAAAATACACTATTTATCCAAATACTCTCAAATCTTCACTGCATTAATAAATTCTGAGTTTGTGAGAGCATATTTTGAGTGTTTGTGATTGCTACACCTTACTAGAAACTCTAATTTGATTGATTAAGTACGATATTATTTTTGGGGAGTTTAACTTAAGTTTAACCCATAGATTTTGATATTGTAAATCTTGTGTTGGGATAAACAAAGTGAGCTTAGGATATTTGCACGATTATTGCAAATGTCCAATAATTTGGATTTTTGTTGTGTAAAGATTTTTCAAACAAGCATAACATTTTCAAACTAGTATTGTGCGTATTCCATTGAGGAAAATCTTCTTGAACTAATTTGATTGTTTGATTCATATCTTTGGAATATTGATTTGCTACTGAATTGTGCTTTACTTAAATTCCAAGATATTGCTAGTATTGAACACTCTTGAGCATATCACTGATTATACCATATTGAGTGTTGATAGCACAACTATTTGCATCACTGAGCTTATACTGTATCCATATCTTTGATGTGTGCGTATTGGGTACATATCTATTTTACATAAAAGCATAATCACTATACCATTTGATTGAAAGAATACTGTTGTATTTCCAGGCGTGGCCTGAGGGGGCGGTAATCCAGCCTGATAAGGATTGTGTAAAGGTTGAGGTCAGCCCTGTGCTAATTGACCTAGTTTGTTTAGGTGCCGCTCCACCCGTTTAAGTGAGCAGTATAGTGGTAATCCTTATGCTTGTTAGCCAAGGCGGGGAAGTAGGCAATTTGCCGAACCTCAATAACACTTCTGCGTGTCACTTCTCTTACTGCTTTCTGGTGTATGCTTAGTTAATTAAATTGCGTTATTTAATTTCCGATATATATTACAATTGCTTTACGTTGCTTGCACTAGATTGACCATAGGATTGTAAATATACTTCTGTTAGGATACTGACCTAGAGCATTAATTTTAAAAATATCAATTCACTCCCCTTCTTGGGATCACGGTAAAGTTAACAAAATAAATATATAAATAACATATTTTTAACAATTTAAATAATGTTTATTCTACAAATAACGATAATTTAGAAATGGATGGTTGGATAAAATATTTTTGTAATTTTATTTTTTTCATATAATTTCAAAAGCCCTAGTAATAATCTTTTTATTTCAAATAAAAAAATAAAATTAATTAAGAGAAAATGTTCACTTTACTCCTAAATCTCTCATTTAAATTCCAAGGAAATTTCATTCTATAGTTAAAATTTCAACAAATTTCTCTAAAATTTTGAGATTTCAATAAATTTTGAGTGATACGCTAAAATTTTGATAGAAATTATGTAAGATTCAAATTGATTGCCATTTTGGTTTCGAGGATGACAAAAACTCGACGAAAATTACAATAATTTCATGAAAATTTAAGATCATGATTCCATATTTGGATTGCCATGTATAAAAAGTAGACTAATTATTTAGAATACCAAAATATTTTTAAATGAAAAAAAAATATGTAAGGAAAAAAAATAAAAAAATAAAAAAGCACAATCTACTTCTTTTATTCTGTAGTAACTTCTAACTCATAAGGACTTACCAACCACCATAAAATGAGTTCAAATTTGAATAGTACCAAAGCAAACACAACCTCAAGGCACACCACTACCACTAAATTGCAGGAAAATAGTTGACAAAAAGGGTTCTTTAATTTGGATTAGCAACTTCTTTTAAGTGTTGTTTGAAACTTAGGAAAAATTAGGGAAGGAAAAGAAAATGCAGGAAAAAAAATACTTTTGCAGATTTAGCCATTATGAAAAGTGAGGGAGAAAAAATATATCAAATAAATGAGTAAAAATTTAATTTTATACATTGTTACTGTTTAACTTTTTTTTAATTAAATAATTATATTATTATTTTTTTTTCATGTCTTTTTTTTTTAACCAAACAAAATCTTTGTCCAAACATAATCAAGAGGGTGTGGGAGAAACTCTTTATTTAATTAGTGATTATGCATCAGGGTTTTAAGATTGGAAGTTGGAAGTAATGTGTTGTTTCAATTTAAAGAGTTTTCTCAGGTTTTAAAAAATTAGCTTTTTTTTAAAAAAAAAAAAATTACGACATCTAAATAAAAATAGTAAAAAGTTTTGGCAATATTTATTTAATAAAATATTTTTTTATTTTTAATTTTAAAATAATTATAAAAATATCACGTTGTTTTAATTTTTTAAATTTATATAGTGAAGTTAGAAATTTTCTTTTTCTTATTTTCTGGAATTCAAATATCTTACTCTGCATTTTGGTGCATGAAATTTAGATTTTTAATTTGGATTTGTGTGACTTCTGACAAAATACTGTATAAAGTAATATTGAGCTTTTATTTGTAAATCCATAATTCAAATTCAAATCTCAAAATCCATGATTCCAATCACTACTTTATATCATTTTTGGAAAATTAAAAAATCATTTTATAATTATTTTGTAATTTAGAAATAAAAGAATGGAAAGTGTTCTACGCGCCTAAATAAATTCTTTTTTTTTTTATCTTTCGGATGTTGAAACATATTAAAAAATGAAAAATTATTTTGTATACACGAAGAAACTCTTTATTTTCTATCTTTTAAACTAAAAAAATACTTTTCATTCCTAAACAAACTCTTTATTTTATATCTTTTAAATTTCCTTATAAATTTCAAAAATACTAAAAAAAATTATTAATTGGGTTGGAGCAATGATTTAAGGCTTTAGTTTTAAATTTATGCAAACTCGGTATAATTTTATACATTTTATTCAAATTCACAAAAACTTAAATCTAAGATTACAAACTTACAACTCGAAGCTCCCAAATATGAGGTTAAGACTTTTCGATTATGAATTTTATAAGGAAAAAGGGGGGGAAAAAATGAAAACCAATTTTTTATTGCATTTTTTTATCACCTCAAATGTGTTTTAAAATTAGATTTTTTTTTTTTTACCTACGGATAAAATATGAACAAGATAACAGCACATAAAATCATTTTTTTAGTGTATATTTTAATTTCTTTTTCAATTTCTTTTACCAAACAATTATATTTTTTTCCCTTTTTTTAAGTGCGTTTGACTAGGAGAAGCAGAGAGGAGAGAAATAACTAATACTAGAAAAGATAAACTAATTTCTCTCTTATATTTGGTTTAATAAGATGAAAAAATGAAAATGCATAGTCATTTTACGATACTACCCTCATCGGAAAAAATCTTGGATAATAAAATGATGACAGCCTATAGGTAATTTTTAAAATCAAACAAATATGAATTTTTTAAAAGTATATTATACAATTGCATAAGACCTCATTAAATGTGAATAAACCCATTTGCACATTGAACTTCAAAGTCATAATATGTGTGTGTGTGTGTGTGTGTGTGAGAGAGAGAGAGAGAGAGAGAGAGAGAAAGAGACTTTGAGATGTTTTATTTTGTTAAGATAAATAATTATTTTTAAGCAAAAGACACTAACCTTCAGGGTTAGGTGAAAGATGCAAAGTTCTTAAAATTTTAAAAATTCATAAATCTCTCTCAAAACTTGACAAAAAAAACGTAGATTTCCATTAAAGTTTCAAACTTACGTACCTCCTCTTTGTCCAAAAGGTATGAATAGCAATGCGTATAAGTATATAGAAATAATGCAAAAAAAGTAATTTGCCAACTTTCTAAATCTCATGAGAAGTTTGCATCTTTCACAATACCTCAAAGAAGATTTATAAAATTTGACAAGAGTATCTCTTACCCTTAATATATATATATATTTGTATTATTCGAATCTCTCCTATTTGAAAAGGGGGAAAAAATGAACCCGTTTCTTCTTTCTTTCTTTTTTCTTTATTCCTCCGTCTCTCTCTCTCTCTCTTATCCTTCTCTTCTTCCCCCTGTTTTTTTTTTTTTTTAGACTTAGTTGGAAGCCTATACTAGACCTATCCTGCACAAGATAGATAGTTTATCTCCTATCTCATATCCCTTTCCATCTTTACTCTCTCTCTCTCTCTCTCTCTCTATTATCCTTCTCTTCTTCCCCCCTCTTTTTTTTTTTAACTTAGCTAGAAGCCAATACTAAACTTAGATTGCACAAGATAGATAGATTATCTCCCATCTCATATCCCTTTTCATCCTTCTCAAAATTCAAATATGGAACCTCTTAACATTGTATGCATATTTTAGTTCCCTATTAATTCCTCCATTCAGCTTGAAGAAAATTTCTGAGTCAGCTCCTGTCCACATAAGCCAAACACAAGTACAAAAAAGTAATTTCTTATTGTTCTCTCCACTCCACCCTATCCAAATGTCCAGCCAATTAAAAAATTATAATTATTATTATTATTATTAGATTACCATTTTACCAGATAAACTTAAGTCATTAGATTGTGGGTCATATGTGAAGAGATTAAAACACGATCATATATAGGAATACAATAAATTTTTAAATACCACACAATAAATATGGACAATAAGCCTAGAACTTAGGAACCACCCAATTAGTAGTTTTGACTTTATGTTAAATTTCTACTTAAATGCTTAAGTTATTAGATTGTGAGCCAACAATGTATATAAAGCTTTAATAAAAATAATAAAGTGGCACAAAAACATAGTAGAGGCTACCACAAAGGCCAGAGAAGTGGTATTTTCCATTTCAGCACATCCACTCTCTAAATATTAATATAATTAAAAATCGGAGCAAAGTCTAATAGGCCAATTGGCCACTCAAACTTCCAATTAGTCACAAAGGAAAGAATGCAGGCTCTCTAAGCCTGGCATATGCAAAGATTACTCTCCTACAAAAAGATGCCGATGACAACCAGGATGGTTTAGGGCTTGAATGCTGAAAAGGCCACCACAGAGTTGTGTCCCCCAAACCCAAACGAATTTGAAATGCCTGCGGATCATGACAGTTGACACAAGTTACACCACCTCAATTAGGAATTTAGGATGTCTGCCTTAAAACATTTACAGAATAGACATCATGGGAGGTTGGGGTGTCGAGCATCTTACCAACATTCACTTCGTGCTGCTGCTTTTTGTTTGCAACAGTGTCAAACTCAACTGAGGGCTCCGGATTCTGCATTTAGTGAAGGAATACATCAACCATCAAACAGGTTCCCCCAAAAGTTGAACCATTTAATTATAATATCTGGGGTTGAGTTTAGAGGTACAGAAATTTGGGACAGAGCAGCAACATTCCATAATTAATACGAAAATTTAGAAAGCAACAACATCAAGAATGGAGCAAGAACGATCGTGAGAGATCAATGTTACTAAATAAACCTACTACTATAATGTTAATGATTAACAATTACTACAAATATATGTTAATTATTAACAATTACTACAAATACATGTTAATTATGTATGTAACCAAAACTACCCAAATAGGAATTTGAGAGGCAGGCACACTCCAGATATGTGTTTACTCACTTCTTAAAAAACTATAGGATATGAAAAAGAAAAATCATCCATTTTTAAAAAGTATTTGTTTTCAACAACATGCCATATAGTCAGTCAAAACTACCGAAAAAGGAATTTGAGAGGCACGCATACTACCATAATGTTAATGATTAAAAATAAGTACAATATGTGTTAATTATGTATCTAAACAAAACTACACAACTAGGAATTTGAGAGGCATGAAAACTCCAGATATCTGTATCTACTCACTTCTTAAAAAATTATAGGAAATGAAAAAAATAATCCATCCAGTTTTAAAAGTATTTGTCTTCAACATGCAATAGAACAATAACCATAAATCAATGTCATTCATTCTACTGCATAATAAAATATATGAATCCAGCATGTGTGGTCATTATTAGGCGAAACACTTGCTTTTGATACTTTTTTTATAGAAAAATTTAGAGACAGATGACATGCAATAATATTGAAAAAACAGCAACTACCAGGATCAATTCCATAAAGTGGAATTGTATACGGAATAAGAAATAACTAAGGCAAAATGTAGAAAAATTTTCCTTAATGAAATAGAAATAGTAACAAAAATAAAGTAGCACATACAAATTGATTAATTGAAGGATGCAACCACCCAGTGGTTATTGCTTTCACCGTGGCAATGGCTTCCAATCCCCCAGCAGCACCAAGGCAGTGCCCTATCATAGACTGGGAAAAATAATACAAATAATAAGAAAAAAAATATGGAAATTTAAATTAATAATGTCAACAACATCACCGTACTCTGCTCTGGTTTTAAGCATAGGACAAAGTACAGAAAAGCAAATGAGGGAAAGGAGCAAGTATTTTTCACCTTGGTTGCATTGATTTTGATCTCTGAAGTGTTCTTGAACACCTTTTTTATGGCATTTATCTCAGCCAAATCACCAGCAAGAGTGGAAGTTGCATGTGCATTTATGTAATTAACCTGAAAAAATAAAATAAATAAAACTCATGTATCCATCTATTGGCTTATTCACGTCATTAAAAAATTTGAGGCAATTTTATCACTTGAGCAAGTGAAAAAAAAATGTACTTCGAAACAAAATAAAAAACAACGGAAATATATCTGCATTTACAATTTTGCAAGCAAAAGAAAAAACTTCAATGCTGTTTCCTCCCTTCTGCACTTTCAACCACAGGATTCTGTACAGCAAGAACAACAACAAGAAGAAGAAGAAGAAAGAACAATTTATAGGATCCCAGTTGCCGCTGCATTCTACTGGAGAAGACTTCGTGCCTGTCACAGCTGCAGAGGGTGCCAGGGGTGGGTGGGTGGGATGGCAGGAGGTAAGTATCTGTTTCTTAAATTTTGTATGAAAAACCCCAGGGTTATGTTTGAGACCCAAGTATGAATCTATGGGAATAGGAATAAAACCAGTGTCAGGAACAACAGGCATAGGAATGAATAATGCGTGGCACACTGCTATACTGGGACTTCCAAACCAGGATATCCAGACAGGGATTTCCATGGGGGAGGAAGGAATGGTAATCCAGGTGGATAAATGGGTTTTTATGCCTCAAAATCACAATATTGCCATTTCATTACAATAAAAAATTTTTAACATCTTATACATCCATCCTAATGATTCTGATTCCAATGTCATTGATTCAAATGCATGAATGGAAATGAACTATACATAA
This sequence comes from Malania oleifera, assembly GCF_029873635.1. Taxonomy (NCBI): domain Eukaryota; kingdom Viridiplantae; phylum Streptophyta; class Magnoliopsida; order Santalales; family Ximeniaceae; genus Malania; species Malania oleifera. The sequence goes on along the minus strand of NC_080428.1, from coordinate 34,342,608 downwards.
TTCTTAAGAATGTGATTTACTAAATAGGATTCTTAATCCCACTCCTTCCCATTCTAGGTTCCAAAACGGCCCTGATGGATTTCAATTATGAATTTCCAATTTCAAAATAAGACTTAGTTGCTCTGAGTGCATCATCACATCCTCTTCACACTCTTGCTCGTCTTTCATTGGTTATCAAATCTATAAAGCATCAACAAACACTAGATTATTCATTTAAATTTAAAAAGTTTTAGCTAAGTAGAGCAGAGTATTGTCATGGAAGGTTTGCAACAAGACACAATAATGCGGCATCTTAATTCACATCAATAGCAAAATTAGTAAATTGTATGAACTAGAATTAAGTCTTAAAGTTTGGACTGCCTAGATTGCCCAAAAGATCTTCAACAAATATGCAATTTAAAATAACATGAGAAGACCAGGACTACAGCTTCAAGCTTCAACTTTCAGCAGGAGAAGAAAAAAAAACTTCAAAGACATCACTGCTGGGATGAAGCTTCAAGACCAAGTACTTTATGATGTGTCGCAAATATTGAACAATTCAACATTTTCATTTTTCAGTAAAGAGAAACTCTCATTAGCTGGGCATCAAGGGGATGCCACCCTGTGGTACAAAAAGTCATCCACTGTAGAGTGTCACAAACATCAAGAATTACAGTATGATCATTCACAAGTAGCCCACTGTGACAGCTGGAAACAACAGCAATCCACTGTTCTGTGCAAATCTGAAGCGGAGTAACTAAATCTTTCAAAGCTCTCTTATTTCTTTCTTTCCAAGCACGCCAAAATATGCCAAGAGGGACAAGATTCAAAGCTTTTGCTTCTCCTTGGTGGCTCTGATGCCTTTCCAAGCCCAAATCTCCCCTCCCTTAAAATTAGCAGTAACCCACTCATATCCAGTCAATGACACAGCCATGTTCCACAAATTTCTGGTTCAAGGACAGTGGAGAAGAATGTGGTTCACTGATTCTGCGTCAGCCACACAAAGAAAACATCTATTTGTTACTGGTAGAACCTCTACCCTCCTTTTCTGTAGATTGTCCAAGATTAAAACAGAGGCTGTTTCTTCCAAATATGAATCCAAGGGGAGTTGTTGCAATTTATTCCCATCAAAGAGAGCTTCTTGTAGAAAGATCCAACAGTGAAAACACCATCTCTGTCCAAAGACCATTTTGGTTTACTGGAGATTTTTTGGCACCAGAATAATAGAGATTGCTGTAAAAGTCAGAGTGCAAGAAGCTCCAAGTCTGCCACATCCTTTGTGAAAGAAATATTCCAGAAAACCCCCCCGATCAGAGATTTAGAGATGATGGCTGACGAGAGCATCTTTATCACAAGTCAAACTGTACATAGAATGAAAGGGCAGCTCTAAGGTTCCTGTTGTCACGCCAAATATCATGGCAAAAGTAAACGTTGACCCCATTCCCCGCTTGAAATCTCGCATATTGAAAAAAATCATCCCATCCTTTTCCTGATAAATTTCCAAACTCCCACTCCATAGGGTCCTCTACTAGTATGTCTAATCATCCGTTATGCTCGAGCCCATATTTAGAAGCGATGATTTCCCACCAAAAGTGGCATTTCTCCTTCATGAACCTCCACAACCTTTTCCCGAGGAGGGCTTCACTGGAAGTGCGAAGGGACTTCAGCCTTAAACCTCCCAAACATATGGGCTGTTTAACCACTCTCCATCCAACAGGGTGATATTTAAACTTCTCCCCAAAGCTTCCCTAAAGAAATCTTCTTTATATTCCCTTCAATCTTCTACAAATGAAGCCGGTAAGGGTAGGAGGGGCATGAAATAGACTAGGAGATTTGTCAAAGCACTCCTAATAGGGTGACTCTGTCGCCTTCTGATAACAGATTTCTTTTCCAAGCTGCTTGTCTCCTTTCAAGCTTCTCAATAATGGGGTTCCAAACTCCTTTGTCTTTGAATTTGGCTCCAAGAGGGAGACCAAGGTAACTATTGGGAAGGGATCCCATCTTACAACCCAAAGACCAGCAAGGAAGGTCCCCTCTGTGCTCTCTCCAATTGTTATTTGGAATGAGCACTTTTGCCAAGGTTCTCTTCCAAGCCTGAGATAGCCTCAAACCCTAACAAGATGCATCGGAGGTTAAGGATATGACAGGGATCGTGAATGTTAACTCTAACAAGAAACATCAGAGGTTAAGGATATGACGGGGATTGTGAAAGTACTATCTTCCACTAATGTAAATTAACTTTTTCATGATCAATATGCTCCAACTAGTCTTACGTGCAAAGAACCATATGAAGCACTTTGTCCTGTTACTGCACTCCAGTCAAGGCTATCATTACCTGCATACTTTTAATTGTAATTTTAATGAACTTCCAAAAATAAAGAAAAAAAATAAGAATTACAATTAGCGTTTGTTGATTGCAACATAAATTGTTCATTTATCAAGAAAATTATCTTTTTGCAAAGGAAGGGAGTAGCTTATTTGCATCATGAGCCCCCATTAAGGATCATCCCTCAAGCCCCCTTTTTTTTCACCCTAGGTAAACCACTACAGACAGAACAAAAACAACCAAGACCGAAAAAAAAAAAAAACAGAAAAGAACAAAGGGAGGAATATGAATTATGGAAGTCCCAAACCAGCCTTTCCCTACAGCTGCTCTGAGCCCATTGAGTCAAGGTCGGGGTAATCCACACCCTCCCCCAAATGGGCCATATAAAAGTTTGGCAGGACACTTTACACGACTTTCCATACCCAGCGTGGACCTACTGTTTTGTTCCACAAGGATCCTTCCTGTTGGGAACTGGGAGCAGTTGATGCCCCTGTCATGTCAACCCCTTTTAAACTACGACTTTTCAATCAGAAAATGATTTATCTTGTAATCAACTGCACTTAAAGAAGTCGTGGCCGTACACCACAAGTAAATGCAATCAGAGTAACATATTTATTATTCCTTGTTACTAAATCAGCCTACCTTCTGTCAAATTTCAAGTTATCCTTAATGGAGACATACATGGTCAAAGTACGGCAACCACCATTATTTTATAAAAGAGAACATAATAGCCAAAGGCATAAACGTATAGTTTTTGTTCAGTACAATGAGATTCCTTAACAAAATGTTTGTGGGCTTACTAGAATCCCATTGTCTTAAATCCTGAAATTGGGAGAGCTCTTTGTTTACTTGAATATTTATTGTTGATTCTGTTGACATGGTTCAACACCACCTTGAGCAGTGACCAAAGAGTTGGAATACTCCTCGTTAATTTGAATATTTATTGTTGATTCTGCTGAGATGGGTTCAACACTACCTTTGGTCCTTTAGCAGTGATCAGAGAGTTGGAATACTGTTATGAACACATTAAGAGGGCCAACAGAAGAGGCAATGTGAGAGAGATGAACCAGAATACACCATTGATTCTGGCAAACTCGAACTGATGTGATATTTCATTTCCGTAGTCTTCTTCAACATAAGGTGAGGGCAAAACTGTAGCAGATTAATAATTTTTTTGATTCTCAGAGAGAACAGGACTACAGAAGCTTTGACAGTTCTGGGCTGACGTGTCTTGGGACAATACCACCATGGTCCAGAATGCCTGAAACCACCCACCATTGATTCCGAAAATCCATTTTTTCCATTTGAGAGACAAAGTCTTTCCATTGATTTCAATAAGACTACTTTCCGATTCTTATTCCCCCCGAATATTTTTAGTGGGTTCTATTAATTGATTATGGGTTTTCAAAACTATTTTAAAGCAGGTACAGGTAGGAAGATTTTCAACCTGAATAATTTGAAGGACAGTTTGGTGTGCAAATTGGAGTTTGCAGGTAGGTGTACTTCTTTTTTGCTTTTGAATGCAAAGGAAATTCAATGGCTGTTGAACCAAATGAATCAGTTCATGTCTGGACCTTGTGAATTTGACAAGGGTTAAGGAGGATCATTATTTAGGAATGAAGGAGGTTTTGTTATTGTCAAACTGTTCAACCAAGGAGGTCATTTCTTCTGTCTCAAAAAGTGAAGGAAAGAGGAGATCTTTCTCAGTCAGAATTCCAGAAAAAAAAGAAGAAGAAGGCTGGTGAAAGTTTTGGAATGCTTTGTGCGAACTTCCCACTGGTAAAGAAGTGAACCCAAATAGAAATCTAGAATTGTTCTGCTGTGGGTGTGGTTCGAGAAATATCGACACCTAGGAAACAGAGAAGGCAGAGCATTTCCAGTGATTATCTTACGCCAACCTTCTTTGTCAACCTTCCAAGGAATGATTCAGGGTTTCTTGCAAGGGAACAACTGGATGTTGTGGTTGGGATGGTGTGGCGAGATTTCAGAGGAGAAAATCAGGGATTTAGTACAGATTTGAAAGGGAAAATAGTAGACAGGGTAGGATTTGGAAAGAATTTAAAATGCTAAATAGATTTGACCTTCACGTATTGGGCCTATTTCGAATGGGAATTAGTCATGGACTGTAGTTCAAAAGCAAAAAAGGAGTTGAAAGAGCCCACATTGGACAGTTGGAGGATCAAAAACTTGGCCTGTGAAAGGGCATGTTGGGCCTGAGAATACTAATGCAGAATTGGACCTTAAGGTACATAGTCAGTTGGATAATGAGGAAGCTGATGGAGCAGTTGGTTGGGTAATTTATTGGGTGATCGGTCAGGAATTTTAAGAAGGGGTCGATTATGTCAAATATTTTGTGAATGGCCGAATCAATTGGCCTTGAGTTCTGTATATAATATATAGACTTTACAAGAATGCTATACATGGAAAGTAAACAAGGTCTAGCACGATTCTAGCCCTATATAAGTAAACTATAATCTGCCAAGCCCTATACATGTAAACTAAATATATGCTAATTGTACAAAATAATGAATTGAAATATAAGGATTTAAATGTGGGCTTAATAAAGGAAAGAAATCTTTTGCTTTGCTGTTTGCTGTTCCGTTGATAGCCCCCCTCAAATTGATGCGGGTTGATCAACAAGCATTAATTTGCTACTTAGGAAGCAATGTCGATGACGAGTGAGAGCCTTGGTGAAGATATCCGCAATTTGTAATTCAGTGGAAATGTGTCAGAGTGATAACACGAGCTTCAAATGCTTCACGGATAAAGTGACAATTGACTTCAATATGCTTCGTGTGCTCATGATAGACAGGATTGGCCGTGATCTGGATAGCACTTGTATTATCGGCATGTAAAGGTGTAGGATCGGTCTCAAAAAAATCTAGCTCAGCAAGCAAGCCTCGAAGCCAAATAATTTCAGAACAAGCAAGAGACATCGCCCAAGAGATCAATGCATCACCAAAGAACACACACCAACTAGTGATGGAGCTACGTGTATCCGCACAACCAGCCCAATCAGCATCGCTATAAGCAGCAAGGCAAGTAGAATTGCCTGCAGGGAAGAATAAACAACGAGAAGAAGTGCCATGAACATAGTGTATGATCCTATGGACAGCAGCCAAATGAAGATGACGAGGAGTCTGAAGAAATTGGCTGACTTGCTGTACAGCAAAAGAAATGTCTAGTCAAGTAATGGTGAGATAGACAAGACTACCCACCAAGTTCCGGTATAAACTAGGATCAGCAAGTAAATCACCCTCCTCTTTGCGAAGCTTGACATTTAATTCCATGGGAGTATCAACAGAAGTGCCCTTCCGAAGGCCAGCTGTGGCCACCAAGTCACTCGCATACTTATGATGATTGAGTGAAATACCGGAGGGACCACGATTCACCTCAAGACCAAGAAAATATGTGAGAGACCCAAGATCTTTCATATGAAATGACTTTGAGAGATGAGTCTTGAGCTAAGCAAGCAAAGCCAAATCGGAACCAGTAATCACAATATCATCAACATAAACCAAAAGAACATCAATACCCATGTCTGATTTCCGAAGAAACAATGAAGTTTCATACTTGCTCTGCTTGAATGAAAATTATAATAAAGTGGTGCGGAATTTATCAAACCAGACCCTCGGAGCTTGTTTGAGACCATAAAGAGAACGACGAAGCTTACACACATGTGAAGTCAGAGAGGGAAACAAGCCCGAGGGTGGTTTCATATAAATACACTCTTTAAGATCCCCGTGAAGAAAAGCATTCTTGACATCCATCTGATGTAGTGGCCACTCACTAGAAGCAACAATAGCCAGAATAACAGTAGTCATCTTAGCCACAAGAGCAAAGGTCTCTTCATAATTGACACCATATTCCTAATTATTCCCAAATCCAACAAGGCGAGCTTCGTCACGATCCAGACTTCCATCAAATTGGACCTTGACCGAGTAAACCCATTTACAATCCAGAGGAACAATGGTAGGAGGACAAGGCTCAATGTCCCAGGTGTGATTGGCCTCTAGAGCAGCAATTCTTCCTGCATAGCTTGTCGCCAACAATCATGCTTGGCAGCGTGTGCGTAGGAAGTGGGAATATCAAAATTGGACAATGCAGCAGTAAGGGCTAAAACAAAGTTACCAGAACTTGAAGAGGGAAACCCATACTTGTCTGAGGGTACAGACACTCGAGAAGAGCGACGTACCAAAGGCTCTGGAGGTGCTGCAACTGACTGAATCTAGAGCATGGTTGGATCAGATATCGGATGAGCTACCGGAAGAGACTGTGAGCGGGTATAGACAATACCTAGTTTAAAACAAGAACTCACTGGATGAAGATCTGAGAACTGCTCCTCAAAGGAGGGGAGAATCACAGTAGGAGAGGAGGGTACAAGGGACACAGGAAAGAAATGTTGATTTTCAAAAAAAATAACATTCCTAGAAATGTGTGTACGATGTAATGTGGGATCATAGCAAACAAATCCCTTTTGACACACATTGTATCTCAAGAATGCACATCAAACAATTTGAGCAGATAATTTATGTCGCTGATGAGGAGGTAAATGAACAAAACATACACAACCAAAAGTACGGAGGTTATCGTAACTAGGTTGCTTAGCAAATAAACAGAAATAGGGAGACTCCCTGAGTAGGACTTGAGAAGGTAAACGATTAATCAAGTAGCAATATTCAGGGCCTCAACCCAAAACAAGGATGGAACAGAGGATTCCAACTAGACAGTACAGACCACATCTAGGAGATGACAATTTTTCCATTTGGCTACTCCATTTTGTTGAGGAGTGGCAAGGCATGAACGTTGATGAATAATGCATTTAGAAGCCAAAAATGCCTAAAACTTAGTAAACACATATTCACCACCAGAATCTATGCGTAGTGCCTTAATAGAAGTAGAAAATTGATTGTCAACATACGCTAAAAACTTAGTGAAAGTACGAAAAACCTCAGATTTAGAGCGAAGAAAGTAGACCCAAATAAATCTGCTATGATCATCAATGGAAGTCACATAGTATTTAAATTCTTCATGTGAACTAACCGGGGAAGGTCTCCAAACATCACTATGGATAAGCTCAAAACACTGAGAAGCTCTACTAGCATGCAAAGGGAAGGGCAGAGGTTTGCTTTTACCAAGTTTGCAAAAGGCACACTCAAGAGATAAATAAGAACGTTCTTTATTACCAAGTAAACCAGAGTTCAATACATGAGATAAAATCTAAGTATTGGGATGGCCTAAACAACGATGTCACACCATACTAAGATCTGAAACATTATTACAAGCAAAAGACTTAATAGAAGAAACTGGAGAACGTGTTGGAACAGGCAAAAGTAGTGGAAACAAGTGCCCCACTTTAGGTCCCTTCGCGATCGGCTCCCCCATTACCTCGTCCTACACAACACAACCATTACCGAAAAAATTAACAGCACAATTGTTATCAACTAATTGACCAACTAAAATAAGATTCGTGGAAAGCTGAGGAGCAAGGAAATGATCTGGATAATGTTGTGATTGAATCGAATAAGGAAAATATAAGGGTTCTAAATGCTCCAAAAAAAAGTATATCACCCTACTAATATGTTGGAAATTACTGATAGTAACTTGTGCCAAAGGAAGGAATTCCAATGATGGGGGTAAATTGACCTACTCGTTGATGAGTTGGAGGGACAACCGTGATCGGCAAGAGCTTCTTGAGGGGATGGGTGTTGAAGTAGTGAATCCTTTACGGAAGGAATTGAAGGAGCTAGTTTCTCGTAGGACCTGTGATAGAAAGAAAAAAATAAGGTCCAAAAGGAGTTGAATGGGCTAGCAAATTCTACCAATTATGGGGGAGATAAGGGTTTTGATAAGAGGGGGGATAAACTAGTTAAGTTATCAAGATAATTATTTGGAATGTGAGAGCACTAGGGGGTGTGAGCAAGAGAGGGCTCATTAAGGAAGTTTTGAGTAGAAGTGCTCCTAATATTGCTTTTATTCTGGAAACCAAACTTGAAAAGGTAGTTTTGGTATAAGTGCTCCTAATATTGTTTTTATTCAAGAAACTAGACTTGAAAAGGAGGATGGGAGATGGTCAGAAGTATTTGGGAGGGGAGGTTGAAGGAATGGGAGTTTCTTCCTTTCCAAGGCCGTGCATGTGGTTGGGCAATGATTTTGATTATTTGTGACACTCGACCCATTTGTAAGATTGATAGTTTAGTGGGTTCCTTTTCCTTACTGATCTTGTTCAATATTACAAGTAGGGATCAGTGGCAATTTTCATCTATGTATCATCCTTTTAGGCCAGCACTTAATATCTTTTTTTGGGAGGAGCTTTATGCCACTTTTGAGCTTTGTTTGCCTACGTGGTTAGGGGGATTTTAATGTGCTTAGGTTCCCAAGGGAGAAGAAAAAGGGAGGACGGTCACTTCGAGTACAAGTAAATTTTCAAGGTTTATTAGAGGGTGTCAGTTAAGGGACTTTCAAAAGGATAACACTTTATTTTATGAGTCAGTGGGTGGGGAGAGGGTTGTTGCTAGTCATTTGGATAGGTTCTTATTTTGTGATGCGTGCGAAGATGAATTTCCGAATATTTCTCAATCGGCTTTGCCTAGCTCCGTGTCTAATCATTTTCCAAACTTATCATAGTCTAGAAAGGTCAAGTGGGTTGTGTGCCTTTTAGGTTTGAAATATATGGTTGGATCGTAAGTCTCTTTTTGGTGAGGAATTCCCAAAATAAGGAGGTTCCTAGGGGCTGGGAGGGTTTTTAGGTTTATGAGAAAGCTTAAAAGGCTTAAGCTTGTGTTGAAAAGGCGGAAAAAAGATGAGAAGTGGCCATCTTTAGGACAAGATAACATTCCAATTAAAGTTGGAAATATCTAATGGAAGTATATGGTTAGCTAATCTATTCAACACTATTATAAAAACCAAGAAATGCCAAACGAAATGTGGGGAAAAGCACGTTAATGCCTATATACAAAAACAAAGTATATTCAAAATTATAATAACTATCGTGGAATTAAACTTATGATTCATACAATGAAACTGTGGGAAAGGGTGATTGAACAAAGAATTAGGTTAGAAAGGTCTCAAAGAATCAATTTGGCTTTATGCCTAAGAGATTGACAACAAAATCTATCTCTTTTAAGAAGATTATTGGAGAAGTTAGGGGAAAAGAAGAGGAGCTTGCATATAGTTTTTATTGACCTAGAGAAAGCTTATGATAGAGTACTTAAAGAAGTTTTATGGCGTGTTTCGAAAAAGAAAGGAGCATGTAGTATATATACTGATGTCATTAAGGATATGTATGATAGAGTAACAACTAGCGTAAGGACTGCAAGAGAAGAATCTAGAGAATTTCCAATCACAATAGGTGTACATCAAGGTTCTACTTGGAACCCTTATCTTTTCACTTTACTGATCGATGAATTTACTAGGGGTATCCAAAATGAGATCCCATGTTGCAAATGATATTGTGCTGATTCATTAAAAGAAAAGTGGAGTAGAATCCAAGTTAAACTATAAAGAGCAGCTTTAGAGTCTAGAGGTTTTTAAATAAGTAGAAATACGACAAATTATATGAAATGTGATTTCAGCCATGTAAGGAGGAATCAAGAAATTAATAACACTAGTAAATTTTGATAACTTGGATCTATTATGCAAGCAAAAGGAGAAATTGAAGAGGATGTAATATATAGAGTTAACGCAAGTTGGATAGGATTGAGAAGTGCTTTGGGCGTATGTGCGATCATAGAATACCCTTAAAAGGAAAATTCTATAAGATGGCAATAAGACCAGCCATAGTTTATAGTCAAAATGTTGGACAACTAAGAAACAACATATTCAAAAAGTAGAAGTTGTTGAAAATGCAAATACTAAGGTGGATGAGTGGTACAACATTAAAGGATAAATTCAGGAAAAAAATACATTTGTAATCATCCAAGCATAACACACCTAAAAGATAACATAAGGGAGGGGCAGCTTAGTTGGTTTGGGCACTTGAAAAGCAAGTCAAATAGTGACCAATGAGGAGGAGTGAATTAGTTAATATTGCTAGTATTAGAAGGGTATAAAATAGCATTTAATGAGATCTTGAGGAAGGATTTAATAGCTCTTAAGATGTCCTAAAAAAGTGCCCTTGATTGTGTGAATTGGCAAAAAAAGATTCATGAAGCCCTACCCGACCTAGTGGGACTCGAGGCTTCTTGCTGTTCTTCTTGTTGTTGTCGAAATAAGAAAAATATTATTTGGGAAGAATTGGATTTGTTGGACAAAAAAGAGGAGGAAGGATGATTTTAGTGGATGAGGAGGTCAAGAGGGTGGGTTTAATAAATGAGTTAGAAGAGGTTACTTTTAAGGAAGCAAGGAGTTGGAGGCAAAAGTTTAAACGCAAGTGGTTTGGAAGGATGATTGTATTCTAAATGGCTAATGTAAAAAAAAAGAGTGCTATTAGGGAGTTAGAGGTGCAGGAGGGAGAGATTAATTTTATTCCCCATTTTTGTTTGTCTAGGTTGTTGATTATATGAGTAGAAAAATTGGTACGTCGGTTAATACAAGGTTTGTGGGAGGTACTGGGGTGGGCAATGAGAGGATCATAGTGTCTTATCTTCAGTTTTCCAGGCATTATTTTCTTCTTAGTTGATAATAGAGTCTATTTTGAATGTGCACATAATTTTACAACTTGTTGAGTGTGTCTGTGGATTAAAAGTGAATTTAGGTATTTCCAGGAGATTCAAAGAGATTGAAGGAATGTGCTGGCTTGTTGATTTTCTTCTCTTTCTATAGGTTTAGTTGTGTTTCTGGTTTGTTCCAAATCTTCTTTGAGAGATGTCTCATTCTCCCTCTTGTAAATTCTACTCTTTTTTATAATATTTTCTTTTGCTATTGAAAAAAATAAGTTGAATTTAGGTAAAATAGGAATTGCATGTATTAATTTGGGAGGGTCTAGATTTTTTAAGTAGGCTTCTTTAGTGGGGTGTACCACCCTAGAATGGTCTTTGACATACTTAGGGGTTCCTTTGGGTAGTAAACCTAGGTCTTGGGTTTTTGGGTGCCTATGGTAGAGAAAGTGCCTAAGTGTGGGTGGAAGGGTTCTCTTTTTCTTTTAGGTGATGGAATTCCTGTTATACAGCATTATCTTTCTAGTATAGTGATGCAGGAGCAGCATCAAGGTTTTGTAGCCATGGAGAAATTAGAAGAGAGAAAGGAAGGGAAGGGAGGAGAAAGGAGATAGCAGGGGAAAACTCACGTTCACTTCAATTCAAATTTATCAACAATTGCCTACATCATGGATTTCACAAGCTATTTATAAGAAAGCCTCTAAACACATGAAATTACACACATACCCCTAAAACTACATTGCATTACAAACATACCCCTAGAATACACAATTACTGCAAACAAACCCCCAACATAAACAATCCTAATACAAGCAAACTACACACACATACTTAAACAACTAACTAACTAAGCACATTTGGGTTTCGGACCCAATAAACCATTCACCCTATTCTTTGGCATAGGCCTCCAAATTGGGTCAAAATGATATATCCAAATACCCGCGCTTCTCATCCTACATCAATTCCTTCCTTCTGAAAATAACTCGATGGAGAAAGCACCAAGGAGTCCATCACCATGAATATAGTCAACTCGTTTTATAGAAAGGAACCAGCAGTACGCTTCAACTTGTTGAGTGGAAGAATTCGTGGTGGCATCAACTTATACTTCTTGTTGTCAATGGAGACGGAATAAGAATTCTCATATCCATCATATTTCACCTTCCTATCAAATGACCATGGTCGGCCCAAAAGGATATGACAAATTTTGAGAGGAAGGATATCACACTGCACTGTCTCCATAGTGGAACCAATCTTGAACGTAAGTAAGCAGTGATCATAGACCTTCAAGTTGGTATTATTCACCCAAGCAATTTTGTATGGTTTAGGATGAGGCTCAACTTCCAAATTTAACTTCTCTGCGGCTTCTTCAGAAGCTACATTTATGCAACTACCAAGATCAATAACCAAAGTACAAAGCTGTTTTTGGCATATCACTTGAGCTAGAAAGATGTTGGTCCGCCTCCAATCCTTTGTCTCCTTAACCTTGTGGGACGAGCACATATGTCGAAGCACTAAACAGGTTCTTGAAATTGTCATCATCATCTAAGCCACCTGGAATTTATATTTCAGTTTCAACTACTTGAGCATCATCATCTTCTTCTTTTTTCTTTTTCCCCAAGAGCCATGAATTGGCTAGGACATTGTGCAGCCCGATGTCCCAAACCTTCACATTTAAAGCATTTAAGTAATGGTTGGCTCATCAAAGTTGTTCCAGAAGGCTAAGAAGTCTTCTAAGAGGTATTAGTCTGAACACCTTCAACGAATTGCTCAACTGTCTTCTCTCGTATAACTCCACTAGTATTCTTCTCAAATCGAATGGCTGATGTAGCTGTGCCACATCCCCATTTTAATGAGACGACATGCAGCAAGTTTAAAGACAATAACTGGCTTCAACCCTTTTCTGTACAAAGCTATCATAACATCCTTTTTCCATTCTTTATCGGCACAAATAGCCAAATGATAGAATCTACTAGTGTACTCTATCATTGTCTTTTCTTTTTGTTTCAGATCAAAGAGCTGGAGATGAACACGTTACTGATAATTGGGAGGCACAAATTGCTCCTGGCATGGCTCGCTTCTTCTCATCCCACATTGTAATCTCACCAAATCTCCTTCTTCTAAAGATCTCCCACTGTCTAATCTACCAAATTCAAGCAGTTCCCTTCAATTTCGATTCAGCAAAGTAGAACTTGCTAGCATCATTCATGTCATATCACCGGAAATAATACTCCATAGAATACACCCAATCATCAAATTCATCAAGCAAACCATCCCCATTAAAATCTGAGATTCCTAGTTAATTCCCTTACTGAAATGATTATTTCGGCCTTCACACAACTCAAAAGCTCAGTACAGCAGCTATTCCACCATCTTGTTTGGTAGGAAATTCCATGGATCTTTTACCTAAGGCTGCAACTTCAGTTAGCCTATTCAAAGCACCAGTAATAGTCTCCAAAGCATTTTTGCATGTTTTGTACCCTACCAGATAACAACTCCACCTTTGCAAACAATTCAACATTGGTCACCATCATGCAATTATATGAAGCAAATCACAAACTTCACTTCCAATTATTTAAGAACAATTTTCAAGTCACCTTTAATCTTGAGTATCATGCAGAAAGAAACAAATTCACTAAAAGAACTCACAAATACAGCAATAAAACCTGATTTTTTTATGCTGGCAACAACAATTTCTAGAGTTTTGCGCCAAATTATCGTGCTTGCTTGCAATATATTGTGTACACAACAAAATATCTTCTTGCAGGTCAAAATATCGTGGATAAAAACCAAAATCTCATGAATGAAGCAATTTTTCGCGAGACTAGAAATTGCAGGAAACTGTGGAAGTTTCCCAGTTGCAGGTCGCCAGTGCGTGGGGTGTGTGTGCCACCAACGAGGCACCTCTGGTAATGAAACTTTGGTAGAGGGGAGATCAAGGGATGGGGAATACAGTGGTGGTGTCTGCATGTCAAATAACTCCGGAAAGGGTGGATTTTGAAGGGATCGGTGGCTACAGAAGTTTGACCAGCGCATGGGGCCACACGACCGGTCGGACGGTCATACAATTTTGAGGGGAGAGGTTTCGGGGGTTTCTGTTTTCAATTGAATGGGTGGTGTTGCAGGATGGTGGCTGCAGAGTGGTGTTTGAACAAAGGGGGACATGGCTGGAATTTCAGAAAAAATTCAGAAACTACAGAACTGCATTTTCGTTTTTTTTTTTTTCAGAAAAAGAGAAGAATGAGAGAGAGAAAGATGGAAGGGAAACAAAGAGAAGAAGACAAGAAGAAAGAATGAAGAAGAAAATAAAAAATGGAAGATTGGAGGAATTGCTGGACAGAGACTGCTGCAAGTAGAGGCAGAATTCAGAAATCAGAGAGTTAGAGAGAATTATAGGAGAGAATTAAAAAAAAAGAGTAGGAGAAGGGAAACAGAGAAGAAGAAGAGGGTAGAATGCTGCTGGACAGCAGGGGATTACGAACAGAACAGGAGATCAGAATGGAGAAAAGAAAGAAGAAGAAAAGAAGGAAGAAGAAGAGAAAGGAGAAAAGTGAGGGAGAATGGGTGGATTGAAATGGAAGAATGGAGATCGTGGTTAGGCACTGATACCAAATGATGCAGGGGCAGCATCCAGGTTCTGCAGCCATGGAGAAATTAGAAGAGAGGAAGGAGGGGAAGGGAGAAGAGAGAAGATACCGAGAGAAAATTCACGTCCACTTCAATTCAAATTCATCAATGACTGCCCACATCATGGCTTACACACACTAATTATAAGAAAGCCTCTAAACACATGAAATTACATACATACTCCCAAAACTATATTGCATTACAAACATACCTCTAGAATATACAATAACTACAAACAAGCCCCCAACATAAAATATCCTAATACAAGAAAACTACACAAACATACTTAAACAACTAACTAACTAAGCACATTTGGGTTTCGGACCCAATAAACAATTCGCCCTAATTGGGTTGAAATTATCCAACCAAATACCCGCTGCACGTCCTACATCATAGGTCACTTTGTTTTTATTTTTATTTCTATTTTTAAAGTAAGTGTTTAGATGGCTAGGAGTCTTAAGAGAATCATGAGAGACTTTCTTTGGTCTAGTGTTCGGGAGAAGAAAGATCATTTGGTAAGATGGTAGGTGGTGTGTAGGTCTGAAAAAGAAGGGGGTTTGGGCCTTGGGAAGTTAGTATCTAAAAACACTGTCTTGAAAAGTTAAGGGTTATGGAGGTTTCCTTTAGAGGAAAACTCACTTTGGTATGAAGTACTTAGAAGTAAATTTGGCATACAAGAAAATGGGTGGGATACAAATGTAGGGTTTAGATCTTCTTTTGAGTCCTTGGAGATTTATATCTCAGCTATATCCACATTTTATTCCTAATACCAAATTTGAGGTGGGTAACAGGATGCACATTCGTTTCTGGGTACACCCTAGGGTAGAGAATTCGGCTCATTTTTTGTCATTTCCTCATCTGTATCGTCTTTCTTCATTACATAATGGGGCTGTTTCTTCTTTTTACCTTTCTAATGGGACAATTTTTTTCATGGGATTTTCATTTCCATAGATCTTTGAATGCTAGAGAGGTGGAGCAGCTTGCGTCTTTGTTGAGTTTGTTGGAGGATTGCTGTCCTTCCAATAGGGGAGGATGTGAGGAAGTGGTGTTGGTATCTTCTGGAGAATTTTCTTGCAATTCTTTCTTTTGAGTTTTTGACCAGGAGAACATGTCCTTTTCTTTCCTTCAAATAATTTGGAAGGCCAAAGTTTCCTCTAAAAGTAAGGCTTTGATTCGGTTGGTTGCTCATAATAGAATACTAACAATTTGTCCCTAACTACGAAACCTTCTAAGGCATTGTCTTCAGATGTGTGATCTTTGCTTTGATAGTTCTGAATCAGCCTATCATTTGTTTTTGCATTGTTCTTTCTCTTGGAGGATTTGGAACAAGCTGTTTGGTCTTATTGGAGAAAATTGTGTTTGTCTAGAGCCCGTGGAGGATAGGATATTCTAGCCATTTATTTTTTGGGTATCAGAAGGGGTAAGGACAAGCCTGCTCAATACAGATGTGGTTTGTTTTTTGTGTTGTGGAGCATTTGGTTGGAAAGTAAAATTTGCATTTTTAAGGGGAAGAAGACTTCTTCAGTTTGGTTTGGAATAAGATTGTTTTTGGCTCTTTTAGGCGCTGTTGCAGCTGGCTGTTTCAAGGGAATGTGTTTTGAAGATGTTCAGTGTGATTGGTTGCTGCTTTTTATTTATTGATTTGTTTTTCAAGTTTAGTTTTCTCTTCTTTTTTTTTTTTTTTGAAGGATTCGTCATTTTCTTGTTCTGTGCATTCTTATTCTATTAAGATACTCCTCCTTTTTCTCAAAAAAAAAAAATCCTGAGATTAAAATGGAAGATTTATTTATTTTTCAGAGAATAAAACAAGTCCTTAAAAAGAAAACAAACATGGAAGGCAAAAATTACTCAAAGCTACCTTCCAACCGCTTTGAATGTTGGACAGCTGAAGACCCCAAAAAAACCCCAAAAATACCCCAAAAGAATGATCCCAAAAAGAAGAAAGAAAATTAACTTTCTCCCACAGCAATCTTGGAGAAAGCCTTTTAATCTTTAAAAACTCTAGCATTCCTTTCCAGCCAAAGCCACCACAAGATTGTAAAAACAGCAGTCCCAAAATATCCTTTCCCTCTCCTTCTTCCCAAAACCCCAAAACTTCACCTTCAAAAAATCCTAAATTGTTGCTAGAGCCATCCAAACCTCACCAAAGTACAAAAAACAAATTGTTCTACAAGCATCTTACTACATTACAATTAATGAAAAAATGACAAATAGTCTCACTGTTAATAATTGAAGTCCAAATGAAGTCCTGGATTTTAAAAGGAATCTTTGTTTTCCAAACAGCTTTGTGTAAGAGGAAAGGGCTAGGATTTGTGGATTTTATAAGACTGGAAAAGAAAGGCTTTGGAGAGAAGGACCCTGAGGCATCCCAAATCCAAAGCCTCGTATTCCCCTATGAATTTGGCCCGAAAGAATCAAGCATACCCAGTAAAAGAGTAAACTCACCAACCTCTCTTTCATTGGGACTTCTAAAGAAATGAAAATCTCAAGAAAGAAAGCCACCCTCAAAAGAATAAAATGCTGAAATTGCTGCATCATGAACAGTGGAAAGTCTAAAAAGACGCAGCAACAACAGTTCCAACAAAGGCACACCCACCAAATGTCCTCCTAGAATTGAATTTTATCCCCAATACCTGCTTTAAAATGAGTGAGAGGAAAAAAAAAAACTAGCAAACAGTGAAACAAACTTCCAAGGACTCGAATGAGTACCACTCCCTTTGGAATCCCATCCATTCCTATGTATTTGGTATTTACATCTTATTACCTTGTGCCATAGGGAATTAGATTTTAAAGGAAACCACCATAACCATTTCCCTATTAGCGATATGTTCTTAGAAACCACATTACCAAGCCCCAAACCTCCCTCTAACTTAGGCCTCTTAACAACATTCCAATCAACTAAATGGTCCCTTTTATCGTCACCCCTACCTAACCACAAAAAAAAAAAATCTCTCATAATCTTCTCCAACTTCCAGCAAACCCTAAAGGGAATTTTGAAAAGGGATGAAAAAAATAAACAGGAATATTCGCTAGAGAGCCACTAATGAGAGTTATTATAGCCCCTAGAAAAAGACAAGCCATCTTCCACCCTCTAATATTTTCCCCACTCTCTCAATCACCGGGTCCCAAAATAATATCCGATAAATGGTTATCCCCTAAAGGAAGCACATAAATGGAAAAT
Source organism: Malania oleifera (assembly GCF_029873635.1). NCBI lineage: Eukaryota > Viridiplantae > Streptophyta > Magnoliopsida > Santalales > Ximeniaceae > Malania > Malania oleifera. Next base: position 34,324,901 of record NC_080428.1, on the reverse strand, counting down.
TATTCTGAACAAAAAGATTCATACCTAAGATCCAAACCATTGAGTTTTGAAAAACAACATCAGCGATTCAGTCGACAGACTTAAATCGTAATTACAGGATTTTTTACTGCAAGGAACTTAATATCTCAACAGAAAAGAATTTCTTATATTACTAAAACAAGTGCAAAAGAACTATTACTTTTACAATTCTTTTTTCCCTATTTCATATCTTATCGAATTTGTAGATTCAAATAACACTTAATTGCTCCAATCTTTAGGAATAGGAATTAGTAACACAAATGAATCAATATATTGGAATTCTCACAGTAATGAGAGAAAAATGATAACAAGCTGTGGGATTTTTTTAGTGAAAAACTTACAAAAATAAGGACTACAAGAGGGAATATTGCCATATACCATTTCATCTCTAAGGGTATGCAATCAGATGCATGTTTAATTTATCTTTTTACAGTTAGAATATGCAACAAAGAGGTTAAATAAAAACAAATTGTGCAACAAAGAAGTGAAGCAATTAACAGATTGCATCAATGGAATTATCTATCTGCTATGTGTGATACCATCTCCAGGTTGGAAGGAGAAAGACTGTACCTCCTCTGGTGACACACCAGCATCTTCAAGGCTACTCTCAATGCATGATGAAACGCCTAGTCCATCAGCTCTTGGATCAGTCATATGATAAGCATCGCAGTTGACTGCACCACCTAAGTACTCAGCAATAATTGGTGCACCTCGCTTCATTGCATGTTCCAAGCTCTCCATTATCTATCCAGAGAATCATAAATCTTTCAGATGAATTTTTAGGATTAATTTCATAATGTGGTCACTGTGCAATAATTGAAGATAATGCATTCAATGGAAGAGCTTGCATGAGAGAGAGAGAGAGAGAGAAGGGGGGAGGCAAACTGAACTCATGTACATAAGTTATCCGAGGATATAATCCAGGAGGAGCTTCAAGATGGTAAGACATAGGCCTCGTCTTCAATCAATGAAAAAACAAGAAACAATCTAAATATTGACTGGAAAACATTTTTGTGACTTCCTATGTAGGTGCTAAAGGATATCTTGGGTGTTCCATCAAAAGACACATGATTATTTGTACCGCCTTATATGCACAACATACAGATACCCAAGAAATTCATTAAGCATTGTTTCCCTCACAATCAATTGTTCAAATTTCAGGATTCCTCATATGTGAATCTGTCATACCAGTAAGTTTTTCCTGATCTTGCACAGCAAGCATTCTCATGCGCAGAATCAATATATATAAAGAAATGAATCTTCTGACTAAAGAAAACCAGCAAAACTAAAATTATAAATCCCAATCCAGGGCATAGACATAAACTTACCAATACTCCAGCGCCTTCACCCATGACAAAGCCGTCTCGATCTTTGTCCCATGGCCTAGAAGCAGTTTGTGGATCATCATTTCTTTGAGATAAAGCTCTACAAGCAACAAAACCTCCTAGCCCAATGGGTATAATGGCAGCTTCTGTTCCCCCAGCAATCATCAAATCAGCCTCGCCTCGACGGATGTGATTGGCAGCAGTATAGAAACAAAAATTCGATGTTGCGCAAGCAGTTGATATTGAATAGTTTGGGCCCATAAACCCGATATCAATTGCAAGCAAGGCAGACCCCATGTTCGTTATTGCATATGGAATAAAAAATGGGGTTATTTTCCTGTAACCTCTTTCTATCAGAGCCTTAACACCATCAGAAAAAACTGTAAGACCACCCATACCGGTTCCAACTAGAACTCCAGCTCGCTCCTTATCAAGCTGCAAATAATGTGAAATCAATCAAGTCAGTGAGTCCCATAGAGCTTTTAAAAGAATCAAGCGCAAGAAATTGCATTTATTATTTTACTAAAAATAGAGATATTGTATAGTATTTGCAAGAAAGGTCGAACAAGAAATAGAATAATACCTTCCACAGTCCACAAACAGATTTCGTTATGAATCAAACACTCCCCGCAAAAATGACAAGACCATCAACCAATTCTCTTTTTTCTTTCTCTTTGGCAACTCATAACACCAACCATCAATTGTAAGTTTTAAGAAGTAGATAAACATTTATTATGTAATGCAGATACACATTTTTTGTCTATTATTTGCTTCATGCTCTGCAGCTGGTCATGGGAAGTAAAATCTTCTCAATTAAAATAGTGAAAGGCCACAGATTTGATACTCATAGAAGGCTGCAATGCAAATTAAGGCCGAATTTGGTTGCCATGAGTCCATTGTGGAATTATGCAACCCAGATGCTACAAGTAATGATAAGAGAACAACCTCTCTGCAGGGAATATCAAAAATTAAAAAAGTAAAAAGGAATGACTTTAGTCATTCTCACTTTAAGAAATGAATTCATTAGACGAGCTTGCCCCTTTGAGAGTCGCTATAACGCATTCATGGCAGCAGCAATCTTGCCCTTGGATTCGCAATTTTGACAAACGAATAATCTTGGAGCTACTAAGTCACCCCACCCCACCCCCAATCCCCAACTTACATGCAAGAGCACAAAAAACGCAACATGCACAAGCAGATAACAAATCAGAATAACAAATTACCGCCAAAAAAATTAAAAAATAGAATCCAAAAAAACAACAACAACAATACAACAAAAAGAAATTCAAAAAAAAAAAAGAGAAATGAAATAAATGAAAACTAATTCAAAATCGTAGATAAAGGACAGACCTTGGAAAGCTTGTCGCCACCGAGATCAGCATCTTCGAGGGCCTTCTTGCCGGCGACAATGCAGTAGCGGAGGCAATCATCGAGGCGGCGATCGTTCTTTCCGTCGATGTAGCCATCGGATGTGAAGCCGCGGATTTGGCCACCGAAACGGGTGGGGAATTTAGAGGCGTCGAAGCGATCGATGAGGCTGACGCCGCTCTCCCCGGCGAGGAGCTTGTCGTAGTAGGCGTCGACGTCGTTGCCGAAGACGGAGACAAGGCCCATTCCGGTGATGACGACACGCTTTTTGGGGTCTTTCTCTCGCTTAGGGGCGGAGGTGGAGGAGGAGGCGGAAATGAAGGAGATCCTGGAGGGAGGTGTGTGCGGGGTGGAGGCGTGGTGGTGGAAATGCTTGCGGAATGGGTCGAGAGGGGAAGCTCGGAGGGTCGGTGAGTGAAGGGATTGCATGGTTGCAGCGGTGGGAGTCCTGCGAGAGGGAGAGAGAGCAGGGGACGAGGTTGGGCGGAACAAACGATGTTGCTACGTTGAAAGAAGCTGCAGAACTGAAGCAAGCAGCCGTTCAGCTTGAATGGATTCCACATATATGTTATACGCCACCATTAAAAAGAGATGTATCCCACTGTTTCAATAGTTTTTTCTTTTCATGTTTTCCATTTTTGTTTTTGCGTCTTATTTTTATTTTATCCTTTCGGAATGCCCAAAAGATTATTTTATTCTTCAATAATTAAATTTTGATCAATCATTTTAACTATGTGTTTTCTAGCTGCTCATATTGTTCCAAATATTTGAACACCATACCATCTACTATATTCTTATAATTTTTTAATATAAGATGGTCTTACACATAGCACATGCATTTTTCATATGCATAAATTTAAAAAGGTGAGTTAAGGGACAGTTTGGTATCATTATCAAAATTTATGAAAATAAAAATCAAAAACCAACAATCAATTTGGTAAATATTTCGAAACAAGTGTAAATTAAAATAGGACAAAAGACACTCACTTTTCTTGAGATTTGATTAAAAGATAGGCACCTCCTCGAGATTTTTTGCTTACCGACAAGGTTTAATATTGTTGACTTTTTTTTGTCCGATCTCTATTTTGATGTTGACAAAACATAAGTATTTTATATGTGCATTTAGTGCATGAATAGGTACATCTCAACATGGACATAAGATACTGTAAAATGGAAGCCATGAGGTGCATAAAGTTCGTATCAACCTAGCGTATTCCATAAAGACAAAAGAGCAAAGAAGATACAGAAGACATATTTTTCAAATTGTATTGCATTTAATTTTCATTTTTAGTCTATAATAATGCATGACGTGTATGATATGATGGTAAAACTCATAAAGATCATAGACTGACCATAGGATTCAAAACTTTTTCGCTTAAAATGTTATAACTCATACACAAAGGGTTGATAAGTTTTTGGAATAAAAAACAAGGCCAAAAAATAAATATACAAAAACTTCAGTCGACCGACCATTCCATTTTCTACTGAAACATAATTTTGAATTAACCTTGGTCGACCAACCCTGTCCAGTTCAAATCTGCTTAATCGACCGACCTTTGGTCAAAATTCACAGTTTGACTTGCCTCGGCCGACCGATCTAAATGAACTAAAATGTGCCTCAGTCGACCGAATCACGAAGGATTGGAAATCGCCTTTGGTCAGCCGACTAGCGAAGTTGCTCGATCAAGCGAACCCCTGAGAAATTTGATTTTCTAAGCTTGGTCAGCCGACCGCCCATTCGCTCAATCGACCGAACTCCAAAAAATATTCAAAACTTGACCTAGCTCAATCAACCAACGCATTGGTCAATCGATCGAAACTCTCAGGTTGGACCATTTTTAAACGCTTAAACGTAATTAATTTTTTATTAAACAAATCCCAAAATGACCTTTGTTTCCCCAAACGGTTAGATTTTTGAAAAATCTATATATATATATATATATATATATATATATATCCCTTTCTTTAACACAATTAGTAAGGTGATTAGCTAGAACATTCTCCCAAAATATTTTCTTCTGCTTTAATTATTTTTCATTCTCTCTTCATCATTCACTTGAAAAATCTTTTGTAAAGAGCATTTGATTTGCACATTTGTTCTTCATATCATAGTACTTACTCTCTCTCAATCCTTATTTCTTTGAATATCATTTTGAGAGTAAGATTGTAAATTTTCTCCATATATTTTCTTGATAAATATTTATTGGACAAAACAATTCTACCTAGTGAATCTTTTCACATTCATTGTAAGATTCAAAAGCTCACTAGTTTTTAGTGCTAAAATCCTTTTGAACTTCAGACCCTTGTTTCCCTTGAATTAATTTTTTTAATATCATCTTTGGGAAAATTTCTAAGGGTTTGAGATCTTTGAAAAACTTATATTTCCATATTCTATTTTTCATCAAATATCTTATATATATTTATTTGGGCATAAATTATTTGGAAAGCAAAAACCCTAATTTCTCCTACACTTTTATTGAAAAAAAATTTTGGATAAAATTTATTTGAGTTTAAATCTTTGGGCACTCATTATATATACTTTATTCAAAGATTATATTGAAAAAAATACACATACTCACTTTAGCTTGTATTTCATATCATATGTGAGTGCATTGTGCGTTATTGTTGTATGTATCTGCTTAGTGTAAGAAGCATCTCTTTGTACACAAATATTTGTTTATTATTGTATTCTCGACGCGTGGTCGGAAGAGGATTGCACTGGCCTGTAACGTGCACCAGATAGACTTAAACCCGATTAAAAAAGTCCTGCAGTGGCTCAAACTCGGTTAGGAAAGCCAAGATTTATACCATGTTAGAATTGGTGTATTCCCAATAGGGGGTGAATTGGGTATTTAAAAATTTATGCCCATGTTTAACTAATCCAACAACAGTATACCACAACTTAGGGTCTGTCGAAATATTTCTCAATCATTCAAAATATTTAAATCATGCACGTATTCATAATTAATTAAATCTAAGCATACATGTTCAGGAAATTAAAGTGCAAAAATTTAAGAGCAGACACAATAAATATTATCGAGGTTCGGCCAATACTACCTACATCCCCGCCTTGAGCTCACAAACAAGAGGGTTTTCATTACGGCTCACTTAATGTGTGGAGCGACACTGTTTACAACACCTTACCAAGATGGTGCACCTAACTTTCATAACCGAGTCAAAGCCAATCCGGGACTTTTCATAAGGCAAGTCTCCCCCTTCAAGCCCACACCTAGAATATAACGGACAATTGAAATTTTGTGTACAAATAAAGTTGCTTCTAATACAAGAAGATTATGTACCAATACGCACAACCAATAATCAACGCACGTCAAATGATAAAACTATAAGTTCAATGCAGATATGTGCAATGTCACTCAATCTAATGTCAATGAGCAGTCTAATGCAAGAGTGTATTATCAAACTGTCTTTGAAACAATATATAGATATGTATCAATCACAAGTAGAGTTTCAAAGAGTTCTAATATAATGATCAAACATCTCAAAAATGATTTTTGAAAAAATATTATGCACAAAAGATATTTGAGTATAAGCTTGTAAAAAATATTTTGTTTCACAAATCACAATACAAGCTTAGGAGTCTTGCAATACAAATGTTAAGACTAACGAGCTACCAAGTTTTCCCCACACAATGGATTTATTGATTAAATCGGGGGGAAAAAACTTTGGGCTAAACTCTCAATCGAAAAGCAATCACACAATGACAATAGTGAGAGTTTTAGCAATGGTGAGTTATGTAGGATGATGTAGAATACTCTCACTCAAGATTATTTTTCAAAAGAATGATCAATGGAAGAGTATATGGGTTGTGTATGAAGAAAGGGCTCTCAAAAATTCAAAGAAAAATTTTATTAATCAAACTCCCTAATCTTGGCTTAATCTTTGCAAATGAACTCATATACATAGACACATTAAAAAAATAACCGTTGGGGGACATGGATGGAATTTTAGAAAAGATTAAGTATAGTTAATAAAAAAATAACCCCATTTTAACCTCAGTCAAAATTGACCAACCCAAAAGGTTTGGTTGACAATTTTTAGGGTTCGGTCGACTAGGTTACTCAATTCGTTCAACCAGGGTGTTTTTGAACTAAAGTGTTGGTCGACCAGACTTAAGGCGATTTTTGAACCTTCGAGGTTCGATCGACCGGGCTAAGTTTGGTTGAACGAAGTTGAACGTTCGATCGACTGAGCCATTTTACAATTGGGAGTTCAGTCGACCAGGCCGTTTGGATTTCCCACGTGCCAGTTCGGTTGACCAGGGCGTTGCAGTTCATTTTAGAAGTGGTCGACCAACTGGTCAACTTATTGACCTTTGAGAGGTTCAGTCGACCGAAGTGCTCTTTGTCTTGGGGTTCGGTCGACCGAACACACCAACTTTGTGCAATTCAATCCAGATATCTATTTAAAGTCACCCCTTCTCACATACTTCTTATTTCTAAGCTATAGGGGACTTTTTCATGCAATAATTTATGACCTAAAGTCAGTCTATGGTCTTTGAGCTAATCCCTAAAAACCCAGCGTCTGTCGACCATCCCTAAGGTCATTCAACGATCTTGAGCTTATAGTCCCTAATATGCATGATATGCGGATTATTACAGACCGATAGATAATTAATACAAACTCGAATGATAAAAATATAATATAATTTGAAACACAAATCAATCTTCATGCGTTGCTCCTTTGCAACTCCATGGAATACGTCGGGGTATGCTCGTTCAAGTGCTCTTACGGCTTTCACATTGCATCATCATCTATGCTAACTAAAACATAAACTTGTTCAAGTATTCAAAACACACAGATGAGATGCTGTGGTTTGTCATAATCAAAACAGGGATCTGACCAAAAAGTCAACACACCATCCCGTAAAGTGTGCACCGAATTGGTTCAGACCCAGTTAGGAGAACTATGAGCACCGTCCTGTAAAGTGTTGTTATATAGGTTGGGGTCAGCCCTATAATATGACATAGGGTATTCCTCACACACTAAGGAGAAGAGATTGTAATCGATGTTGCTCCACCCATGAAGAGAGCATCTAGTGGAATCCTTGAGCTATGACTTAAGGCGGGGACATAGGCAAGTTTGGTCGAACCCGAATAACATATCTTATGTCGGTCTTTCATTTTCTGCACTTTAAATTTATGCACATGTATGCTCATATCTGATTTATTTTAAATGTTGTGCATGTATTAAGTATTAATAATGATTGGGAAGTACTGAGCTTGCTATACTTGTTTTAATTGTCTGCTTAGTTTAATATTGTGGGTATTGAAATTTGTTTAGAAATACCCTATGTTGTGCTTTTACTAATTGTTATTTGAACCTTACCTAGGAAGAAAATTTTTTAATATCCAATTCACCCCCTCTTGGGATTACACCAATTACATCAAATATTATATTGAGTTTTTAAGATATCTCACAAACTTACATGTTATCAAACCAAGACAACTTTTTGTTCACTAACAAGGTATACTATTATATTGAGTTTTTAAAATATCTCTCAAATTACATTTTATCATACCTAGTTTCTAACTTCTTTGATTCCAATTTTTTTTAACATAAGCAAAACATCTATATATGTTTTTGCAAATAAGATTAGTTCCACAACTTATAAAGTTTATTAGGACCTATCTCCAATTTCAAAATAAAAAACTACATTGTCCAAAACTAGGACTAAGGTCAAAGGTCCACCTTTTTTTTTTTTGAAGGTTGAAGTCATAATTTAAGGTGCATTGATGGCGGTATGGGCTGCACTATGTAAGGATGACCATTTGTAGGAAACTCTATGCATTTTGGGGAAAATTTTAAGTGTGATCCTAATATTTAAGTGCGAATGTGTGTGCTCATATATGTAATTAGTATGTGTTTGTGTGTGTCTGAGTGTTTTGTTTATGCATGTGGCTGGATGTGAGGCTAATTTAATCAAAAAAACAAGGATAAAAATTTAAGAAAAGAGTTATCTAGTTCTATAGTGTTAGCTTACCTTCATTTATTATATGCTTTTTCTTGTTATCAATTACATGGTATAGTGGGTGATTTCTTATTTTGTTTCCTATAGTGGGGAAAATTTATAGTACATGTCAATAGAATACGTGGCACTGTTTTTTATTCTTATATTTTCAGTCTGACCACTCATTGATCATTTTATGTTATAATATAAGCATGATAGGCTTGTATTAACATGTAATATAAGCTACTAATGTTTGGTTGTTTATAGACTTATAACAATGGACACAGGCACGCCATGGAGTCTAACTATCTCCTGCACATAAAGTTTTGCCAGCCTATTCAAGTAGTAACTGATTCTTATCGAAACAAAATGCGCAGTCTTTGTTAGCCGATCCACAATTACCTAGATGGCGTTCTTTCCATGCAACGTTGATGGTAACCTTGTGACAAAGTCCGTGGAGATGTGTTCCCACTTCCACTCGGGAATTTGAAGTGGTTGCAGTGGTCCCGCTGGTCTCTGATGTACCGCTTTCACTCACTGGCATATCAGACACTGTTCCACAAATTGGACAATCTCCCTTTTCATATTGCTCGTCTAGAAGGATTCTCGCAGATCTTTATACATCTTTGTACTCCCTTGATGTACGGTATAAAGAGAGCGATGAGCCTTCTCCAGAATCGCCCTTTTTATCTCTGCATTGTTAGGTATACATATTCTGGTGTGAAATCTAAGAACCCCATAATCTGAGATATTGAAATCTATTTGTTGCCCACTCCGTACTTTCTCCGCAATTTTCACCAATTTTGCATTTTCATTTGAGTAGTTTTAATCCTTTCCTGCAAGGTTGGCTGGATTACCAAACTTGCGATAAACGCCGAGTGATTCCCTTCCACCATTCCCATGCCAAACCTCTCCAGGCCCATCCTGATATGGCGTTGGGCCACTACTGCCGAAACTGACGCATCCATTGACTTCTGACTCAAAGCATCAACTACCACATTAACTTTTCGTAGGTGATAATTGATGGTGCAGTCATAGTCTTTTATGAGTTAAAGTCATCTTCTTTATCTCATATTCAACTCCTTTTACGTGAAAATATACTTAAGGCTTTTATTGTAAGAACCCGACTTGAGAAATGTGGATTAAACAAATAAGAAAAGGGGAAGGAATTTAAAAAGGAGAAAATAGCGGGGCTCGTCTATGAGGCTCCTTTTCTTGTCGATGAAGTCTCTTCTGTGGCTCGCCGGCGATGTTCAAAGAATTGTCGACGAGAGGATATTGAGAGATTTTTGGAATTTTGGAATCTCAGGCTCGTCGACGAGGCCAACTCCATCGTCAACGAACACCCTTCTTCTACTCGTCGATGAGTGCTCCACTTCGTTGACGAGTCTGATCGGGTCAACTAAATTATAAATATCTTATTCATTGCTTCATGGTTAAGAAACTCAAAACTCTCTCTCTCTCTCTCTCTCTCTCTCTCTCTCTCTCTCTCTCTCTCTCTCTCTCTATAACTCAAAGGAGATTCTCTCTCTCTAGGATCTCAGGCCGTCCGTTACCCGAATCAACGATCCGACGTTACTACGTAGATCAGGGGGAAAACCTCTACGATTATAACGAATCAGATCTTCGTCTTGAGGATTTCTAGGTTTTATCCTGAAATCGAGGTAAGGGTCTAAGCTCGTTTTTCGTTTGGTAGATCTGTAGTAAATAGGATTGTGTTGAAGTATTGTTCTTTGGTTTTTAGGTTTTGGGAACTCGGTTCGCTGTTTTTTAGCCGTATAGTTCGTGTTTCAGTGTTTAGGGAAAGGTAATGGAATTTGTTTACATCAGTCATTTTAGAAAACTAAACTGCTAGAGCTGTAGCTTATGCTTATATGTACTATATGACTGCTTATTTGTAAAGTTTCACCAGGTAAAAATGTCGATTTTACGATTTTGGTAAAAATTCGGGTTTTGGCATATGATCTCCAAACTTTCCAAAAACATCTTTATTTGTATTAAACTTAATGTAGGATATGCTTGGAACCCTTATTTTCTATTTAAATGATGTTTTTCGAACTATATATTATGTATGGTATGTTTTTACCTAAATGAGTGTGGCATATGTTATGGAATGGAATATGTGCAACTGATTAATACGTGCATGAACTATGGGAACTGAAGTTCCAAACTGTTATCAGAAAATGTGGAAAACAAGTGCTAGTTTGATGCTGAGCCCTATATGTGAAAAGGGTTAAACCGAGAGAGTGTGTACCAGTTTATTACAAGAAAATATAGCTGAAAAACAACTAAAAATAAAATAAGGTAAAACAAAAGGAAAATAAGGGAAAGAAAAACATCACAGTTGTCTAGCGGAGGCTCTGGAGGAATTTCGTCTAGTGGGTGCAGGTTTATAAATTGAACTAGTGGGTCTCCAAATTTGAGCTACCACAATGAATTAGTCTTCATACCTACACGAAAGTCAGCCTCAAATGAATTAATACTTGTCAAAATACCAGACAATACGTGTGCGGATCGAATTTCTTGTTTTAACAAGAAAAGTTCTTTATTTAGCATATTTTCCAGGAAATTTACTTCTTTATGAACTGGTGTTTGAGGAAAAGTTATTGGAACAATTACCTTTAGTTCTTGAGAAGTATTAGCATTAAAATTTTTACCTGATTCCTTGAAAATTAAACATTCACCATTCTACTCACTCTCTTTATCAGGTGTACCAATTATCTTACCGCTGCAAGGATTTGCTTCAGCATTGGGCTCCTTGACATTTAATTCAATCGAGAGTGATGGTTCCACGGTTGCCAAGCTATGAGGATGAGGTACCACAGGTTGGTACTCCTTATTAGTATCAGCCTCCTCATTAACTGACTGTTTCACTTGTAGGCCCGCTTCCTCTGGTTTTTCTGTGACTTTATCTGTTTCAGCCGTAACTTCCGGTGCTGGGACAACTAGTTGTCTGGCGATGAATCTCTCAGGTTGGGAAACTTCTTTCCCACTTCTCGAAGTGATGGCAGCCTTCGCTGTCTCGTGAGAAACATTATGTACTTCTTGAGGACTAGGTTGAGGTTCCACAGGCAATTCCTTTTTTTCTAAGATGTCCAATTGTGTGCTCATCACATTAATGGTGTCCCACAATTCATTGTAATGATTAAGTTGAATCTACATGAATTGTTGGAGCATATTCGCCATCTGTGTCATGCTATCATCAAAAAGTCCTAACGGAGCACCGCTCTGAGGGATCTGTCATGGCTGATATTGAGGCGGAAGAGTGTCTAGGTAGTATGTTGGCTCATATGCATCTCCACCACTGATTGTGCTGATAAGGTGTACTATCATAGGTGCCTGATTGTATCGTGTATTCCACTCTGGGACACTTTCAGTTAGGTAATCAAAAAATGATAGTACCTGATTCGGATCCTCGCTAAAGGTCTCTCCATTGCACATGGTCTGAAAAAAGTGCTTGCAATCAAGGGTAAGAGTAGTATAAAAACAATTAACTAACCTCCATGATTTAAACCCGTGATGTGGACAAGTACTTATTAGATCCTTGAATTGCTCCCAACAAGCCCGAAATGTCTCGTCACCTTACTGCACAAACTGAATAATATGTTCCTGCAAAAATTGAGTTCTTTGTAAGGGACAAAACATATGCAGAAATTCACGCTTCATATCAGCTCAATTAGTGATAGAGTGAGGTCTCAAGGGCAAAAACAAGTTAATTTGTCTTCTTGTAAATTGTATATATGATATTGGAACTGCATCTTGTTACTATGCGAGCCTTAAAAAGCTCAATGTTATATGGAAGCCTTAAAAATCTTAAGCGCGGTATCGTTGCATTAATTCAGGTACAATGCAACCACACATTTGTTTTTTAGTGTGGGTATAGAGATAGTCAGCTAGGTAGGTGTGGCCACTGGTGAATTAATGAACCAGGCAGACTAGATTCAATCGGACTATAATAATAGTGAAGACTAACAAGTGCCTGTGCAAGGTAAGGCTTGAGCAATGTTTTATCATCGCACAACCCACGCTACGGGGTAGTACTGGCATTAGTTATGATTGTTTCGAAGCTAAACGGGTGTTCTAAAAATGCATATACATTATTTAAAAACTAAAATGGGTAAAGTCACAGGTCTGAGTATCGGGCGGAGGGATTGTATAGTGTATGGGCCTGTATCGTATCTTATCCTTGGGAACACTTGCTTGTTATGATGCTAAACTATCTATTGCAAGAATTATATCTATATATCTCCTATATTACAGGATTGAGAATGCTTTAAGTATGTAACTATTTTCTACTGATTTAAACACATGTTGTCACATATTGATGTAATATCTTCCACCTTACTGAGAAGTGTCTCACCCCAACATACAACCTTTGTTTCAGACCCTGCATGACATCATTCTTAGTTGCTAGAGGGACTTGAAGCGTCGTATTGTGTGTAGTTTACGTAAGTGTTTTGTATATGTAATAAACTTAGTTCAGAATGTCTTTTCGGGGATTATGAGAACAGATTATGTTTTAAGTACGTATGAATGTATGTAAGGATACAGTTAGAACTCTGGTATGTCTATTAGATTCCATATGAATGTTTATGTTTTCTGTTGCATGGGAATGTAGATCAGTATGAAACACCCTTATGTCCCTTTTAGGGTGGGTTGTATATATATATTTATTAGAGATAGGTGTGTTATATAGGCGTAGTAGCACTCTAGGGCCGTACAAAGGGTCGATGTGTTACATTTATAATCTATGAAAATTTCACACATTTTACCATACAAATAGTGCCTTTAGACTTTTAATGCAAAGACCCCCACTGCCAACTCCAAGTCGTGCATAAGATAATTCTTCTCATATTCCTTAAGCTACTAAGAAGCATATGTAATAACCTTTCCCCGTTGCATCAGTACGTACCCGAGCCCTTTTTGAGATGCATCACTATAGATTACAAAATCCCCTTTTCTTGAAGGGATTGTCAACACTGGCGCAGTGATCAGTTGCTGCTTTAACTCTTGAAAACTCTGCTCGCACTCATCTGTCCACTCATATCTCATATTCTTCCTGGTTTACTTCGTTAGAGGACCTGATAACTTGGAGAAACCCTCAATGAATCGGCGGTAGTATCCTGCCAATCCTAAGAAACTCTTGACCTCACTGACATTTTTTAGTCTTGCCCAGTCCACTATAGCCTCTATCTTGCTCGAATCCAATGAAATACCATCCCGAGATATTACCTTCCCAACAATGCCACCTGTTCTAGACAGAACTCACATTTCTTGAATGTGGCATATAGCTTCTTTTCCCTTAATACTTGAAGCACTATCCTCAGATGATCCTCGTGCTTTTCGGGACTCTTTGAATACACTAATATGTCGTTAATAAATACCACTATGAAATGATCCAAGTACTGATGGAAGACCCTATTCATCAAGTTCATTAATACAGTAGGAGCATTGGTCAATCCGAATGGCATAACCAAAAATTCATAATGGCCATGCCTAGTTCAGAAAACGGTTCTCGGTACATCCCCTGATTTAACTTTCACTTGATGATACCCCGACCGGAGATCGATTCTCAAGAAAACCTGCGTTCCCTGGAGTTGGTCAAATAGATCATCAATATGGGGTAGCGGGTACTTATTCTTTATCGTCACTTTATTTATGCGTAGTTTCTCTTTATATGACTTTGTAACTCCATAAAGAATTGATTGGTAGTACACTCGTGTTAATCTGACTATATAATCTTTTGTATTTACACGGCATCTCACAAGGCTGAATAGACACATTTACATGATTCATTGTACTTAGGATTCCTTGTGGGCACTGAGAGAACACACGTGGCGATTATGATGTCGATACCTTGTGAGATATCCTTGAGCTATTTATCGTCCTTTTGAGTGTTAACATCAAATCAATATTCACGAAACTCGATTCTATTTTCTTTTGGATGATTCTTTGTACACTAGTCTCTACTTTTGTTTTGCTAGCCTAGAGATGACATCTAGTAGGGAGATAGAAACCTAGGTCTTATAGCCTACTCAAGATGTGAAGGCTGAGCTACCCCTAGAGATGGACTTAGTTTATGAACCACTGTTTGAGCTTAATTCCTATTTATGGTATGAAGATAACAAAAGAAGTGTAATGATTGTCCTAATTGACCAAGAAAAGATAGAAAATGAAGAATGAGCAGAAGAAAGAATAAGAAAGAGAAATGCACATGAAAATGCTAATGTCTGCTCCATAGAAATATCACAAAAAGTCAAGGACACAACACATGTTCTCCACGTATGAAAATTCTTCAACCGTTACATACCTTAGATGTATTCACATCAAGTTTTTGAATTAGTTGATCTAGGTTGATCTAGGTTGGTCTTGGTTGGACATGGTGAGTAGGTGAGAAGATGCTAGGGTGAAGGACCCGACACCTCATAGATAGGCTAGATCCTTCTCAGACTAGTCCACTCTATTTACTTAACGTTTGTTCCTTTTAATATGTGGGATGTTTGATCGTGACACTCCTCCTCACATATGACGAGTGAACCCATTCCTTTTGAGCATTCTTGAGGGTATACCAGTTAGGTCGAGTCAAAAAAACCGTTCTGTAGGTGTCCATTGGTATCCTGGGTGTACTGAGTCACACACATCACACACACCTAAAGATTTTACCTGTTTATACTTGAACTTATATGACCGCATTAACTCTGAATTGTACCACTAGTTAACTTCATTTGAGTATACTATTCTTAATTGCTATGTAAACGATGAAACTTGCATAAGTGACGTGCTTCAGAGTTGTGTGCATTGAATATGAATGAGTTGGGTGAAATTCAGTTATATTCTTGTATGTGACACGGTATGATTGTGTTGCATGAGCATTAATTTCATGTTTGCTGGAGTTAGTAATCGTGGACATGGCCCTGAAATTCATTCACATTATTTGCTATATGGCCAGGTCTACCACATTGCTATCAGCCAGCTGATCTACCCTAACACTCACCCCAATGCCTCTGATGACACCTGGGACAAGGAGGCCATGACTGAGTTCCCCGAGGAGCTCAGGGTCCCACCTCTTGTCCTTGGCTCACGTAGTCACTAGGCCTCCTCCATGTACCCCAACTGGTGTTGGTCTGAAACCCATGAGGTAGGGATCTTTTCCTCTGGTTCGCTACCCCCTCACACTCATGTATACTGGCCTCCACAACCATGTCCTTGTCCACCAGCTTAGCGAAACTCTGAGCCTGAAACGCTACCACCTGCACAAATATTCCCTGCCTTAGACCTCTCTCAAACCTCTAGGCCTTCTTCAGTTTATCTGGGACCATGTACGGGGCAAAGCGAGATAGCTCCTCGAACTTGGCCGCGTACTGTTGTACAGTTAAGTGCCTCTATGTTAGATTTAGGAACTCCTCTGCCTTAGCTTCCTTGGTGGAAACGAGGAAATACCTATTGAAGAATATCTCCCTAAATTGGCTCCAAGTGATAGCTGCAAGTCTTAGGAGAGGCTAAACAATGGTGGAGAGCAGTAAGACTAGTTGAGGAACAGAGGCCAAGACTTACAACTATCACCTGGAGCCGATTTAGGGAGATCTTCTTCAAAATCCACCATCGTTTAGCCTCTCCTAACAATTTGAAAGTGGCGTACTGCACTTTATGCTCATCGGTGCAATGTAAAATAGCCATAAGCTCCTCAAACTCCTGAACCCAATTCTCAGTTGCGATCGGGTCCGCTCGTCCTACAAATGTCAGTGGACTTATAAGGGTGAACTGTTCGATAGTGCAGCCCCAATCTAGCTGTGGGTGATTCTGTCCTCTAGGGTCCCACCGAATTTCCTTCCTAACTTGTCGGGCTAAACCTCGTACCACCGCTGAGGTATCTACATCCTCCTCGCTAGAAGTATCCACATTATTATTACCTCTGGCATTTACGCCTTTATCCCTGGGATCCATCCTGAAAACATAGCAAAGAATAGTTTCTTAGAATCCTATTGCTGGGAACCGACCAAAACAAAAAATTAGGTAAAACTATAGAATTCCCTACATTCTTGTACTGAAATACTTAGACTTCCCTGATGCACTTTTCTCACACAAATAAACCCTTTAACCTCCAAACTCCCAATCTCAGGTTTCAATCTTACTGCTCATAAATAGAACCGTAGATGGTATGTCATAATTTTCCTGAAACCGTCGCCTCAGGGAAATCACGGAAAACCATCACGAAATTCCAGCCTCCATGTTGTAAGACAAAACCCAATACCCTTAACTCATTCCTATACTCTGGTAGCATACTTTACTATAGTCTATAGAACCTACCAACCTAGGCTCTAATACCACAATTGTAATGACCAGGAAATTATGTTATATTTATTTTTTCATATAAAATTAGTCTGGTATGAAATTACAACTGTAGCACCTCGAACTTAGTGGGCCCAGAAGTGCTGATATTCTGTAGATAATTTAGACATACAACCAACGAAAGCAAAATATACTTTTACACCCATCCATACCGGAGTACTAGCTCTCAACCTTAATATCAACATCTCTCCAAAACATATTACAACCCCGAATAACCAAAACAACTGGATATTAACAAAATATTGTCCTAACACTACTCACTCTTAGCTAACTTGTCTAGGTCTCACCCTGAAGCTCCTATACTTGATTTCCCGTAGGTCTTAAAAATTTGATATATTTATTGGGGTGAGACATTTCTCAGTAAGACAGAATAAATTATTATCAGTGTGTGGCTAACATGAGTTTTAGTGAAATCAAACACCTCACTTAATTTACTTTATATGCCAAATATGACATTTGTATAATATAACTCACATATATACAGTTGGAAATACGCATTGTTGACCTTATAGGTCACACCTGGTTTTGATAATGACAAATACTTGTTGTATTTGATGGGTGTTTGAGGATATGTGCAGGTATACAGTTGGCAGATAAAAAAATGGCACAAGAAGGAATAGAAGTTGAAGGCCCTGAAGATCTTATTTATGTTAAACTTAAATTCATTATTCATTATGGGTTAGTAATAGTAAATAGGATCTGGGTTGTAATAATCATAAGCATCACTTGTATGGTATGATAGATAAGCTTAAAACGAAAAAGGCCTATAATGACCCCAAGACACTCATACATGCACATACATATATATATATATATATATATATGGTCATAAGGAAAGGGTGATTGCATAATTAAATTGAACCGAAATGCACTTAAGTTGCATGTTCGGTCGACCGTACTACTCAAGTACAATATCTCTCAGTCGACCAAACCGATGTCGGGTCAACAGTTTGACCATTGCCCAGTCGAACGAGCTTGACAGTTCATTCTCACCTGGTCGACCGAACTCCCTCAAAGTCAAAATTTGACCATACAGTCGACCGGGCCTAAATTGTATGCCAACCACCTGGTCGACCGAGTTCACACGTGGGAGAACTCAATGCTCCAGTTGACCGAACTATTCAGTTCAAAACCTCCCAATCAACCAAACCGCGTAGTAAAAAAAAAAAATTGCCTTGGAACCCTAGTATCCAGTCGACCGAACTTCTAGTTCAATTTATGCTTGGTCGACCGAACTTGCACAACTCGGTCAACCGAACTTGCTTTCAGTCGATCGGTGCTCTCGGGTTGCTTCAATATTTTTACCATGGTTAAACTATTTAAATGGGGTTAATTGTATTAAAATGTATTAAAACATTTATAATAATTTCATATGTGTCCTGAACAGTTATATTTTTGGGGAACTCTATATATACCCTCTCATTTGGAATAATTAGCATGAGATTAGCAAATATAATTAGCAAATATCCTTTGAATCTCAAAAAGCCTATATTTTATATTCAAGTTTTATACTCTCATTCTTACTCATCGATATTGTAAATACCACTTAGTAAGAGTGCTCTTGTGTTCATCTCACCAAGCTTAAACTCTCACTTGCTCGTTTTGATTGAGATTAATTTTTCATTAAGAGTAAGCTTCGAGTTTTTCTAGGGGGCTTCGTAAACAAGTATTCCATAGAAAAACTTCTTAGAGTTTCTGAGTTTTGCATTTTCTTTGCAATACTCAAGAGTTCATATTGGGTTTTGGTTGCAAAAAATATTTTACAAATTGTTTTTCAAATATCTTTTGTTCTCATATTTGAGAAATATGTATATATATATATATATATATATATATATATTGCGACACTTTCTTGAGTGCTAAAATATCTTTTTTAACACCCCGAACCCTTAAACCCAGGTCTAGTGCGTTTTACTCGATAAAATCCTAATAAATCATAAATCCTTACATAACTTCGCAGCGGAAAACATAAACATAATACCATAAAACCGTAATATACCAGAGTTTGCTATGCCTATCTAAATTCCATAAAATTCATCTATCACCTGCATTTCCATAGATATACACATCTCACAAAACATTTCAGTATTTTCACAACCATTCTTTACTCAACATCCTTAAAATCATAACGACTTAAAACATAAAACATATACATCCTTAAAATATTATTATCATATACCCTTTCTCTTTACAATCCTCACAAAGGCTAAAAATCCTCGAGCTCTCTAAGCCCGACCTCGAGGATGTCCTGAAAAATAAACATTACATATTAAAACAGCGTGTGACTAACATAAGGTACATAAATATAATTTTAATTACATTTTCAAATTATCACGTAACATTGAAACCGTTTTATGAACCTAAACAATAACATGCAAATATTTAACCCACGAGATTACCCAATGATAGGGGTGATTACATGCCCATACAAGTAGCACCCCTTTGCCTTGATACTTAGGTAACCCTAAGGTCACAACTAAAACATACCAGGGCACTCACCTTACTCAGTAAGCCCTCAAATGTTAGATTGATCTCATACTCACACAGTTCAACAATAGTTTATCGGCAATGGTTCTAAGGATAGGGAAATCTACCCGCCCATAAAAGTAGGTTCCTCTGCCCTAGTACGTTATGCAACCATTGTCACATCTGAAGCTACTAGTGCACTCGCATTTCTCAGCAAGCCCTCAGGCAAAAACTACGCCCCGCCCAAATTATAGCACATTCTACGTACATAAATACTTCTAATATCATAATACATCATTCTTTCTATCTTTATTTAATCATACACATCCATTCATGTTCATTCCTTAACATTGCATTGCATTTCACTTTAAGTGACTCTTTCCCATTTGTATCGTTCACGCTTCACATTTCATTTCATTGCATTATCATTCCATTGTCATTTCATTGCATAATGTTTTCATTTCATTCTTTCGTACTACAGCTGGTCATTAGCCATCATCAGTTAGTCCACATAGAAATGCACTAGAATCTACTAATAGTTAGTCCACATAGAAATGCCCTAGAATCTACTAACATGACTGTCTTTCAGCTATCTTACATTTACATGATTGCATTTAACATACACAAGCAACATTGTCCATATCATATTTTATTCATAGTAGTTTACTTGCTTAGCATGCATCTTATACATTTAACATATATTTGCACAAAATCTCATGTCACACAATTTAACAGTATATTCATACATATTCCTGTAAAGTAGGCTAACCCACATTTAACATTTATATGCTGAAAATACATTTTATTTCTTACATAATTCCTCAGAAAAATTACTTTTCACTTTCATCTGTTTACTTTCACATGTACATAGCTATATAAGCATTCCTAGGCTCAGAAAACATGGTTTTACATGGTTGGCATTTTAAATCTACATAAAAACATATATATAACACATAATCTATTTTAATTCATGAAAAACTTGATTTAATACATCCCCTTTACCTGACTTTAAACTACGTTGGTAGGATCCCTGAACCGATACCCGCAGCGTTCACTCGGAACCTGAACCAAAAATTCTAATTTAATTAAAATAAATTCCAACTAACTCAAATCTTAAGAAAAACACCTATTTACTAATTCCTAGGTTCCAGATAATATTATTTGTTAAGGAAGTCCCAAAATAACTCACTTACCTTGGTTTTGGAATGTTTCCTAAACCCCTCAATCCAACGATCAGCTCCTACAACCTTGCAGAGAATGATCCTACAAACCCCATAATGGTTCTGGATCGTCAAACCGGATCAAATTCAACTCGAAATCGAAGAGAGAAGGTTGGGAGACCGTTTTAGAGAGAGAGAGAGAGGAGAGTGAGTTTGTGAATTCTCGCTGAAAAATGAAGAAAACTCTATTTATAAGCGATACTTCGTCGATGAGACACGTGGATTCGTCGACGAGGCACTGTAGAGACTTCATCGACGAGAAGATACCTTCGTCGCCGAAATTCAGAGTTCCAAAAATACTCTCTCGGGATTCCTTCATCGATGAGAAACTAGTGTTCGTCGACGAGCTTTAGAAGGAAACTCATCGACGAGAACAGAACATTCGTCGACGAGGCCTGCTTTTCCTTCTAAAAATTTTTCATCTTCCCTTATTATCCATCAATCCATTTCATTTATTATATTTCCTAATTATTTTAATTTTCAGGTCATTCCATCTTTGTTGCTATTCCTCTTGATTGAAATTATCATTTTTAATACAAAGATCAAATAAATTTTTGCAAACCATTTTTGAATATCTCTTGTGGTTTATATTAAGAAAAAATATTTGTTGAGATATTTGAAGTGTGCTTGTGATCTTTGTTTGTGCATTGTGATTGAAATCAATTTTTTAACACAAAGATCATATCATTTACAATCTTACGCACTGATTGCAATATTTGCATAATTATTTGAGAGTAGACACTTAGACTACACTGAGCTTATCATATCCTATCTTTTGGTAATGCATTGATTATACTATTTGGTACATATATGCTTAGTTGAGAAGCACATTTATTGTACGCAAATTTTATTGAGAAATCTGTTGTATTCCAGGTGTGGCCCGAGGGGGAGGTAATCCAGCCCGAAATGATTATGTAGGTTGAGGTAAGCCTTGTGTTAATTGACCTCATTGTAAAGGTTGAGGTCTGCCCTATGCTAATTGACATGGTTGTTTAGGTGCCGCTCCACCCGTTAATTGAACCTATAGTGGTAATCCTTGTGTTTGTTAGCCAAGGCAGGGATGTAGGCACTTTGGCTGAATCTCGATAATATATCACGTGTATCGTTTACTTTTTCCGCACTTTACTTTACTGCACGTGTATGTTTATTTATTGATTGCATAGACCGACCCTAGGTTGTATAACACTAATGTTAAATCGATTGACCTATGTGATAATTTTTTAAATACCCAATTCACCCCCCTCTTGGGATTGCACCAAAGCTAACACACATTTTCTTCGCAATATAATAAGTTCAGTAAATAATATCATTTACATAAATTTTACATATATACATAGAAGAAACCCTCTTTTGGATTACAACATCATCATGTATAAACCCCCATGATCAGGTTCTGCATTCCGAAGACTGGACCTAGCACTGACTGACCCACCAGGCTGAGTCAAACCTCATGTTTGCAAGTTCGATTTGCCTACCTAGCTTGGTCCGGACTTCAGGAGGGTACACAACCCTTCCATGGCCAAATTGACTTTTCATTACCAACACTTTTATTCAGAACAATGTGGCTGCACTATCTCAATCACTAGCTACGAAACCGTGCTCTCATCACATCTAGTCCTCAGGGTTCTCAAACTAATGCAATTTAAGTAATAAAACTGTAATAAAATTCTCTTTTTTCGTAATTCAGTATAACCGTCATATCAGATCCGACACTCAACCGTCATATCAAATCCTAATCTCAGTCGTCATATCTCATTTCACAAATTCCACCACATTTCCAGTATTTCCATCAAATAACTCAAATCACATTTTCATGATAATACCACACAAAAATACTCAGATTCAATTATGCAGTAAAATATAATTAATTCTCATGCCACATGATTTATTCAATAATTATAATTTCACCAATTGCCGACAAAATTTTTAAAATATATAATTGGTAAATTCAATTATAATGCATGTATAATCAATTCTCCATTTTAAATTTAATCCCCAATATATTTTAAAAAAACCGAATATGATCAAATCCCTGCAATTTAATTTAATTCCAAAATATTCCTAATTAAAAATCTGATTTGATCAAATTCCTGGAGTTTAACTTAATTAGAATATATTCTCAAAACATACTCATGAAATCATGTATATTATTCTTAAAACCAAATACTACAATTTAATCAAGAATATTTTCAAAATAAACTGACATAATCTATTCTCCTTAACTTATCCCAGGAGTGGTGCCTACAACGCCCTAATGACGAAATCACCTCGGTTAAAACGTTGGTGACTGGAAATAGAACCCAGGGATATTTTTTGTTCTTCAATCGGCGCACGTATCGTCAATAAATTGAGGAGAGAGAGAGGGTTGAACGGAGGAAACAAAGAGAGAGTGGGGGGGTGCACAGAGAGATGAAAGTGGGGGGTGGGTCTGCTCCTAGGATTGCTTAATCTAGAGGGTTTGGTTATATTATATATATATATATATATATATACATAATATTATATTATATTATATTAAATATTATATTATTAAATTAATAATAATAATTTATTTATTTATTTATTGGAATCACTACATGATGTGATACGTATGTAGTATGTATACTTATGTCATTAATGATACGTACGATGGAGTCATGACTCGTGTAAGCACTATGGATGGAGAAACTAGAGAATTTCCAATCACCATAGGTGTATATCAAGGATCTACTCTGAGTCCTTATCTTTTTCCTTTAGTGATGAACCAACTGACTAAAAGTATTCAAAAGGAGGTTCCGAAGTGTATGTTGTTTGCTAAATAATATTGTATTAATTGGTGAAACTAGACCTAGCAAAGCGGATCGGGTCGGTTTATCTGTGGCGAATAAGGCAGATTATTGGGTGAAAAAAATCATAATCCATATTCGACTCGTTTAAGTGGCAGATTAGGTGGTTTCGAGTCGGATAATTCATGGCGGATGGGTAGATAATCCGCCATTCTCAAATATAATTTTATTAATAATTTATTTTTTTGTCATAATAATTTAAGTTGTATACGATAACTTGTGATTAGTTTGTGTATTAACTTGGAGAGTTGTTTTACACTTAGCTTACTATTAATCAAACAAACCTATAACAATTTTCAATAATCATTTTTCATGAATTATATTACCAAGAAACTGCTCCAATACTCCTCAAATTTTACATATTTTCAAATAATAACTCTTCACAACAAGAATAAATGTGTAATAATATATTTTACGAATTAACCTTCACTCTTTCAAACAGCCCATCTTATTTTTTTTCCTGATACAGCAGTCACTTTTTTACTAGCACGGCAGTTTCCAATCTTCTCACGGTTCAGGGTGTTTCAAATGATAAACTAATTTCAAAGTTGAATGTCTAAAATATTCCTACCATTCCTCAACTCCTCTAAAAAAATATAAAAGTCATAAACTAATTTTAATATTGAATTCCTAGAATATCTTCACAATTTCTCATCTTTTTCTAAATAATAAGACATTTGAAAGTCGTAGAGTGTACACGTAATGCTTGATCATGGCTAGTGTATGTGTGTACACTCTTATGAATTCCTAAATAAGCATATATGAGTTCGTACTGAATGTATATGAGCTTTGGCCTGCTTATCTCTTTTATTTTTTATAGCAAATGAAATTTCATTAATAGGGAAATAATTTACAAGGGAGAATAAGATATTCCCCAATAAAAAGATGGGACAAAACAGGAAAAAAAAAAAACAATGAAAAACAAAAAGAGAAAAAAATCAAGCCAGCAAGTAAATAAGATATTTTCCAATAAAAATTTGGGACAAAATGGAAAAAAGAACTAAAAACAACAAAAAGAGAAAAAAATCAAATCAGCAAGTTCCTCCATTCTCTTTGTAAATCCAAAATACTAGCACCCCTAAAAATTTCAAACCCAAGACACCATAAAGAATCCATACACTAAACTTTTCCCACACTAGTGTCCAGTTTGACTTCTTTCTAGAAATTATCTATGCATTACGCTCCAGCCATAAACCTCACAAGACTACAAAGATGCCACACTTCCACAAAGCTGCCCCATCCTTCCTTCTTCCAAAACCTGCAAAGGAAATGACTAACAAATCTTCCACTAAAGGAGGACAAACCCAACTCTTTTCCATGAAACTAAATAGTTTGTTTCAAATCCTCCAAGCAAATTCACAATGCAAAAGAAGGTGAGATGCCATCTTGGAATTCATAACAGAGCATGTAAGCATCTGGAAAGAGAACCTTCAAAGGTCACCTTATCTACACCAAGTTATTGGTATTAATCGTGGATCGTGGTTGTTGGTGGCAGTCAGCGACGATAGTGGTCGTGGGTCGTGGGATGTGGTTGCGTAGATAGTTTGAACTTTGAAAATTAAAACAATGAAAATTATGAAGGTGAAACCTTATAATTTGAGAATTGAGAGGGGCTGCTTCTTGAATCTTGCTTGTGGCCATGTGGGCTACAAGCCATAAGCTGTGAAGACCTGGCATAAATAATGGGCCATGTGGGGCACTGCCGGGCCGCCGATGCACTGGGCTTTCCATACTTGGGTGGTGGGTTGTGAGCACCTCACTTGGGCTGGGTTAATTAGTAATGGGTTTTTAAGCAGTTTGGCGGATATCCGCTAGATAAAATCGACCTGATCCGCTAAGGAGGCGAATATGAAAATTGAAAACCATATTCGACTCATTTAGCAAGCGGTTCATTATGAGTCCGTTAAAACGAGTCGGATGCGGGTTGGAATAACGAATTTTTATCCATTTTTCCAAGTCTAGATGAAACTAGGGACGAAGTAGAAGTTGAGTTATAATTATGGAGAGAAACTTTGGAATCTATAGACTTTAGGATAAGTAGAAATAAGACAGAATATATGAAATGTAATTTTAGTAATGATAGGAGGAATGTTGGAGAGAAAGTTAAACTCGACGATGAAGAACAAAAATAGCACTTGTAGATTTCGATACCTTAAATCTATTATGCAAATTGAAAGAGAAGTTGAAGATAATGCAATGCATAGAGTTAAAGCAGGTTGAGTGAAATAGAGAAGTGCTTCAAATGTGCCCTGTGATCGTAGAATACCCTTAAAATTAAATAGAAAGTTTTATAAGACAACTATAAGACCAGCTATGTTATATGAATCAAAATATTAGGCGAAGAAAAAACAAATTATCCAAAAAGTAAAAGTTATCGTGATGAAAATGCTTAGATGGTTGAGTGGTAAAATAGTGAAAGATAAATTAAGGAATGAACATATTCGCGGTAAGTTAGGTGTAACTCCTATAAAAGATAAGATAAGAGAGAGACGACTCAGATGATATGAACACTTGCAACGTATGCCACATAATGTACAAGTGAGGAAGAGTGAACTAGTTACTGTGGGGGACAGTAGAAGGGGTAGGGGTAGACATAAAATAACTTTAGAGGAAATAGTGAGTAAGCATTTAATATCCATGAATCTGCCAAAAGAAATGGTCCATGATAGCATAAATTGGCGGAAAATGATTAATATTAGCGATCCCACCTAGTGGGACTTGATGTTTAGTTTTGTTATTGTATTTTTTAACACTATTATTTTAATCACATCTTAAAAATTATTATCGATTCAAAGGCAAAAATGAGTTTTATTCAAACAATATTTTAATGGACAAAATACAATGACCTCACTTGAGGTTTGATAAAAAAGACATTGACATCTCTAATGTTTCAAAAATCCAAAGGACTTTCCTTGAGATTTCAAGAATTTTAGAGACTTTCGTTTAAGATTTGCCAAAAAAGGCATAAACCTTCCATTGTGTTTTACAAAAGGACAAGCCTTTGGTATTCACCATGTTCGTTCATGTTGACAAATTGTTTGCTTGCGTTCTAACCTAGTTTAGATTCCTTTTTTTTTCTCTCACTTCTTAAGAGGACTTGTCATTTCTTTGCCGTTGGTGGTTTGGCTTGGGGTCAACGTTTGTTTTTATTTCATGGTTACTTATTTTCCCGTGGGGTCAAAGTTTGTTGTTGTGATTGTTGATGTTGGTCCATGAGTAAGTTTCATGGAAATCATATTTTTTTGGATCAAATTGTTGTCACAATTTTGACTTATTTTATACAATATAATATAATCATGACCTATTACTAGATTTATAATAATACACTACCAATAATTAAAAATAATAAATAATAATTAATTAGAAATATAAATTTTTATTGTTAAGTTTTAATTAAAATTTAGTTAATTATTTACTAGGGAAAAAATTAAAATTTTAATAAAAAAATATTAAGATGGCAATTAAAAGTATCAAGTTACATAAATTTTAGTTAATTATGGATATTAAAATGTTAATTACAAAATATTGATAAGAAAAAGTTAATTAATTTTTAGTTAAATAATATTTAAAATGTCTATTACAAGTGTTAATACTTATGTAAATCAATATTTTAGTCGACGTTTGTAATTTATTAAATTAAAATAATATATATCATGATAATTAATAATTAGACACTATGTCATTCACAATTATTTTGGTTTATCAATGATTAAGTGTTAAACATTATACAAAATGTTAATTAAAGAAATTAATTATAAAGTTTTAATTTAAATTTAGTTAATTATTGACTAGGAGATAATTAAAATGCTAACTAGAAAAGATTTAAATGACAAGAATTTAGTCAAAAGTCTACCTTGCCTTAGTTTACCCGATCCAAAAGCCTTTATGATTGTAGAAACCGACGCCTCTGATATTAGATTTGGAGGTATCCTTAAGCAAAGGTTTGAGTCAAAAGAAACCCTGGTAAGGTTTCATTTAGGGGCCTGTTAGGTCCACAGACCAATTATTCAACAATTAAAAAAGAAATTTTATCCATCGTTTTATGCATACAAAAATTTCAAAGTGATTTATTTAACAAAGAATTTTTATTAATAATTGATTGCAAAAGTGCTAGAAAAGGATGTGAAAAATTTAGTTTTAAAGCAAATCTTTGCCAGATGGCAGGCCATTCTCTCTTTTTATGATTTTGAAATAGAAATTATCAAAGGATCTTCAAATTCTATACTAGATTTTTTAACAAGAGATTTTCTTTAGGGAAAAAATGGCTAGAAGACAGAAACCTAGCGATTATTACTCAAAAGATGTCACTCCCTCAAAAACCACCAAACCCTAAAAAGTTATTCCTACCTTCAATAGATATTCACCCCTTATGAGACCACCGCTTACTCAGGCTCCATCTTACAGAGAAATTATGGAAGGACAAGTTCCTTCACCACAACGGTCACCTTCTCAAAATTTTTCAAAAGGATACTTTACCAAGAATTCCTTCAATATCTGTTTCCTATTGAACCTAAATGGGAAGCATCCACTCCCTTCAAAGTAATTAAGAAGAGATTCGTTCAAGGTTGTCATTTTGACACTCCTGACACCTTGAAGGATATAATTTTTTATGAATTAATTTTAGTAGAATCAAATTCTGTTATCATAGATCATACCTATGATATTCAGAATGCTTCAAAAATAAACTTTTAAAAAATTAAAATTTTGAAGATCATTTCTCCTTCGGAATGGGGTCATCACCCACGAGTTCCAAAAAATTTTAAGGGAGTTTTTGTTTCTCAGAAGTATGATTATCAAGATTACATGAAAGCATGGTTCTACGGCATGTATGTTTGAAATTTTACTCATTATTGGTTCGTCCATTTTGATCAGAAAATTATCAAAAGTTTTCCCATGTGGTTTTTCACATGGTTCAGTTTCTTTGGACGAGACCCTGGAATTTTTCCATAAGCCATTCAAAAGCATTTTGAATTCTTTCAAAAGAATTTCAAATTTCTGGTTATTCAAAAGATTCTTCAATCCTTTTGTTCTTCTACTCAATTTTTATGATTACATGGATTTCTTGCTATGATTATATTATAGTTCCTCTAGAAGAAAGTTCATTCCTTTACTTTAGAATACGAAGAATTTTCAAAGTCAGATGGTGGGACAAATTCACCATGCCCAGAGGAAAAGTAAGGGCCTGGTTAGCTCAAACTCTTACTCCAGAAGCTCTAACATCAAAAGAAAAGAATAAGAAGAAGGTTTACGAAGAAGATGACACTATGTCCACAGTGTCTTCAAGAAGATCAAAATCCTCTGTAAAAGAAAAATTACTCAAAATGATTGCTCAACTTGAATCAGACGACTCTGATTCATAAAAGATCAAGATTCGCCCAAGGCCGTTGATTTCAATTACCTCGGGTCAGATATTGATGCTTGGTACAAATTTATCGAAAAATATCAAGAGAAAATTTCCTCGAAGAAGTCTGTTTCAAGAAAGTGACTTCTTGCCATAATTATCAAAAGAAAAGAGACTACTTTACTCATTTGTCAAAAGATGTGGCCACTTTATCAAAAGCTTTTCCAGCTGTCCACTTTATTTAAAAGAAGATGAAGACTTTTGCGCCTGTCCACCATTTGGGGTCAGGATTGTATATTTTATTATTTTATATACTTAGTGGACAATGGGGCCCAAAGAACACCCGCATTAACTCACCCCGGATGTCAAAGTGTTTGAAGTCCGGGCCTCTAAGTCTATAAATAAGGAGTTTAGTTTGAAGTCCGAGCCTTTAAGTCTATAAATGAGGAGTTTTATTTCATTTGTTCCTTGCACCAATTCAGGGATTCTCTAGAGAGGATCTAAGATGCCTTGAGCTCTACTTGAATCCTCTCTTCTCCCTCTCCTCTCTATCTTTCGTCCTTAGGAATTTCTATCATGTAAATAAAGATTATCAAAATTAATCAAGTAAGTTTTACTCTTATCTTTACAGTTTTATCAAAATTACATGTTCATAAGTATGATCTGTAGTTGTGTCTTTAAGACGATCTTCTACATCAGAAATCTTGTTTAATGTTTTCTATATGAATTATTTATGTTCCAGATTGCTCATGGGTCATCTAAGCCCTAGCTTGGCCAGCACTTCAGACGTAATAACACTTCCCCAACCTGAGGGAATATTAGTCATTCCATAAATCAGAACATTTTGCTTGAATGATTTATTATTAAGTTTTAATTAAAATTTAGTTAATTATTAACTAGGGGAAAAATTAAAATTTTAATAAAAAAAATATTAAGATGGCAATTTAAAGTATCAGGTTACATAAATTTTAGTTAATTATGGATATTAAAATGTTAATTACAAAATATTGATAAGAAAAAAATTAATTAATTTTTAGTTAAATAATATTTAAAAAGTCTATTATAAGTGTTAATATTTATGTAAATCAATATTTTAGCCGACATTTGTATAATATATATCATGATAATTAATAATTAGACACTATGTCATTCACAATTATTTTGGTTCATCAATGATTAAGTGTTAAACATTATACAAAATGTTAATTAAAGAGATTAATTATAAAGTTTTAATTTAAATTTAGTTAATTATTGACTAGGAGATAATTAAAATGCTAACTAGAAAAGATTTAAATGACAATTGAAAATATTAATTAACATAAATTTTAGTTCATATTTTAATTAGAAATATTAGTTGTTTATTACAAAATTTTAATTAAACTATATTTAAAATGTCTATTATAAGCATTAATATATATGTTAATAAATATTTGAATCGACATTGTAATTTATGAAATAAAATTAAGATCATCATTATTTTATAAAAATTTAATACAATAGCTAATGCTAGATCACCCTCAATAATTTCGATTAATCAATTATTAAGTGATAAATGTTTTAAATTTATAGTTGTTGGAAATGGGTAAGATTTTCATATTAATCAAATAGTGACATGAAAATTTGTATAAGGAGCCACGAAAAACGTCGTCGTTTTATTTCTGCTTATTTTTTCCCCGACTGCCGGTTCTTAACCACAGCAGCAGAGTCGAGAGTGACTCATGGAATTGATAGAACTCCCCTTGTCCCCTCTTCCACTGTCAAATCCGGCCGACAGCCCCGGAAGAAACCCAAACGAAATGGCAAAGAAAGCTCCGAAGTCCCAAAAGTCTCTCCCACCTTCAGCCTCCGCTGCTTCGGGAACTTCCAAAATAGCGTCGCATGGGTAACTAACAATCTGCTCGAGGCACCTTCTTTACTTTTCCATCACTCGTCTCGATTTGTTAGGTGTTGTTTGGTACACTGCTTCTTTCTGTTTTCCAGCACAGCGTTGAAGAAAAAATCGGCGGAGAAGACGAAGAGGGTGAGGCAGCGGAGCAGAGTGGTTGAGAATGAGACGATACCCGGACAGGTAAAGAAGCCCAAAACAAAATCCAAGAAGAAAAGTAAGAAAGTGGACGCCAAGAAGCCAAAGAAGCCACCCACCGCTTTCTTTTACTTCTTGTACGTTTCTTCTCGAATTTCCTTTTTCAATTGTTGCTTTTTAAACTAAAAAATTGTTCTTTTTTACCGCTTGTAACTGCGTAGTTATTTTTATCATCAGTGTGCTTGCCGAGGACTATTGTGGTGTTTTGGAATACGTTCGTTGTGCTTTTTTTTAGTTATTGAATACTTTGATTTGATTTTGAAGAGGGCTTGACGATTGTGGGTTGTCCTGGTACGAGAATGCGAAGTGTTTTAACATTCTCTGCCGTTCATGATTGAACGATTCAATTTCTGAAAATTTTGATACTTACGCAGTAGTTCTTCGTATGTGGTTGTGGTTTACATGGGTTGAAATTGGGCATCTTATGTATCCCAACGGTTAAGATTACTAGACGGTCAGAATCTAATATTGGGAATGGGTGGGAAGAAGGGTTTTGGGATGAAGGATGGGTTATTCCTGCCAATGGACCAATTTTTTTTGGCATTTTACCAGCAGTGTAGTAGCCTTCATGTCTTTTGTTGTCATTAGTTTATGAAACTGATTAGTCGTGGGCAGATTTTGGATATATCATATATTTTCAGCCACTTCTTGAGGTGAGTTTTGTTAGTCTTACTTTTTTATGTGTTTATATGTGTGTAGAAGTGCATGTGGGGGTGTCTAATTATGTATTATGTAATATATGTTTGCTTTTGTGTTCGTCTCTTTTGATGCGAAAAGGGACACATCTATCACTTATCAGCTTTTGTATGTAGTTTTTAGAAGGAAGGACCACTAAGGGGCCTTGAATGGACAATCTTTACTTCATTATTGTTGCAAAGGCAAAATAATTGGAGTTTGAATGAAGAAATACAACATTTATAGTTAAAGAGTGAGAAGAGAAGAAGTGATTAGAGGGAGAGCTGGAGAGGGCAGTCAGCAGTCCCTTGGAGCTTATACATCGCTCTGTGTCTGGTCTCTTTATAATATAAGCTGGAGGTGTATAGATATCTGTCAAACCTAGCTTGTTCAAACTATCATACAAGGTGTGTTTAGGTAACACTATCCGGAAAACATCTCCTAAATGATCCACGATTTTTACAAATAGAGCCCTCACAACATTCTTGAACACATTGTTGATTGTTGGGTTTCTGTTCAGGTGCGACATGGCGAGGATCACAATGGAGGGCTAAGAAGAAGATAAAAATAGAGCTGTCACTTCCTTTAAAAAAGAGGGGAAAAACTAAGAGAATTTTGATGATTTACGATAACAGAGGTGGTTTTGGGAGTAGTTTTGCGTAAGGAAGGTGTTTAACACCTTATGGCATCTATTCTGAGAATGTTTGCTATCATTAGGTTGGATGTTTGTCCTAAAGAAGAAAGAAAATCGGAAGAAAACCAAAGAAAAGGGAAAGAACAAATATTTCACTTGTGCACCTAAATCAAACACTAATAATGGTGAGATTTCAAGATGAAAGGGCTGGCCCACGACATTTATTATTAAGCCATATGGCTTTAGATTGAAAGAATTCAAAAATAAGGAAGGATAAAGGCAATGTTTCACTTGTGTGCCCAAACCGAACACCAAGAATGGTGTGGCTTTGGGATGGAAGGGATGATTCTTAAGGCCTTCATTGTATAGACATGAGGTTTTAAAATGAAAAAATTTAAGAAAACGAAAGGAAAGAAAAGTGGCCTTAGAATCCCTAAATTCATGATTGGAAATGAAGAAGGGAAGTTAAGATATGATCTTGAGACTTTGATTTTGAAATTTGAAATGGAGGAAAGTTAAATATGATTTTGAAAAAAAAAACTTTGAATTTGAAATTTGAAATGAATAAGGAAAATTAAGATATGATTATGCAAATATTGTATAGTTTCCTTTTATAAAAAAAATTAGGGTATCATCATTGACCAATTAAAAAGGAAGAGAAAATAAAAAAAGGAAATACGAAGAAAAGACCTACTTAGCACAGGAGGATTAATCTCATATGAAATCTAGACTAAATAAGGCTTAAATGGACTATTTAAAAAAATAAATAAATTGAAAGCCTAAAATCAACGATCTTCTTGATTTTCGGTAATTCTCTTATTTTTTGGGAATTTTCTATATGTATTGTGATTTTTCTGGATTTTTATGTATTTATTTGAAATTTTTTGGATTTTGGTTGTTTTCTACAAAATAAATTAAAATTTAATAATAATAAAAAAATGAAGGAAGAAAAAGTCCTCAAGCACTAAAATAATGATCACATGATAATAATAATAATATTATTATTATTGTTATTATTATTATTATTGGCAATAGAAATAATAAAATGAAATAAAAATAAAAAGGAGAAGATTAAAACCCTAAAAAAACCTTTTTTATTGGCTTTTATATTATATATATATATTTTCATTTTTAATAATATTTGTGTATTTTCCATTCTTAACAATAAAAAGAAGAAAAATAAATAAAAGTAAATAAAAAACACTAGACTGGTCGACTGGTTCGAAGGAATCGATTGACCTGTTCAAGACTTATTAAACATGCACTGGGGGAGGGGGGGTGAAGGGACCTGCGGGATAGCCCTAGGATCTGGCTGTAGTGCATACGGATAACAAAAAAAAAAAAAATTTGATCATGCAAACCCTAATTACGTGATTAGGATTATACCTGCGAGATCTATTTGGTTTGATCCCGAATCTGCAAGTATGAAAACGAGTTGTTGAAGATGACCAAGAATCTTTTACTGTATTCCTTGAACACACCTTGCTCCTGAGGAAGTGGGCTCATAAGCGGTTGTTAGGGTTTTCTTCTCTCACGAAAACGTCTGTCTCTGTAAGAGTTCGCTCGTCTCACCCTAACTGCTAAATGGAGCGCGTGTATATAGGCTATGGCAGGGACCTCTAGGCAAATATGACTAGGGCTTCCCATGTAATTAAGAATTCCTAATTCGACCCAGATTCATCCTTAATTACGTTAATTATAATTCATACCACTAAAGAATTATAATTGCACTCCCTGTTATATTCGAAATTAAATTTCGAGTTCCTATTATTAAATGCTTATTTATCTTCCCACATAAAGTTTACAGAAACCTGTCAATTAAATTAAATTACTAACAATTTAATTAATTGACATATTAATTCACTGAGACCTTCCACTTAACTTATTTGATGTGTCGGATTCAAAATCCACCTCTAGGATTTGACACAATCAAAACTTATAAGCTTCCTCAAGGGGGTATCATCAATCCCGATACCGGATGTGGATTCCACCAATAATTAATGTTCACCATACAGGCATACACACAATGTCATCACCTAACTCACTGAGTTTATTGACTCATAAAGAACCTCACTCTTTTATGAATTAAAGTAATAAACACTATATGCCCATGTCCAATAATCATATCAGGATTAAGAGCATAAACACTCATAATAACCATGAGGTATTAATTGTTTTATATAGTCAGTATAAAAACAATTACCCCAAGACAATCCTGTTCAATATACACAAAGTGTACCAGCATAAGGTGTTGGAACTATACCATTCCCAATAGTCGAGACAGACCTATTAAAACCTTGGGCTACAGTCCTACCAATGGTGTGTCCAATTTCATTTGAGACGGTGAACAATAAACTTATATTCTATAAGAACTGATGATCTAATCTTCTATGTATAAGCCGTACTCGACACACTAGATCACCTACTATATAGAATAAAAGACACATGCATAATCATTAAATAAATAATGTCAGACAAACATTGCTCACAAAGATTCTCATTAAAATGGAATAACTGAAGTTATTAATAAATACTAAAACCGATTACACTATAAATCCCTAACAGGGGGGACCTAGCTCCCCCTTTCTTCTTCCCTGCGAGGGTTTCACTAAAACCCTAGGCACCATGCACAGTTGCAGCTGCAGTCTCCTCGCTGCCATTTATGCCGCTTGCTCGGGCCTCTATTGATGCTAGGTCAACTGTCATCTGGCAACCTTGCGAATCGTCTCCCGCCATTGGAAAAGGCTCGAGTAGGAAAGCTATAGTATGATTTTGGGAAAAAAAGATTTCATTTCAAACTTCAAATTCAAAGTGTTTTTTTTTGCAAAATCATATTTTAATTTTCCTCCTTCATTTCAAATTTTCAATTTCAAAGTTTTTTCTTTTTTTTAAAATCATATCTTAATTTTCGTCCTCCATTTTAAATTTCAAATTCAAAGCTTTTTTTTATTTTGTTTTTTCAAAATCATATTTTATCTTTCCTTCTTCATTTCAAACTTAAAAAAATTCATACCTTAACTTTTTTTCTTTGTTTCAAATTCAAAGGGTTTTTTTTTTCTTTTTCAAAATCATATCTTAACTTTTCTTCTTCATTTCAAATTTCAAATTCCATTTTTTTTTCCAAAATTATATTTTAATTTTTCTTCTTCATTTCAAATTTCAAATTCAGCATGTCAAAATCTTATCTTAACTTTCCTCCTTCATTTCAAATCTTGAATTTAGGGATTTTTAGGCCCTTTCTCTTCCCTTTTCTTTTCCTAAATTCTTTATTTTTAAAGCCTCATGGCTGCACAATGAAGGCGTCCTGGATCATCCCTTCCGTCTCAAAACCACACCATGCATGGTGTTCAGTTTGGGGGTACAAGGGAATCATTGCTATTTCCTTCCTTATTTTCAAATTCTTTCAATCTAAAGCCATGTGGCTTAATAATAAAGGCCGTGGGTCATCCCTTCCATCTTGAAATCTCACCATTATTGGTGTTTGATTTGAATGCAAAAGGGAAATATCCATTCTTTCTCTTTCCTTTGGTTTTCTTCTAGTTTTCTTTCTTCTTTAGGACAAACATTCAATTGAATGAAGACAACTATTCTTAGAACAGATGTTGTAAAGTGCCTTGTACCTTCCTTACGCATAACTAGACTCCCGAATGCACCTCTCTACTCTTAGATCATTAGGGTTTTCTTTGTTTTCTCCCTTCCCCAAAAGATGAAGTGGCGACTCTACTTTTATCTTATTCTCATCCTGCCATCTCGATCTTCGCCTCATCGCCTCTAGACAGAAACCAGCATTGACACACACCATCCCTTGGAAAATGATAGTGTGCTTTGTCCTCTCATCAAACACTTGGTTGCTATTAATATAAATGGCATCTTGATTATAGACATATATATGGGCTTCGTTACTAAGAATCCATTTCTAACATAGGAGACTTTTACAACACAGGCTCACTAATAATATGAGACATAGCACCTACTTCAACACTGAAACTTGCTACAATAGTTTCTTTCTTGCTACGCTAGGTAATGAGATTACCACCCAAAAATGTTCAACATCCAGTAGTATATCAGTATATCTTCGATCTTTAACAAAGCCAACGTAGTTTGCATTCGAGTATTCCCTTGATCTCTAGTTTCTATTACATTTATATATCAAACCTGTGTTGAGAGAGTTCTTGGGATACTGTAGAATCCTATAAATAACATCCCGTTGTGATTGTTTGAGATTTTCAATAAATTGACTCACTATCCCCACTACAAAATGATATGTTAGGTGTGGTGATAATTTTGCCAACCAATTGCCTATATCAACGTTTGTCTTCAAAGCCCACTTCAACACCCTTATACAACTTCACTTTGGGATCCATAGGAGTGTCAACTTGTTTAGCTTGCAACTTATCAATCTCATTTAGCAAGTCCGAGGTGTATTTTCGCTGAGATAGGTTCAACCATTTCTTTCATCATACAACCTCATTATCAATAAAGTAGAATGCTCGAGTCTCAAGGTGTATTTTCGCTGACATAGGTTCAACCATTTCTTGCATCATACAACCTCATTATCAAGAAAGTAGAATGCTCGAGTCTTTGATTTGAAATTTTGCTTGAAGCCACTGCTTGACATCTTCTATTCCGCTCAACTCATTGGCAATGATGATGCTATCATTAGCACAAACCACTAAAAGTACCATAGCTGTATATTAAAATCAAATGCAGAGACTATATTAAAATTTTCAAATGAGGCTCGAGGAGACTGCTTAAGACCATGCCCTCATGCAACCTATTCTTACACCCCATTCTGCGCGCGCGTGCAAGAGCAACATACCCATGAGTTTACCCCATGTACACTTCTTGAAAATCCCAATAAAGTAGCATTCTTTATGTCCAAGTGGCATAATGGTCAATCAAAATTGACTACCAACATGACAACACAAGAACAAAATATAGCTGAGCAACAAGAGAGGAGGTCTCAAGATAATCAATACCATTTGCTTGGCAACTAATCGAGCGTTGAGGCATTCGATGGAGCCATTAGAAAGATATTTGATGGTGTAGTCTACACCTAACCAACTCCTTACGAGGAGGAATTTCCACCAAGTTCCATGTTGCCCAAGTGGCAAGGCATCCTTTTCTACACCCATTGCATGCTTCCACCTAGAGTTATAGAGCCCTTCAATATGTGATGAAGGGATAGAAATGGAGGAAATAGATGAGGCAAAGAACACATCATGGTAAGAAGGTGAAGAAGTGAAACATAATAAGCAATAGGATAAGTGACGGAGGGATCTTTAGGTGCCTTTTTGGTGATCAATAAGCAGATCCAAGTCGCGTTGGGACGGATCTCTAGAGCTAGAAATCGATTTAATGAAGATTAGAAAAGGTGGTACCATGGTGGCTGATTGGCAGTGATGTTATTGTCTACTCGTCATTGTTCATAAACCTTAAAAATCTTTTTCTCTAGGTTAGTAATTGATGGATTGCAATAATTTGGGAAGAGGAGTGGTGGTTTTCTTTAGAGGAATAGGAGTAGGAACGAAAGGATTGGCACATGAAGCAGGAATAGGACCCAAAACTGTTGATGGATACAAAATAGATTCATCTTAGGAGGACTAGACATTGGAGAAATAAGACACCCCCTGAAAAAAGGTGACATTTGCACTAACGTAGTTCCTATGACTGCAGGGATCATAACATCTATATGCCTTTTGAGTTCTTGACCCAACAAAGATGTTTAATAGTACAAGGGGAAAATTTGTCTTAACCGGTATATAGAACATCAACAAAGCATGTGCAAACATGGGCATGAGGAGAACATGGATGTTCGATGGAGAAGGGAATTTCCCCCTTAGAACACTGGAGGTGGTCCTATTAAGTAGAAAACAAGATGTAAGGTGAGCACGAGTCCAAGTTCTGGGAACATGCATATGAAAGAGTAGTGACTATGCTATGTTTGGTAAATATATATTTTTCTTTAGCTACTCCATTAGATTATATACACATGATGTTTGATGAATAATCCCTTTGGCCAAGCAAATTTTTTTTTATTTTTGTACAAAATGAAGTGCACTATTAGATAAAAAAATTGAATACCAAATCCAAACGTAGTTTTTATTTCCTAACATAATTGAGTGAATATAATAAGAAATTCATACTCGTCTTTTAACAAATATATCTAGGTTATATGCAT
The DNA here is from genome assembly GCF_029873635.1 of Malania oleifera. Lineage (NCBI taxonomy): Eukaryota > Viridiplantae > Streptophyta > Magnoliopsida > Santalales > Ximeniaceae > Malania > Malania oleifera. The sequence goes on along the minus strand of NC_080428.1, from coordinate 34,286,448 downwards.
AAAATCATCCACAAAGGCAGCAATATTGATGACCAGTCAAATTTTTGACTCTAAATGGATCCCAAATATTTGAATGTATAAGAGAAAATAATGATTTACTACGAAACTTGGCTCTAGATGGAAAATAAATCCTAATGTGCTTTCCAAATTTATGTGCTGAACACTCAAAATAAAAACTTGTTGAAGTTTTTGTAGGGATGGATAAACGAGTGTGCTATTGATCTAGAGAAACACCGTGAGTAGAAGTTGAAGAAGCTGTATGATAAGGATTGGATGTACTACCTCCACCACCATCGAAATAGGAAAACCATCATTCTCAAGTCTTCCACCGATCATTTCTTTTTGGTCTAGAGATCATGAATAACACAATGAGAAGGAAAGAAGGTTTTTCAGTAGTTACGAGATTTAGTTAATTAACTATTTGATAAGAGGTTCAAGGGAAAATTAGACACATATATAACAAATGAAAGATAAGTAGAAGGAAACTCAAGAATGTTGCCACAATTAAAACCAATGTGACTAAACCATTTGCCGGAGTAGCCTTAGTGTGTAAAGAAGTAGGCTTCAATGATTGAAATAAATTAGGAATACTTTTCATGTGGGCGGAAGCACCAGAATCAATAACCTTGGTGAGGAGGATTAAGAAGCAAGAAGCCCGATTGCGTATGAATGGGCTAAAGTTGCTGTTAAAATATCAATCCTGAATATCTTTGTAAATAAAATACAAATTAGGAAAGTAGGTAATTATGGGGGATTTGATTTTATTCAATAGGAAATTGCTTCCTTGTTTAGAATAGGTAATCGTATTATATATTGGATTGTACAGAAGAACAAAATAATGAAGAACAATATTTTTCAATCGTTTCTTCCTTCATGGTATCAGAGCTAGGGTTTCTTAAAACCAGCTAAACGATGGCTAACAGCAGAGGCTCTACCTCCTTTGCAAACATCACCGGTGACTCAGAGGTTACGTCCGGTGGGGGTATGAATGGACTGGATAACACAGTCTTTCCCCTCTCATTGGAAAAACTAAATGGAAAGAATTTCCGTGAATGGGCTCAGTCCATGAAACTGGTGATTGAGGGAAAAGGGAAGCTTGGATATCTTACCGGTGAGCAGAGGAAGCCAGACTCTTCCGATGCTGTAGCCTTGCAAAGATGGAGGTCCGAAAACTCCGTGGTCACGGCTTGGCTCGTCAACTCGATGCAACCATCAATCGTAAAAATTTACTTGTTCTTGCTGACGGCGAAGGAAGTCTGGGAAGCCATACTTGAGACGTACTCCGATGTCGAAAGCTACTCACAAATCTTCGACATCAAGACCCGATTGTGGCAGATGAGGCAAGGCGAGAGAGGTGTTACCGAGTATTTCATGGAGATGAGTCATCTTTGGCAGGAGCTCGATCTGAGCATCGATGAGGAGTGGGAGTGCTCCGGCGACAACACTCGATACCGAAGGAGGCTCGAAAACGAGAGGGTCTTCGAGTTTTTTGCTGGCCTGAATCGAGAGCTCGATGACGTGAGGGGACGGATCCTTGACCGGCGACCTCTCCCTTCAACCCGAGAAGTCTTCGCAGAGGTCAGAAGGGAAGAGAACAGGAGGTGGGTGATGTTGCGGCCTCAAAATGGATTCGTTGGGCTGCACTCGGCTGTACCTGTATCCGCCCAGAAATTAGATGGGCTACACGCTGGGCCGGATGCCTTAGCTCTTATATTAAAAGGCCCAGGGGGACCTAGTCAACGACCGCAAAGAGGAAAAATATGGTGCGAACATTGCCGAAAAACAGGTCATTCAAAAAATACCTGCTGGGAGATTCATGGAAAATCAGCAGATTGGAAACCGAGACAATACCAAAAAAATCGTGGGTACCAGGCCAGCATTGACGAATCAACTGAAAGATCACAGGGAGAGAACATCAATACCCCGTCCAGCAGTGTATTCAGTCCTGAACAATTGGATCAGTTATATAAGATGATTTCATCAATGCAAACATCGGGTCAGTCTTCCTCTGGTTCCTTGGCTCACCGAGGTAATCATCTGTCAGCTTTAAAAACCACATCTTGTTCCACATGTCCTTGGATAATTGATTCGGGTGCATCTGACCATATGACTGGGTCTTATCAATATTTTTCATCTTACTCACCATATGCCGGGAATTTGAGGGTAAAAATTGCAGATGGCTCTCTCTCACCAGTTGCTGGAAAAGGAAGTATTCGCATATCTGATTCCTTAACTTTACAATCGGTCTTACATGTTCGCAAGTTATCGTGCAATCTGTTGTCTATCAGTCAGTTAACAAAAGATTCGAATTGTTCCGCTAAATTTGTTTCCTCTCATTGTGTTTTTTAGGACCTATCATCGGGGAAGATGATTGACACTGCTAAAGCGTATGAGGGACTCTACTACTTTGAGGAGGCAAGTTTGAGTGAACTATGTAATACTGCAATTTGTGATTCTGCATCTACTTCTAGAAATAGTGAATTTTTGTTATGGCATTCACGGATGGGTCATCCCAATTTTCACTATTTAAAACGTTTGTTTCCTTCTCTTTGTTCAAATAAAATGGCTTATGAGTTTCAATGTGAAGTATGTGAGCTTACTAAACAGCGTCGTACTTCTTTTCCATCATCCATATACAAACCATCTCGCCCATTTGCTATGTTTCACAGTAATCTATGGGGTCCCTCACGTTCCCTAAATCGCACAAATACAAAATGGTTTGTGACCTTTATCGATGACCATACTTGTCTTTGTTGGGTCTACTTACTGAAAGACAAAACTGAAGTCCGCTCCATTTTCATCAATTTCATACCATGATTCATACACAGTTCCAGACTCATATTCAGATCCTACATACTGATAATGGTACGGAATATTTTAATACCATCCTGGGAACTTATCTTCAAGATAATGGGATTGTTCATCAAAGTTCTTGTGTGGATACCCCTAAAAAAAATGGGGTTGTTGAACGAAAAAATAGACATATACTTGAAGTAGCCCGGGCATTAATGTTCACTACCCACATGAAACATCATTTTTGGGGTGATGCCATCTTAACAGCCACACATCTCATTAATCGAATGTCAAGTCAAACACTCTCATTTGTTTCCCCTCTTCAGAAATTTCAGGAACACTTTCCTGCCTCTCGACTCCCTTCCAGTCTTCCACTGAAAATTTTTGATTGTACTGCCTTTGTTCATGTCCATGCAATCCATCGCGATAAATTGGATCCTCGTGCCATTAAATGTGTCTTCCTTGGTTATTCACCTACCCAAAAAGGCTACAAAGGCTATGATTCGGTCTCAAAACGACTATTCGTTAGTCTTGATGTCACTTTCTTTGAAACCACTCCTTACTTCCCAAAGCCCTCACTTCAGGGGGAGAAATGGAGTGAAGATCGGTTCTTTGATCTTTTTACTACTGAATCTGCGGTTACTCCAGTTACTCCATTCCCTGACCCATCTATTGAGTCTTCCATTACGTCCTACATTACATTACTTCCCCACTTGCCAAACACAACTAGACACTTACCCTCAGGGGGAGATGCAGGAGAGCAAAACAACGCAGACATACTGGTTTACTCATGAAAGCCGAAAACAAAGGAGAGGGAGAATCTCATACCTGAGGCACCAAAAGCGTTGGAACCGATGATGGCTCCGAATAATCATAAACTCTCGCCTTATCATGATCTGGTAATTGAGTCTTCCTCTGATAATTCGGCACATGATGATATCAATTTACTTATTGCAATCAGAAAACAAACCAGGTCATGTACTCAATACCCTTGGTCGAAATGCATGTCTTTTAAAAGCTTGTCTACAGGATATCGTGCGTTTGTCTCTAATCTTGACAGGATGCAAATACCAAAAAACATTCAGGAAGCTCTAGAAATACTAGAATGGAGAGAGGCAGTCCATGGAAGAAATGCGAGCCCTAAAAAAAATGGAACTTGGCAGTTGACAGATCTACCAAAAGGGAAGAAGCCAGTGGGTTGTAAGTGGGTCTTCACAGTGAAATGTAAATCTGATGGAACAGTTGAAAGATATAAAGCCAGACTTGTTGCAAAAGGCTTTACACAGACCTACGACATTGACTATACTGAGACATTTGCACCAGTGGCAAACTTAAATACAGTTCGGGTTCTCGTCCCTGACAGCCAATTTAGATTGGCCACTACAACAACTTGATATTAAAAATGCTTTCTTAAATGGAGAATTGGAAGAGGAAGTTTACATGACTATACCACCAGGATTCAGCAGAACAGGTGAAGAAAACAGAGTGTGTAAATTAAAGAAATTGTTATATGGCCTCGAACAATCTCCTAGAGCGTGGTTCGACAGATTCGCAAAGATACTAAAGAATCAAGGGTATCGACAAGGGCAATCAGACCATACACTATTTTTCCAACAGTCTGAAGGAGGTAAGAGAACAATCCTAATAGTGTATGTCGATGATATAATTCTTACTGGTGATGATACTGTATAAATGGAGAAATTGAAGAAGGTTCTGGCTACTGAATTTGAAGTTAAAGACTTGGGACAAATGCAGTATTTTTTGGGCATGGAAGTGGCAAGAACAAAAAAAGGAATTAGTGTTTCTTAGCGAAAGTATGTTACCGACCTCCTAGTTGAAACTGGCATGCTAGGGTGCAAACCCAGCGAAACCCCGATAGAAACAGTAAAGAGGGTTGAAGATTGTGAAAAACCAGTAGAAAAGGAGAGGTATCAGAGATTGGTTGGCAAGCTGATCTACCTATCACATACTAGACCATACATTGCATTTGCAGTAAGTGTAGTAAGTCAACACATGCATTCACCAAAGGAAGTTCACTTAGATGCTGTATACAAGATTCTTAGATATCTCAAGGGATCCCCGGGAAGAGAACTCTTCTTTAAGAAATGTGAAAGCAAGGAAGTAGAGATCTTTACAGATGCAGATTGGGCAAGATCAGTGGAAGATAGAAGGTCCACCACAGGATATTGTACATTTGTTTGGGGAAATCTCGTAACTTGGAGAAGCAAAAAATAGAATGTAGTGGCTCGTAGTAGTGCTGAAGCTGAATTTAGGACAGTCACTCAAGGGATTTGTGAAGGATTGTGGTTACGAAAACTATTGGAGGAATTACGGGTACCGGTGAACCTTCCTATCAAACTCTACAGTGACAATAGGACTGCTATTAGCATCTCTCTTAATCTAGTCCAACATGACAGGACTAAACATGTGGAGATAGACACTTCATCAAAGAAAAAATTGAAGAAGGAATTATATGCATGACATATGTGCCAACCAAGGAACAAACTGCAGACACCCTCACTAAAGGGTTGGGACGACAGAGCTTTGATGATCTTATTAGCAAGTTGGAGATGATTAATATTTATGATCCAACTTGAGGGGGGGTGTTAAAATATCAATCCTGAATATCTTTGTAAATAAAATACAAATTAGGAAAGTAGGTAATTATGGGGGATTTGATTTAATTCAATAGGAAATTGTTTCCTTGTTTAGAATAGGTAATCGTATTATATATTGGATTGTACAGAAGAACAAAATAATGAAGAACAATATTTTTCAATCGTTTCTTCCTTCAGTTGCACTATATGTAGAAGAATGAGTTTGGAGTTAAAGAACCATGCGAACAAGATTGTCATAGTAGATGTAGAGGATTGAGTTTGGAGTTGTTGAATCTTCTTGGGACACAATAGATGATGTATTAAGCTCCCTCGTAGAGTCGTGAGGTGCACACAAAGTGTCAACACTAGACTCATCATCAACAAGGGACTTGTTGGCCTAAGTCAGTCTCCCATGGAGATTTTAATAGCGATGTAAAATATGGTTTTCCTTGCCACAATAAGCGTACATGTGAGAATTGCCACAATAAACTCCTTGTCCTTATGCACTATCTATGCCATTAGCACCATTTAAAGCTCTCATCATCATCCTCCCACACTTCCTTTACTATGGTTAGAGGCAGTGCCAAATGTTGACACCAAAAATTGAACTTGAACTCTGCATCCTTAATTCGCGACGATCATCTGCAACCAAGAGGAAAAGAGAGAAACCAAGAGGAAAAGAGACCTCGGGAGACTCTTGGTGGCCTTCTCCGATGCTCAAATAAGTATTGTGACAATGTATAATGTAATTATAATTTTTGCTTTAATAGAATCTAGAGTTTGCCCCCTACCTTCTCCTAGTGCGTGCCTTTTATTGGCTTCCCCAAGGTCCAAGGGTTAAATGTCCCATTAAGATTATATGCCCCATCAATAGAGGGTTATATGTTATTATGGGAGTTATAAGTTACACATCTTAATATCCCTCTTTAATACAAGGATAACAAATGGTCTCTTCTATCCATAACTTTCAAGCCATGTAGAGCATAGGGTATTTTCACTCATATCAGATGCCCCCCACCTGTGAGTCTCGGAAGGAACTTTCAAGTTTGGGAGTATTTCAAAAATGAAAAATCACACATTTTTTTGCGTTACTATTGATTATGAATTTGCAAGAAAAGCCCATATGTCGATTTTGAGCATAGTTTATACATCATTTATGAGCAAAGCTCATCTATTAAATTTGAATAGAGCTCGACTGCCCATTATGAGCAAAGTTCAATTGTCATTTTGTGAGCATAACTCATTTGGTAATTATGAGCAAAGCTCATCTATTAATTTATGAACGAAGCTCATTTTTTGAAAATGAGTGGACTCATCTGTCATTTATGAGCGACACTTATCTAGAGCTCATTTTTTGAATATGAGTAGAGCTCATTTGTGCTTGGCCATTTTGCCTGGTGATCCTATATGGCTTTTTGTTCTTGACCATTCTATTCTGTCAATAGGCCAATTTGCCCTTTTGTACTTTTTGGCCTTGTAGTATGGCCCTTTCGTGCTAAGTCCCTTGGTATTTTCTTGCACATGAATTTCTAAAAAAGAAAATTGTATTCTCATAATAACTTTTCTATTTGCATTTGTTCTTTTTCAATACATAATTTCTATGATCACGTTAGTTTTCAATTTTGGTTTTGATTTTTGGGTAAAACTTAATAATAAAACCAACTATTTTTTATTAAGTTAAAATTAAATTTATCATAACTTTCTAACCTTTTCATTGGTACTTAAAAAATATTTCACACAAGTATTTTGTTGCCTAATTGTTATTCAATTTTACAACTGATCATATGAAGTGATTTTTATGGAAATATGAGTAAGATAATTTATCCAATGGCTTTGGAAGAATGGAAGGGGTAAGTCAGTTTTATATAAGAGAAGGTAGTCTCAATTATTTTTTAATCTTTTAATGTGGGATGTGTTAATGGGAGAATCATCCAATTACCAGCTCACTCAGCACATACTTGGGAGGGTACTATGATTCAGTCCCACGTAGGAAATGCAGGAGAGCATGAGCCTCCCACCAAATTATAAAGTCCTATTGCTACATCACTCTCAAATATTTCTATTGGGCTTGTACAACTGTGGGCGTTGTAAAACTACTAAAATGGTCCACTGAATGTGCTTACCTATTTAGTGGGCCTTGCCGGAAGTTTTTTAGTAGCAAAATTATTAGGTGAGTACTAGGTGTAGTATAAAGTTAATACTTAAAAGAAGTTCAATAATCAGTTTTAGAATCCAATAGTTAAATTGGATATTATGTTTTGACAAAACTTTGTTTGGTTCGGGATCATTGGTCAAAACCAAATTGAGCTAAATCAATTCCACTTTTAATTTTTGGTCACACTAAGGTTTTAAGGTGTTTTGTGCTTGAAGGTAACACAATAAACTTTGAAGGGCTAGGAACATGCCTTTTCTTTGCCAAAAAATTGTGAAAGTTTGATGTCTAATACGTGTTCCCCCCCCCCCTTTTGACTTCCCTAGGCATTGGAGCTTAGGCGTTTTCCACCTTCTTTTTGGTGCCTTGTTGGACCTTGGGCTAAGTCGTTCCTTTATTTTGGGGGTGTCGGTCAAGGTTCCCCCGCTTCCTCTCTTTTTGTCTCTCTCTCTCTCTCTCCCTCTCTCTCTCTCTCTCTCTCTCTCCTTGGTTACAAGCATTGTTACAAGGGAGGCAAATTTCCCACAAATGGCACCAAACTGTTGACACAAAAAATTGAACTCAAACTCTACGTCCATAGGGGATGACGATCATCTACAACCAAGAGGAAAAAGAAAGTTTTAAAGATCCCCAATGGCCTCTGAGGACCTTATCCGATGCTCAAGTTAGTGTCGGGATAATGTATAGGTAATGTAATTATAATTTTTCTATAGAACTAGAGCGTGTCCTTCTCCTAGTGTGTGCCTTTTACCCTCATTTGGTTTGAGGAATCAGACCTGAAATGGAATCAAATTTTAAGAATGGAATAGCATTCGTGCATTTGGTTTGTAGAATTAAGGGCATAATTGTATTTCAACTGGAATACGTTTTCTTCAAATGGGGGAACCATGATTCTAGTCTGGATGGGCTGGAATCGATCTTCATTTCATGGAATTAGACTCATTTTATAATAAAAAAATATTCTAAAAATAACAACAAATACTAATAATTCTAATTATTATTGCCATTATAATAATTGCTAATTTTCTATAACAATAATATTTATTACTATAAAAATAATAATAACGATAAGAACAATATTAATAATAAAAAAGGCCAAAATAATAATAATAATAATTTTAAAAAATAATAATAATTATAAAAATAATAAAAATAATAACAAATAGTAATTACAATAAAAATAATATTTATTATTGTAAAATAATATTGACTAATAATAATATTTACTACTATTAAAAAATTATAACAAGAAGAACAATTACTATTATAATTATAACGACTAGAACAATAATAGTAACAAATGGAAAAAAAAAAAAATTATTGTAAGGGCAGTAAATTTTGTAAAAAAAAAAAATAATAACTAATAATAGTTACAATGGGAGTAATATTTATTACTATAAAAATAATAATGAAAAAAGGAACAATGATAATAAAAACGAAAAGATATAATAATTATTTTAAGGATAATAATTAGTATAAAACAAAAATTAATAATAACAATAAAAGATAATATTAACACTAATAAAAATCACTATTACAAAATAAAAAATAATAAAACAAAATTAAATAATTATGTATTAGGGGTTTTTATAAAAATGACTTATTTTTCATTCCATTATAGAAGCCTTTGAAGAATACCAATTATTGGGAAGAAATTGAATCTAAATTTCTATAGTCATTCCATGTTATTAACCAAACACAGTAATTGCATTGTAAAAGCAATTCCATTCCTATCTTGACTCCATTCCTCCTTCGATACCTTTCCTGCTTCAATTTAATTCTGCAAACTAAACAAGGGGTTACAGGCTCCCCCAAGGCCCAAGGGTTAAATGTCTCATTAAGGTTACATAACCCATCAATGGGGGGTTACATGTTAATATGTTATTATGGGAGGTACAAGTTTACACCTTTTAGTACCCCTATACAAGGAAAACCAATGGTCCCTTCAATCCATAACCTTCAAGCCATGTGGAGCATCGGGTATTTTCACACATATCACCAACCATCATTCGATTATCGCAGGAAAAAGCTTAAGAAGAAGAGTGAGAGCTGTCTTTGGTGATTTGTTGGATTCTAGCAAGAATCTAATCATGGATAGGTTGAATCTCAGGGCTTAACCCAGCTTAAAACTTGCAGCCAATGACTCTTCTTGTTCCCTCTTAATCATCTCAATGTCACTACTGAGTGGTAGATATTGAGTTGCTCCCAGAGATCCTTGAGAATGCTTTAGGATTTACTGGTAGCCCTTTCTTCTTGGTCATATTTGAAGAACTTCTTATGCATGTCAAAAACACAGGTTTTCTTTTTATCTTTTGAGAAGCTTATATGAAGTTCATCTCATACGATTTTGGCCGTTCTAATAAACATGTTGTTCGCAACAATTCAAGACTCCATGCTATTTTATAACCACACATGCAATATGTCATTATCTTCCATCCAATCTTTATAATTGTTGGGAGTCTAGACTTTGGAGATGGAGGAGAATGCAGCAGATAGTTGGACTTCCTTTTTGCATTAAAATACGCTTGCACTACGTTATTATACATTTGCATTGCATGAGCCCACAAGAAGTAGTTGGAAGATGCTGTCAATTTGATGGCTGTGAATACATGTTAACAATATCAGAAGAAGCTATCTCTGTGGAGGCCACCAGAAGCAGCCCCAATACACCACAATCAGCACACATCTATTCTGGCAATGTACAACACACACTAGCACAAAACGGCACTCCTGTACTTCAAAGGTTTAGAACTTCAAGTGGTAGCTGCGACAACAAAACTGAAGTTACAGTATCCTTGGAGGAATCACAGACATAAATAGTCTCTTGTTGTCAAAGTTGGCTTTGACAATGCATAATAGAGCATATGACAACTTAGAGCCGCAGGCACTTAAACAGCTGTCCAGACACTCAATAAACAAGCTGGCAGTAGCTAGATGCGTATGCAGGCATGATCAAGAGATCATGCACACACACAATATCGTAACTGTATCATCACTTGACAACCAATTGAAGCATCAGAACAGGAACAATAGTCTGCAAGAAACAGTATGTGACTGTCTCTATACATCAGCAAACTACCATGAGTCACACAACACCCACAAGAGTTTCTTATGGCGTAAAAGAGGCAAAGCCCAAAACGACTTTCAAACTAGAGAAGATGTCTTTATTTTAAGAGTCAACAAGGGAGAGAAAGGAAGAAAAGAGGAGAGGGAGTTGCAACCAAGTGTATACACGCAATTTTGTCAGGGATGGAGAATTTTCAATTGATT